>NC_092461.1:96934738-97247738 GCF_047495875.1 Pithys albifrons albifrons | reverse complement strand
TTTTATCTTTAATGAAAATTTACTATGCAAAAAATTTAGAGCTGTAATATGTAAAGATATATCTGGAAGGACAGCTAAATTTTATTGATGTTAAATTGGAATTTTTAAATTCATTAACAGATGAATTGATCTTTCTCTATAGTGGGAATAAAATGAAAACTCTATCCCCAAAGACACTTGTAATACTGTTAAGAGCAAAACCCATAATATCTACCTCCATTTATTTTTCCTTAGGTTTTTAATCTATTCCCACTCAGGTCTAATCTACCTTACTGAGAGAGAGAGATCTCCCAACCCCCACCCTACCCCACCATCCAATTGCTCTTGTAGTTTTTGTTGTTGTTTGTTGGGTTTGTTTGGTTTGGTTTGGTTGTTTGGGTTTTTGTTTTTTTTTTTGCTTTGTTGGTTTTTGGGGGGGATTTTTTTGGTGGCGGCGGTGGTGGTTTTTTTTCCTGTCAGGGGCCACTTCTGTTCCCCTGGGCTGATATACAATTCCCTCTCTGGACCACTTCACTTCCCTCATTTCTGTGACAGAGTACACTGTAAAATTTATAGTACAAAGCCTGAGTCAAAGCATGTCCACAGAGATCATGTCCTGGTAACACTTCACACAATTCTGGCTACTAGTAAGATCGAAATTTATTGTTTCTTGAGGACAACAGGTGCAGTAAAACTGCTTAATCTTCTCAGTGACAAAAATGGTAATGATCTGTAAACTTAGATGCAGAACTATAGTTGTCACACATTGCTCAGTGCAACTTTTCTGTGCAAAGCAATTTTAATCTACTTAGAGATGATGCACAATCCAGAAAAGTGGACTATAGCAATGGGATATAATTAAGTACTCCTCCTCAGAAGAGCAAAAATTTTACTTCAGTCAGTTCTTTAATGCATTTGCATATTTAGCTATCAATTATAATAAGTGAATTATACGCTCCAGTCCAGATCATACAATAGAATAAAAATCTGCATAAAGTATAGGCATCTTAGAACTAAGCCAAAACTGAATATGGAAAAGAAATGTATCTACCCTCTCTGCCAATTACTGTTTGATAACCTCTCTGGAAAGGTCTGGCTAGGAACCCACTGAGGACTTCATTGCTTTGTAACTGTTATAGCATATTAAAGCATAACTTGGCACCTTCAAGGGCAGCAGGTTACTGAAGCAAGGCTAGTTCTTTCGCACACACATGCTCCCCACTTTTTTTTCCCAAGACATATTTTGTGATATCAGGTGTGCAGTAAAATCTATCATGACCTATGCAGCATATTTTCTTATGACAGGTACCTTGTCACTACATGCTTCACTTTCCTTCCCTTGCTACAGACTGGCAGCTTCTGTACACTTTTCATTGCGCAGGTGCTTTCTTTTGGCAGACTTGTTCAGATAATAGAACAATCCAATCAAAACATCACTGGGAACCCTTGACAGAACATTTGCTGCTATAGAAACATTTGCACTCACCATATGGCAAGGGCAGCTTAGGCTATGAAACTGTGATAATTTGGGGTTTTACTCAGGGAGGGCATCTGAGATTTATGATGGCCAAAATTCATTAAGTGTTGACAAAGCCATCCAAATGTTTAAAGCAATTTCGTAGGATAGTTCCAGGGCTGAGTAAAGGACAAGCATTTGGTTTTCATTGCCATTTACACAAGGACCTATCTGTTTCAACAACCATTTTGTACATTACAACCACCAACCCATACTAAAGTGAGGCAGCAGCTTCCTCTAGTAATAGAGCAAATCATAACAGCTTGCAGTACTAGCAATCTTGTTTGCATTTTTTTATTGAGCATTTTCAGTAAATGTACTTACCAAAACATGAAAAAGAATGGTAACATGACAAGCATGGTAATGAGATTGCTTCCTTCTCATTTTAAAGGCACTACATTTCTTAAATATACTACACTCTTCGCTTTAAAAATAGAAAAAAAAAGATTATTTGTTTATGGAAATCTTTACAAATAAGAATCTTTTCTGTGTACCCTGACATGTAAAATGTAGATAAAATGTAACTTACGTCTTTCAAAACCGTTATTATATAATCTCACCATAAATAGTTGCAAAATATGCACTAGCATACATTTTCAAGAACTAATTAAACACCCTCACAGATTATTGCTTGTTTATCTATATGACAGATTTCATGGCACTAGTATTTTTTACATGATAATGTTTGAATGGTATCAGCAACTTTTATTTGCATCTGCTCTTCGGCCAAGGGAGCTTTCGAAAAATACCTTTAGCCCTTTCCTCTGTATACCAGGTTACCCACTAGTCAGATGGTATTTTTTTTTTACTTCAATGGAAGATTCCTTAAAAGAAACAAAATGGCCCCATATAATGATGAAAAACATGATATGCAAGCAAACACTCTTTATTTCCAATTTATTGTTGGAAGAAAAAAAAGAAGGAAAAAAATTATGCAATGGTCATGCAAGTCATGTAGCACTATGTTATACATATCCTACACACAAGACAATGTTTTGTTCCTTTTATGTTTTCTTCACGACTGACTATTTATTAATACAAAGTTAATTGATTATGTATTAATAATTCCCTTTTACTTTTTGTGGTTTTATATTTACATTATTCAGTACACTTGTGTGAGAATTAAACACTTTTTCTTGATGTCTGCTTCATCTTTCTCAGCATTGATTCCAACAACTAATTTGACATCTAAGGACTAATCATAATGAAGCAGACCCAAATATTTGAAGTCATTAAAATAATAGTGAGATTTAATTTATTTTAATAAGCACAATAGCATATTACACATGCTTATGTTTCCCAAAAATCCAAAGACTAAAGCTCATCTACTTGAGAGACTACTCCAAAAGATGACAGATTCCACAGTCTGGAGATCTTTCCCTCCTTTAGAAGAAATTCTTCTTTGGGAAAAAGAATAACTCTTTTGGAAGAATTTCTTCTCATAAAGGGTGATTAGATATTTGAATGGGCTGCCCAGGTAAGGAGGTGGTGGAGTCACTGTCCCTGGAGGCATTTAAGGAAAGACTGGTTGTGGCACTTAATGCCACAGTCTAGTTGACATGGTGGTATTAGGTCATAGGTTGGACTTGATCTCAGAGGTCTTTTCAAACATAATTAATTCTGTGATTTTCTACTGACTTGAGTAATATTTGAATTACTTAGTTTCCACCTAGCCCATCCCCTAACATGAAATGTGAATGGCATTACAAATAAGCAGAAAGCCCTGTTCCAAAAGATTCTATAAACCATATGAGAGCTTGGAACATGGAGTGGGAGTAATGCCTGTTTTGTTTGATCTCTGAGCCAACATTTGGGCAATTCTATCAGACTAAAAAAACTATAATGAAAAAAATTGGATGTCTTTCCTTAGCAGGCTGATGAACAGCATATCTACAGCCCAGAACAGAAGCTAGTTATACTGGCATTTAAAACTTAGCTTTGATCTTTACCCCATTGCCAAAGAAAAAGTCAAAATTACTGGCAATGAATTAAATGCACTTGGGCTGGGCTCTATTAACACTCTAGCCCCTGACCTGCAGGCTTACAGGCTCTGGTAAGAATTTTTCTTTAATATTGATATATATATGGGGTTCTTTAATACCTTAAGAAAATTTTAATAAGCCAAGGACTTGCTTCCAAGGACATTATTAATTTAGGAGAGAAAATAAGGCAACTTGGCAAAGGTTAAAAAGGGCACAGACAAAAGGTTCCACCACACCAACAACTCTGCACATATTAATCAACAACACCCAAGCCAATATGCAACCGAGTCACCATACTTAAGTCAAATCCAATCCAACCAGCTCCAAACCATCCAAAGCATCAAGAAAAGGAGTAAAGAAAAGGAAGGAGAGGAAGCAAGAAAAGACAGGAGAAAGAGGGAGCGACAGGTCATATAGCTACCACTGGAACCATGTGGAAGACCAGCACTCATATGTCCACATGGCAGGGCCATGATATGTGGCACCCCTGTACTTCTGATTTTATCTGCTCTGGTCTCTATGGCCAAACTCCCCAGGTAGGGCCTTTGACCTACTGGCCACCTTGGGGTACCAGACTGAAGTGAGGGGCCATGTTCTTGGTGTCCCTGCCAATTTGAGCTGGGTGAGGGGCTCCAGGAGCTGTGGGGTGTTACAGTTTTCCTCGGCTGTTTCTGACTGACAGCCATTCTGGGGCTATCCCATGTGTGTTCCAGGGGCTACCATGAAGGATACGACACCACCCCGCCTCCATGAGGTTTGACCCATCCCTTCCCCCTCTAAGATGTACACATACCTCTCACAAGGTGGTTCTGATCCAATAATAACTGACCTAGTGTGTAACAACCTTCTATCCAAAAGGATACTTCACCATTCTACTATCTTTAAGAGCTGGATTATTCCAAAGAAGCACAGTGCCTACTAACATCACTGAAAAGCTTTGAGCAAGTGTATTGAAAAGAACACAGTCCTGGGGGCTAAGGGTCCTGAAGTCCCACTACTGTTACTGGATGTTGTTTAATGCTGATATTCAGATAACAGAAGTCTAAAACTTGGACTCAGGGAAGGCAAATACTATGGCTGTACAAACTAGACTGTATTTTCACGAGCAGAGCTCCAAAAGCTAAGACAAAGGTTTACAACAATATGTTGATCAACTTAGGACATGTAGCTTTCAGTGAACCAAATTTCTTATCTCAGATGCCAGGTAGGTTAAGATAGAGAAAGATGGGTTGTTTCTATTCAAACTGATCACTGTGCGAGAATCCTTATACAGATTTACTACATTCATTCCTCATTAAAAAATAAATAAAAAATAAAACAAAATAAAACAAAATAAAATAAAATAAAAAATAAAATAAAAAATAAAATAAAATAAAATAAAATATAAAATAAAATAAAAAAAATAAAAAATAAAATATAAAATAAAATAAAATATAAAATAAAATAAAATATAAAATAAAATAATAAAATAAAATAAAAAGGCTTCTACTATTATGATTTTATGAAATATGCATAGTTTTACTTACTAGACAATCAAGTCTGAAAAAAAACCACCACAACCCTACAGGTTAAAACCAGACCATAATATTAAACCCATCACATCCTATTTATGTATCTACTGGGGAACATTTTATAGATTTTATCTACACAAACTATTATAAAAAGGCACTCACAAGTTCTGAAGTGTTATAAAAAAAAAGGTTTTCTTTATATACTCTGCAATGCAAAAAGGTCCATAAGAGCTTTCCATCTTCGCAGTAATATATACAAGCAGAGTTAAAGGTATTTTTTTTTATACAATATCATTTGATGTTAACTTTCAAATACACATTTATTCAAATGATTGGAGACAAATTCCTCTCAAAATATTGCTAGGTTACCTTATCACACCTAAATGCTACAGCACTCCAGGTCAAGTCCTTTATTCAAGACATTTTTAGATGTATTTATGTGAGAATAAAAAAACAATTTCAAAAACACCAAGGCAAAAACCCCCATGTTTGGGGTTTTTTTCAAGTATCTGCTTGAAAGAGAGAGGATACCCTGCCTACTGAAATAACTTTTCTTCTTCCATATGTTACACAGAAATTAGCTTACTTTGTACTTTAAATATAGTTATTTTATTGTATATTGTGAAGAACTCTTCTGTCCAAAATGAGATTTTAAAGGGCTTTGGAAATTTCATTTTGAAAATCCCAAACAGAGAAAAGCCCCAATACACCTATTTCCACATGAAATCTTGTGCACATGTTAGGATAACTTGTCCAAATATTTGTTCCCATACTATTTTCCCAGACGACTTTGACTTATTCACAATAACCTTCATGTGTACTTTTAATTATTACTATTACCACTTGATATATGAGAGTTATGTAATATTTAGAGAGTTAGTAAAACCAACAAAAAGTAAAATTCACTTTCTCGTGACTTTTAATTCTATAATAAGGGCATCCAAGTGTCATGCTTTCAAGGTAATTTAATGCTTGAAATAATCAGCTGACTTAGAACCTACATCAAAATATCTTCCAATGACCTTAAACAGAAACAAACATATTTTAAAATTCTAAAATTACTTCCAAGTACACAAGGTACCTACTATCCTTAGTTTAAGAAGGTCCAAGTCCTGAAATTAACCGTATTTGGTTTTTTTGACTATTCTAGCTGTAAAATGAAGTGTATGAATTAAGTGCTTTGCTTAAGAGGACCATTAATTCCTTTCAGTGCTTTGAAAAATGTACACTAATAGAGTGCACTTTGAAGAAAGTGTGGTCATGCATAACACAGCAAAGATTAGTGTCTACAGAGGAGATTAAGGTTTGTGTTTTCCCCAAGGGAGTGATCATTTCATTACAGTAACAGCACAAGCTGTATGACCAATATACAGGACATGAGATCAGAATGGAATATATACTGGAATAAAAGGATACACACAAAATTAACTTTAAACACTTGAAATAAGGGTGAGAAAAATGTAAGTTCCTTCATAGCATTACATAGGTGTCATGCCTGTGTGAGATTTCTTCTCCAAATCATTCAGTGATTTCAAAGGGTTTTTTTCCCTAGCTATTAATTTTGGGAGGACATAGGTAACTTGCTATAAGTTCCTAAAGTTAAATTGTTAAATGCTGATGAGTGAACACTTTCAGAGTCTCTGACATTAAAATCAACTTTCCAGGCTTAAGGACATTAATCTTTATTAACTTTTTTTCACCTTCATTAACTGCATTTAAGTGGAAGAAAACATTTCCATGGATTACCTTTCTCCTTCAGCTTTCTCTTATGAAAGAGGACATTCTTTTACTCAATCCTGCAATCTGCAGAATTTTACTTTAACGGGCAATTCTGTACATTAGAGGAATCCACAACCACCTCCATGACCCATTTCTAAGTGTAGCTGATTTTACGAAGCGCCAATCATTGTGGCACTCTGGAGTTCAAATACCACTGAAATTAAGTGCAAATCAGGTGTTGAACTTTGAATCTCTATCCCCAAGTATCTGCAAGGTAAAGTTATGGTGCTCTATATATAAACTCCATGATTCTTTCTAAACATTAGGAATCACTCCAGCACGAAGGTCAGTCCTTGTTTCTGTTGCTCCTGAAGGCAGAACATTTGCTCTGCTAAGCAACATTTAAAAAAATTGAGGTGCCTGATGTGTCAGGTTGTCTTCAGGCTGTCTTTCTGTTGAAAGATAGTGTTGGTGATCGTGAGCTGTTGTTCTGCACAAAACTCTAGCAGGAAGCGTCTGTTGTTGCAGTTTCCAATGCTATGCTTGCCCAGGACTCCTTTCCAGGTTTCAGAGTTCTTACCTACTCTGGCATTGAAGTCAGCAAGGATTATGATCTTATCATCTGCAGGAACCTTTTGGGTGAGGTGATGAAGGTAGGTGTAGAATTTGTCTTTTTCCGTTGGGTCAGCTTGGAGAGTTGGGGTATATATACTAAAAAGAACAACATGTTGCTTGTTGTGTAGGGGGAGGTGTAAGGAGATAATGCAATTGGAATGACCTGTCAGCAAGTTTTCAAGTTTGGCGGTGATGGAGTTTTTAATCATGAAGCCAACTCCTGAAAGGTGTCTTTCGGTTTTGGGTTTGCCTGACCAGTAGAGTGTGTAGCCAGCACCATGTTCTTTAAGGCTGCCTTCCTCATGAAGATGAACTTCATTGAGAGCAGCAATGTCGATGTTGAGTCATGACAGTTCATGGGCAATAAGAGCAGAATGACACTCAGGACATCCACTATCCACAGTGTCAAGCATGGTTCTGATGTTCCAACATGCAAGTGTTAATTTGAACACACCTTTGGAGGCATGTGTATGACTTTGAAATCTCTTTGTTTTTATTTGACCTCATGGAAGATGCCAGTTGGCTGCAGTTATCCAACAAGGTGTGGAGATGAGCTTTGTTTAGGCCACCTTTTCCAGACCCCTCTCCGTGTGGAGCAAGCAGTGCTGTCCCTAGAAAAGGCTGCTTGGTCATTCAGGATGCTGACTCAAGAGACTGTCATCTCCGGGGTCCAGTCTCTAATGACCCATATCCTGAACCGCCTGCATGCAGGGTTGGGTCTGCGGCTTCCAGCTGCTTCCTATCACCTGCCGTTTTCGACCCTCACCTGTCGCTACAGGGCTTTGCAATGTGGGTGAACCCTTCAAGCAATGCATTTTTTAGGTGAGGCACAGTGTGTACAGAACTGGCCCCACCCTTTACTCCTAAAGTTCATCTGCCACGGCCGAGTGAGCTTGGACGGTAACAGTGAGTACCTCAGGATGTAGGATTGGTCAGAGTATCCTTCTCTTAGATGGATGGCCTTGCAGGGCTAAGCGACCTCCATCTGCCCAGGTTTGGAGTTAGAGTTGTCCTACTCCTAGGATGGTTGCCAGAGGGCTAGTGAGCCCATCCTGCCCGTCGACACACTTTGTCTGACCCTTCAGCTGAGACCTGTCTGGCATGGGAGACCCTACCGGCGGCACAAACCACCTCCAGCATTGCTCTCAACCTCATGAGGGCACGCAAGCTTCTCCCCCGTGACGAGGGGTATCCCTGGAGAAGACAGGACATATACATGTTCCATATACTAACCTATGTCAATTCTGAGAACTTCTGAATAAAGAAAGATTGCAGAAATTTTGATGGAGTGTTAAGTGTTCAAGAGATGCCAGCAATCAACTTTAGAAGACCTTTGTATTTATCTTCATTTCGTATTGTAACATTTCAAGGAAGAAGCACTGAATTGTTTCCCTGAAATCTTTAAATTAAAAAAGAAGTTTTGAAATCTTTGCTATCAAAAAAAGTAGAATCATCCACAAAATCCTTTTTTATAGCTCATTGTGATTTGGAGTCACAGCAGAAAAACAAAATTTTCCTGTCAAATATAAACAGAATTTCCAATAAAAAAACAGATGAGGAGAGAAAGCATTGAAAGATAGTTTCTGCCTTCATGATTAGCAAAGAAATGTTTTCTAGCCTTTCTTCATGATCCTGGAACCAATTTTTTGTCACAATTTCCCTTTATTTAAGGCAATTCATGGTTATTAAAAATCCTGATTCTTCTCTTTGCAGTCTTTTAATCATAGAGACATAGAATTGTTTGATTTGAAAGGGAACTTAGATATCATCTAGTTAAAACTCTCCACCACGAGCAGGGAGACCTTCCACTACACCAGGTTGCTCAAATGTCCTATCCAATCTCACCTTGAACACCTTCAGGGATGAGCATCCACAACTTCTGAGCAATCTGTTTTAATGTCTCACCATCCTCACAGTAAAATCTAATCTTAATCTGCTCTATTTGAGTTTGAAGCCATTCCCCCTTGCTCTTTCACTATCTCCCCTACTAAAAAGTCCCTCTCTAGATTTCTTGTAGGCCACCTTTAAGTACCTGAAGACTGCTAGAACATCTCCCTCAAGCCTTGTCTGAAGGGAAGTTAGAACTAAAATTCCCTAACTCTCTCAGCCTCTCTTCATAACAGAGGTGCTCCATTCCTCTGATAATCTACATGATCTCCTCTAGATTTGATCCAACAGGTCTACATCCTTCTTATGTTGAGGTCCACTCCCCAAGATGGATGCATTACTCCTGTTGGAATCTCACAAAAGCAGAGTAGAGTGGCTTCCTCAACTTGCCAGCCACACTTCTTTTCATGCAGCTTAGGAAATAAGTAGCTTTCTGAGCTGCAAGCACACCTTACTGGCTTGTGTTGAGCTTCATGTCCTTTATTAACCCTAAGTGTTTCTCCACAGAGCTGGGCTCAATCCATTCAAGCCTCCATTTGTGCTTGGGATTGCCCCTACGCAGGTGCAGGACCTTACACTTGGCCTTTTGGAACTTACTGACGTTTGCATGGCCCCATCTCTCAAGGTCCTTCTGGATGGCATCACTTCCCTCCAGGACACTGACTGCACCACACAGCTCAGTGGCATTGACTAAGTTGCTGAGGTTTCCCACTGTCCACGTTACTAATAAAGATGTTAAACAGTGCCATTCCCAAAACAGAACCCTGAGGAATGTCCCTTGTCACTGCTCTCCACTTGGATGATGAGCCATGGACTACAACTCTCAAGGCAAACGATCTAGTCAATTCCTTAACCACTGAGTGATCCATCTGTGAAATCTGTGTCTCTCCACTCTAGAGACCAGGACATCATGGAGAATGGCATAAAATGCTTTACACAAATCCAGGTAGATGTCTGTTGATTTTCCTTTATCCACTAGTGCTGAAAACTCATTGTACAAGGCCACCAAATTTATCAAATTTGTTTGCCTTTAGTGAAACTATTTTGGCTGCCACCAAGGACCTCCTCTCTATCTGCCTTAGTGGAGTTTCCAGTAGGACCTGTCCCATGATCTTGAGGGACACACAGGTGAGACTGGCTTGTGATTACTTGGTTTTTACTTAACACCTATTTTTGAAGAGGTAATTAGGACCCACAGATGCATATTATCAGATTCTGTGTACTTTTGTACTGTCTTGTTCCTTGGATAGTCTGAAGCCTGAGGATCTTCTCCCACAGCCAGTGGTTCTTCTTTCTCCCAGTCCCTACCTTTGCCTTCTGTGTGGTTCAGGCAGTGTGGTTGGAATACTTTCCAGTGAAAACTGAACAAAAAGTTGTTGAATACCTTCTCTGCATCCCAGATAACCAGATCTCCCATTTCCTTCTGGAGCAGGAGCATATTTCCCTTAGACTTCCTTTTATCACAAACATAACCATAGAAGTTTTTCTTCTTGTCATTGATGTGCCTGGCCAGGTTTAATTCTATCAGGCCATTAGCTTTCCTAACTGAATTCCTGGCTGCTCAGACAATCTCTTTGTATTCCTCTCAGACTACTTGTTTCTGTTTCCACCATGTGCAGGCTTCCTTATTGTGTTTGAGTTTGTCCAGGACCTCCTTGCTCATCCATGGACCTCCTGGTGGTTTTGCCTGTCTTCCTCCTTGTTGCGATGCATCACTCCTGACCTCGGTGGAGGTAATCCTTCAATATCAATCAGCAATCAGCTTGCTTGGGTACCTCTTCTCCTCAGGGCTTTATCCTTTGGACTCTATGAAGCAGATGCCTGAAGAGGCCAAAGTCTTGCTCTCCTGAAGTCTAGGGTAGGAAGTTTGCCATCAGCCCTCCTTGCTGCCTTAAGGATCTTCAACTCCATAATTTCATGGTCATTTCAGCTAAGGATGCCCCTGAGTTTCACATTCCCCACCAGTCCCACCTTGTTGGTGAGAACAAGGTCCAGCATAGCACCTCTACCACATAAAAAGAAAACTATTGTCAATGCATTCCAGGAAACTCCTAGATTTCTTATACCCTGCTGGGTTCAATCTCCAACAGACATAAGGGTGGTTCTTCAAGTTTCTCTACTTGGCCAGTGGAATGCCTCTCCTTCAAGGAGTACCCTCCCTGCGTGTTCTCCTATGCAAAGTGCTGCACCATACCCTGGCTGACATGACACAGCCTGATTTCCCATCCCGGTCACTGTGTGCCTGCTCATTTGTGTTCCCCAGGGCTGCCCTTTGTGGACATGGGGGTGGCCACGGTTACTCCTGGCACCAGCCACAGCTCATCGGCTGCTCTCATGAGAGCTGCCAGCTCCTGCTAGGCCTCAGCACTCCCTTGTGCTTGCCCTGGGCTCAGGACTGCTCTCTTCTCCCATACACCAGGATACCCTGCTCTGCTACAGAACACGATGCTGTTAAACTCAGCAATTAATGTTTTATTAATAACAGTATGGCCTACAACTATAAACTCTAGCATGATGAATTTTTATAGTTGGAAAGATGAAATAATTTTCAGAGCTCAGCATATGGGATTCATTAACATGAGGGGGTTATCATAAGGGTCTGATAGACTTAAATTTACAATTAAAAGGCCTTTTTTTTTAAATAAAAGTCTTTTCAGTGATCAAAAACATCACATGGTACAATGATGTTCATACTAATTGAAAGCAGCATAACCAATGTTCTCCTAGACCTAGTGCTTTATACCTCTTTACTTCAGCTTGACTGCTTGCTAGGTAGATATTCTACATATAAACTCTGAACTTTATATTGATAATTAGTTGGACATACAAGATGCTTTCCCTCACTGTGTTCCCCAGCAGTTATTCTCCTCTCCCCAACAGTCTACACTGGGTTTTGTGCCTGTAAATTAGATATAAGCTGGCTTCTAAAACTGTCTTGGTATTAGCTAGATTCAGATTACAGTATGAATCATTTAAATCTAACCTAAGCCTCTTTGGGCTAAGTAACCATGCAAGAAAACAAAACTTCTGGCATGTTTGCCTTCAGACAGGAAACAATCTGACTATCTTCATATATTCTACCTGCCCCAATCACAATATGTGATGACTTTGTTTAACATATGGAAGATAAGTAGATGTGTTAAGCTTAATTGCATTAGAAAATATGAGTTGTGAAGTACCACTAAAATCAGTTTAAAAAGCCAGTTGTGAGAAGTTCTGAACTGGACCGCACTTGGAAACTACGTATGTAGATAAAAAAACTTGCCTTGGTACAGCTGCCTCTAACAGTACCTTTCTTTGTGCTAAAACTGAGAATTCTTAGGACAATACTTGGGATTTTGGGCATTTCAACTCTCGTAACTCATTTTTCCCTAAAACTTTGATCCTTGTGATTAATTTTTTTTTTTATTGCAAAGAAGCACTAAATCATTATAAGTAAAAAAGTAAAGAAGTGTAAAATCTCAACAGTTTATGGCATAATAAACTAAGGAATACTATAAATATTAATAGCAAATCAAATACTACCACAGCATACGTTTGTGGTCCATTGCCACACCTATACTTCTCCTCCCCCTTGAGATAAAGCATGTTCCACTAGTTTAGCATGGAGATGCGTAGTCTGGGAAGAGTTTCAGCTAAATTTTGCATTGATGATATTGTGGATTAGGACGCAGCTACCACTACATATTCTGATACTGATATGCTAGAATTCTTACTTCCCATACTCAGGCTATTTTATTCTTATCCTAGCACTGAGAAACAGAGAAAGACAGCTATTTCAATGCATGCATTTACTATTTTCACCTAATTTTGAAACAGAGCTTATGCTACATTTTTAATGGTAAATTTAATGCTAAAAGTTACCCTGTCACACTCAAATGTCCAAGTGCATATCTACATAGTCAAAATGCAAGGCTACCCAGGTGCTGTGATCAGATAAATTACCTCCTCACCTTGTCTATGAATGTTAAGAAGCTTCAAAGGAGCTAGTTTTTATTAATAAATACCTGTAACACTATCTCAGTGCATAAGTGTCAAGTAAAAGAAATATGGAGCTAAAAGTAATTTTCCCCCAATAATTAATATGTTATCACTGTAAAAAAGAGAAAGTATAAAAAGTCATAGACTCCTTAAAGTTGGAAAAAACTCCTAAGGTCCTTGAGTAGAACCGTCAACTTAACACTTCCATTTTTACCACTAAATCATGTCCCCAGGTGACATACCCACATGTTTTTTGAACACTTACAGGGATGGTGATTCCACCATTTCCTGTGCCAAGGCCAAACAACAATATCAGTGAAGAATTTTTTCCTAATATCTAATATAAACCTCCCCTGGCATAACTCAATGCTATTTTCTCTTGCATTCAGTCACTTGTTACCCTGCAGAAGAGACTGACTCCCACCTCACTACAATCTCCTTTCAGGCAGCTGTAGAGAGTGTTAAGGTCTCCCTGATTCTGCTTTTCTCTAGGCTAAACAACCCCAAGTCCCTCACCACTCCTCCTAAGACTTACTCTCCAGACCCTTCCCTGGACATACAGCAGTACCTCAATGTGTTTCTTGTAGTGAGTGGCCCAAAACTGAACTCAAGGTGAGGCCTCACCAGTGCTGAGTACAAAGGGACAATCACTGCCCTGGTCCTGCTGGCCACACTATTTCCGATACAGGCCAGAATGCTATTGGCCCTTTTGGCCACCTGGTCACAATGTTGACTCATGTCAGCGTGCTGTCGACCAGCACTCCCAGATCTTTGTCCACTGGGCAGCTTTCCAGTCACTCTTCCCCCAGCCTGTACCATGGCATGGGGTTGTTACATCCCAAGCGCAGGACCTAGACCTTCAAAATGTGTCAGGTTTAACAGTTGGTAGAACAAGACTAATTTACTCTTCAAAGCAAAGAGTGAAGCATTTTTCATAGAAAAATTACTATCCCCTTAGAGATTGAGATGCATTATAGAATTAAGTTTTTAAATTACAATGTAGTATTGATTTCTGCTGAAATTGTTCCTGTGGGTTTATCAATCCTTCCAAAATCTCTAGGATATAATTTCTAGAGAAAGACAGTTTATTTCTCAGAAACATGAGGATATCACCTTCATATTTCACCAATACCAGAGGAATGGAAAAGTCAAGCACCTAGGTTAATATCTCTAGTGGAAGTAGCATTCATGTTACTGCATACGTAAATGACTGGCTTTTTAAGCTGCATAAACACTACAGCTCATAAAAGTGGCCCAATTAGAGATGTATATAAATATGACATGTATTTTTGCATATTGTTCTATCATCCATTTCTCTCTATATCAGATAGCAGTATCAGAAACATACAGTTTGAAAATTTGGCATCTATACTGTGGTATTGGATTAGTCAGGTGAGATCAAATTATGAGATACCAGTTTAAAGTGCTGCAGCATTCCCTGAAGCAGCTTTAATTTAAGATATTAAATGTCATCATTTTCATACTTCATTGACTCTGTAATTCAACAGGGAATAACTTCTTTTACTGCACCAGGTTTTCAGTCTCATTTGATGTGTCTTGATGTGATCTTGTCTATCTCAGAAATTAAACTTAAGTAATGATTCTGTTTTATGAAGTATTACTGAATATAGAAATAAAAATAAAAACATTTGCCTTTTATGCCTCAAAAGCTGTAAATTTAAGTATTTAAATTTTGTTCATTCACACCTCTTTTGTTAGCAAATTAAGAAAGCCATTTATTCAGTAAAGTCATTTTTGATCACTAAAGAATGAAACTTATTAATACTACAATAGTTAAAAAAAAAGGTAATGCTTACACTGGGGAAAATTTTCATTAAAATGAAATTAAATTATTTCCTGTCTTCATAATGTACTTATGTGGTTACGGTTAGCTAAGAGTTTGATTATTTAATTCTTAATTTTTAATACCTATATTCAAGGAAACACTCAATATTAATGACAGAGAACTATCTGTTGCTCCCAAGTCCTAGTGCAGTCAAGATCTTAGCATCTTAGATGTTTAAATGTTCCTCAGACATCAAATCACTCTATAAAAACACTATACCAATGAACTCTGGCTGTATAACAGCATTTGCTGTTTCCCTTAGTTGTAAGAATGGTATTGAGATTGTACTCGTCTATATCTGTCCTGTCAGCCCTTCCCATGATGACTATAACTGAATAATATGGCTAAAAAAATCTGAAACTGTCATAGGTACATGCCTCTCCAACAGGCACTTAGAATATGAGTTTACATGGCTGAGAACTGTATAACTCATTAAAAAAAATCCACAAAACTTTTGGGACTTCTGGGAAAGAAAAGTAGCTAAGTGATAAAGTAGTACTAACTTATTACATGCAGTAGCATAACATTCTGCAAGTCCTGTGCAGAAGAGAAATCCCACTATGCTACTTGCTCTGTGTTTCCTTCTCATGACATCTGTATGAGCACTTAAATCATTAGTGAAGCTGGGCCAAAACTAGAAGTACATTCTTAAGTGGAGATTGTCCATAGGTCTCCCTACCAATCAGTTATCTCTCCTATGTCCTCTTCAAAGGATTTTCAACCCTTGGGGATATTTTTGCCACCCACTATCAAGTAAAGTCATAGCTAGTAAAGTTGCCTACTACTTTTCTACATTGTCCTCATGGAAAGAGGACAATCAAAAAACAAAGGGAATAGGGATATATTAACGATATTAAACTTGGCTCAAAATTACATTGATTAAGTGAACCATATTTACCACTTCACTACTTACTATTGTTTCAATGTTACTCCTTTAACATAAAACACAAAAACCCCTCCCTTCAATTATTCTAACTGCTAAGTTCTAGCAGGAAGAACAGAGTCTTTCAGGTAGAGAACTCCTTTTATTAGTGACAGAGCTCTGGGACGTGGTGAGTAGGTAAAGGAATACCAGAGAAGAATGAGATAGGCCTGATGGGGGACAGGATGCATGATATGGAGGATTCCCTATCCTCACTCCACCTGGCTGAACACAGTAACTTAATGGATAGGAAACAATGCTGGTTACAGAGATACATGCTCTCCCAATGAATACTCTCTCTTCTCAGGTCTCTTGCTCTTCAAGTGAAACTGAATAACAAGGAAGAGGTGTTGCCAAGGCTACATCAGTTTTCACCCTACATGAAAACTGCTTACACAAAGTCCAGTGATCTGGACAAGGGAACTGAGTATGTTCTCAGTCAGTTCAGAGACATTATCAAATTAAGTAGGAGTGTTGATCTTGTGAAGGGTAGGAAGGCTCTGCAGAAGAATCTGGGCTGTCTGGGTTGATGGGCCAAACCCAAGTGCCAGCTCCTGTGCTTGGATCACAACAACCCCATACAGTGCTATAGGCTTAGGGAAGAGTGGCTGGAGTATCTTAACAATTGTCCATCACATGACATTAGTCTGCAGACACCAGCACTTACCATTTTACCAAGAAATGATTAAGACCTTAGCCCATGTTAATCATCCAATGAACTGAGCAATACATTTTCAGCTTTCAATCCTGTTACAAACGTCACATTATTTTGTGATTTGATAACAAAAGTGTTCTCTGACATCAGGAATCAAATCTCCATATGAACATATATTCTTGTGACAGCTATACAACATTTACAATCAGCAACATTTTCATTGATTTCTGCATTTTCATAGTGATAGGTCCTGCGACCAGCAAAAGCTCATTAAAAGGTGACTCTGACATAGTGCCAAGGCTTCCCCAGCCAGCTGAGGAGAGATATAAACCTTTCAATACTTGATTTTTCTCTTTAAATTATACAGTGAGAATGGTATATTTTCTCAGAAAAGTTTTCATTATTATGAATACTCTTGCTTTTTGTTAGCAACAACATGAAATGATATATATCTACAAACTGTTGTCTTTTTTCATTGAGTCATTATTCCTTATTTAAGAAGACATTCAAAATAAAGTTTCTTCTGGCATCAGGTGAGAGCAAACCTTACTAGGGGCATGCTATAAGATGAAAACAAATTAAAAAGGGTAGTGATTCTGTTCTACAGATAATTTAAAAAGCTATATCTCTATGAAATTTCAAAAAGAGTGTACTATGAGATAATTCAGTAGTAATGTGGTTTTGTTGTTTGGGTTTTATTGGTTTGGGTTTTTTGCTTGGTTTTTTTGTTTGTTTTTTTCTAAAAAAACCCCACAATAAACCCACCAGCAAATAGAATGGATGCACAAGTACTGTTGCAATGGTACAAATTCTGGTAGAACAAGAGTACTTTATCCTCTGAGAATAAGGGCTGACAAATTTAGAACAAGAGGCTCTATTTTTCTAATTTCCCCCTGCACAACGTACGACCACCTACCTTATTGCACATTGTCACGGGATGACAGAATAAAGCCATGATTGTCATAGAACTTCATAAAAGTGAATAGATATTGAAAAAGTACAAAGTACTCTTAATAATTCAAAAGCAGATTAGAAGAGCTGCTCTATCTGATAACTAAGGCTTCATTCTCCATGTCCTATCTAATTGCAATTACAAGACCTTTTGTTCTTTGTTGAGCACTACTGAAGGCAGTCATCAGCAAATGAATCCCAAGTTCAGTTCTGAGATGCAGTTCTTGTGTTTTTATGCATTTTGGATATGATCATTTTAGACATCACCAGGATGAAAGAAAGATGATCGTTGGTGTAATGGTTTTACCTAGGCCTGAAATTAGCAGGCTCAGAGAATCTATGTGGATTGAGAGACAGCTCTCACCTGACTGGGTAACCAAGGAAGTACTTCATACCAGATGACGCAAACTTAAGATTGTGTGCAGCAGTGGGAGGTGTTTGGTCAGTTCTGCCATGGCTGACGTACAAGCCGGACGTGAGCCAGCTTTTGTCTTGGAGCAGGTCTTGCTCCTGCCCCTGCTGCCTCTGCTTGCATTTTGTTTGCATTCAGGGAAGTAGAAACATTTTTGTTGTTACTCTTTCTCTTTCTTGCTAGATGTCTTTTAGAGTGCTTATGAATCTAGAGTAATGGGCTTTGTATTAACTGGGGAGTGGGAAGATATTTCTTGATATATATATATAACTTGTGTAAGTGTGTGTTATACTGTAGTTCTCTCTTAATTTTCTCTTTTCTGTATAAATACACGTAGTTAGTTTCAGCATAAACCGGGTTTGAAGTTTTGGTTTTTTTCCCTCTCTCCCTCTTCTTTTTCCCTTGGATGGTTGGGGGGAGGAGGAACCCTTTCTTTCTGTCTTGGACAGCTGGCATTTTGCCAGCTCAACCCAAGACAGTTGGGAAGAAGAAAAAAACTCTTTAGGAAAATGAAAAAAAAAAACCAAAGGATTGTAGTGATTGTATTTTAAGATGTAGTCCACTCTTCAAATCTTATATTCATATACTTCATAAAAATTAAATATATTTAAACAGGTGACTAGTAAATTAGTGGGATTATTTTCAATTTTATTAACCAATTATAAGTGTGATATTGCTGGTGACTTTGAGGTTCAAGTACATGGCCCAATATTTCACTGCATGTCACAAAGCCTTTAATGTTACTAGAAGTCAATATTAAGCTTGCCCCTCAGAACCTTTTGAGCCAGATTTCACTCCATAAAGTGTTTGAGGATCATAACTTATAAATTCTGCACAGCTTTATGTCAGGAGTGTCTTTTTTTTTTTCCAATAACTTTAAAAAAACATAGAGGTTAGCCTAAAGTAAAAAGAATGCAAATAAATGTATTTTTTTAAAGAGGAAACAGAAAACAATTATAATTAGTTATGAACAAATAGGAGTCCATGCATAGCATTCTCTCACTAACATGTCATTAAACATCTGCACTACCTTTCCTATCCAGTCTGCATGTTCAGAATTAGGATTGTGCACTTTGGGTTTACATTATGCTACAGATGATATTTATTTAGGAAACTGTCTAAGGAAACAAATCAATTAGAAAGCCATTTTTAAAGACCTTCTAGGTATTCTCACAGGGAAAGTGCAAAGAAGCTCCCTTCTCAGGTCTCTTGGATGGAGGTGGCATCAACAGTGATGTTAGTTCTAGAGCTGAGTTTTCCCATAAATTTCTTTACCTAGGTCTCTTTGCAGATGAAGTCCTTCAATCTAAAGCATTTTTTCCTTCCTCCTACAATGTACTCTGGTCATCTCTTAATTAAAGAGAGAGAGGGCTTCAATTATCTAATGGTTTTGCAGTATTGGCAATTTCCCTCCTGCATTAAAGTAGCAAATCCTTACTTTAAAGAAGGGTAAACCCTCTTCCTTTTGATGGTTGCTTGGACCACTTTAGGAAAAATGCATGTTTCACTGGAGTTTATACTCTCTATCAATAAGGGCATTAAAAACTGTGCAAGTGTTTTAAGTAATTATTACTAGATCATTACCAGTAAAAACTAGGTGGCATGGAATTGAATTTGGGGTAACTGATCTTCAGCTTCTGTTTTACATGAAGAATATCAGTACATCATTTTCTTTTAGTAAACAACATGGACCATTAATTTTGCCACAGGGAGTAAATTTCAAGTAGATAATTGAATTAGGAAAGAGTAAATTTATTTGCTATGGTAGCATTAAGTGTAATAGTGTTTATACATTGGCTTTATTTCAAGATAGCAGCAGTATGCAGCAAAAACTTTATTACTACCACTTAGATGTTCCCATTCTTAACATTTCTTTTTCAGGCTGGGCAAGTTTTTCAAACCCAATTGAAAATATTGTTTTCTGAGAAGTATTTTCTTAAAGGTCATCCAAAGGCTAATACAAATAACGCATTTTTGAAATCATATCTCAGTTCACAATCCTTTTCAAAGAAACCCTAGGATTCCTGACTGAACAGGGTGCCTGCTGATGGAAACCCCTATTTATCCCTAAAATAAAATCTGTTTTGAAATTACTAGTAATCAGTAGGTGCTCATTCCTGCTTCAGAGCATCAGAACAAGAGATAGTCTCATGGAAGGACCACAAAAAGACAGCTTGTATCAGTAATCTTTCCTTTGATAGTGCTTAATAAGATGAATTCTATTTCATAAGACTCAATTATTTAAACTACCTTTTATCATATAAAAAATTTGCAATATAGCACAAAATATACAGCTATAGCACTGAATATTCAAGAAATTTCTCCATGTTTTAAGAAAGATAAATTACTGAGATGACAGTTTCATGCTTGCCATTACATTTAACTCTATGGTACTTAGTGATTCATCAGAAAATGAGTTTCAGTTGAAAAGTCATTTGTTGAAAAAGGAAATTATAAAGCCTCTTGATCTCAAATAGGTCACAAATAGATAATGAAAAGGCTAACAACCACTTGTACTTTCCTGATTTTCACACTACATTGCAAGTCAGAGATACACAATGAATAGATTGGTAAGTGTAAAGCAAGGCAGCTGGAGGTGCTGATCAACAGCAGGCTGAACATGAACCAGCATGTACCCAGGTGGCCAAGAAGGCCAATGGGATCCTGGCCTGAATCAGAAATAGTGTCGCCAGCAGGACCAGGGCAGTGATCATTCCCTTGTTCTTGGCACTGGTGAGGCTGTACCTTGAATACTGCATTCAATCTTGGGCCCTTCAGTATAAGACAGACATTGAGGTGCTGAAGCATGTTCAGAGAAGGGCAGCTAAGCTAGTGACGAGTCTGGAGCACAAGTTTTATGAGAAGCAGCAGAAGGTGCTAAAGCTGTTTAACCTGGAGAAAGGAGTCTGAGGGGGAAACTTATCATTCCCTCCAACCTCTCTACCTGAAAGGAGATTGAAACAAGGTTGGGATTGGTCTCTTGTCCCATGTTGCAAACAGTAGGACAAGAGGAAACAGCCTCAGTTTGTGCCAGGAGAGGTGTACATGAGATATTGCAGAAAAATTTCTTCACAGAAAGGCTTGTCTAGCACTGGACCAGGCTGAGGCTGCCCAGGGAAGAGGTCAAATCATCATCCCTGGAAGTATTTTAAAGGTACATAAATGTGGCACTTAGGGCCCTGGCTTAGCAGTGAACTTGACAGTGGTAGGTTAACAGTTGGATTTGATGATCTTAGAGGTTTTTCCAACAAAAAACAAACAAACAAAAAACCAAAAACAAGAACAAAAATGTATAGATAGAATGAATCTCTGAAAACTACCACTTCTCAGTGCTTTGTAGCAGAAAGATCCACCTTAGATCTCCAGAGTATCCTTCAGAGCTACAGGTGCTATTTCTATCATGTTGTTTTGTTGGAGTTTTTTGCAACTGCGCAGTGACAAGAGGCAGGTTGATGACACTTATTTTGTTTCCTGTTGTTGTCTTCCCTGAAGAATAATACAAAGATGAGCTCATAGAATGGGGACCACCGTTATGAGAAAGTTGATGTAGAAGAGCAAGAGATGAAAAATGGAACAGATATCTGAAACTCACTTTCAAATGCCACTACAGTGACAGAAATGTGGTAAATGCTAAGGCTGACAAAGAGGTTAAGAAGTACTTTTCCTGTCACAGTTAATTGTCTAGAGTACAAGTTACAAGTAAGGCCATTCAGAAACCAGACTACCCATGCCTCCTTCATAAATGGCAAGTTACTTTTAACTTAACTGCCTTAGTCTCTCAATTTGCAGACCAGGAATGAATGGTAGATCTAAGAATATTTTAAAAATTCTTTTAGACAGAAATACACTAAGAGACCAAACAAAGCTGATACTGGTATCCCATGATGTCCAATGATAAGGCAGCCATAACCTGTGAACCAGTCCTGAACTTGGAACTGTGACCTTAACCAAAAGGCGAAGGACCCAAGCTGAACTGATGCTGGTGCTGATCCTTGATGAAAGGACACCTGCCTCGAAGGACTGCATATGGACTATATGTATATGCATATCAGCGCGGGAAAATGATTATCGTGGGATATGGGCTGTTGACGTCATATGACATGAAATAAGGGGTGGACATTGTAGCAGTTTTGGCTTTAGTCAGCATAGGTCCCCATTAGGCCTCAGTTTTTAGCAGGCCTCAAAGGATGTGACACAGATTAGAGGGGACAGGTATCATCTGACTTAAGCAGCCATAGAGGTATTTCATATCATCTGACATCATCAGGAAGTGTCAGGGAGTATAACAAGCAAGGGGGGAGGAGTCTCGCTCCTTTTTGGTCCATGCTTCTGACCAGGAGTTTTCCTGCTCCCTGACTGCTGATATCAGGCCCTGCTGCCAGTCCGCTCGGCTGTTTACCCAGGGACGTGAGCATATTCCTGTTAATTCCTCTTTCCCTCTTGCTGGGAGGTTTCCTCTGGGGAGGGGGTTTGGTTGGTTTGGAGTTTCACCTGTTAGCTGGGGTGACCTCGGTGAGCCTGTTGTTGTTTCCTGTCACTATGTGCTATTTCATATTCTGTGTTAAGCTCTCCTCTTCTCTGTATAAATATAAAAACCTCACTGTGTTTAAAGCCTTGTTTCTGCTGTTTTCCCTCACTCTCCTGCTCTGGGAGTGGACTTTTTGACTGGGTACCAGGCAGTTGGCATTTTGCCAGCTCAAACTATAACAACTAACACCATTAAGTCTAAATTTTTAAATCCATATATTCCCCCTATAGTCACATTTTGGAGAAGATTAACTATTTCTTACATTACAAAATTACAAATGTATTTTACTTTTTGGCCATCTGCAAAGTCACCATGGAGAGACAGGAAATACTCTTGTTTCTGAAGGAATGCCAAAACATGGAGTGTGTAGGAATGTTGTAATTTCTATACTGAAAACGGTCAGTTACAGGCCACAAAAATAAATCAAAAATTCCAGTTATCAAACACAGTGCAAGTAATCCATTAAAACTCACAACTATGTCTCAATAATTATGACACACATTTTTTTTAAATGTAAATACATTAAATATATCTTGGGAACAAAGGAATCTGAAATTAGAAGGAATGAAATGCTTAAGTTGTCTTTTTCATAGAATTTTGTATTTACCAAGGTGTACAATCATGTCTTATTAAAAAAAAATTTTTAAAAAAAATCAGAGGATTGATCTTTACCAGATTATCTTTGTTGCCTGCACAAAACCCCCAGTGTTCCACATTCAGAATAACTCAATGAAAATAGTGAGATTAATTCTGTTACAACAAGCTGATAATTAGTTTTTATTTACTTAATATGATCCTGAAGCTGGAGAATAAGTCAATTAGACCCATTTACAAAGAATAACATGTCCCACACACTGCCTGAAATATAAATGTTACTGCTGCAAACAAGGATGTATGACTGTCAGGCTAAACTCAAAAATTAATAGTACTCTTCCCCATGAAAAAAGGAAAAAGACAGTAAAAGACTGATGTGCTCCCAGCTAATCAAACCACACCAATTAGACTTTCTAACTAGTTCCTAAAAATATAAGCTATACTGAGACAAACTCATTATAAAGAAAATTAAAAATTCCAATCAGGCTTTTTTTGTTCTTTTTGTTTTAGTTTGGTTTTTTGAGCAGAGCCACATGCAAGTTAAATTTAGAAGGAGAATATATTTTTGACAACCAGGACAGGGCTTTGGATTAATTTTCCTTAGCATACACATGCTTTAACAAATGAACATAGATCATCAATAATCATGATGACTGCTCCTGATGATCCTCATCTCAAGACTAAACGTGCTTTACAAATACTATGACGTACCTCAAGTCTACTAGAAAGTAAACATCCTTTTTAAAGCCTCATTTCATAGTAAGCAGGTATGAAAGAGTATTTTGCTCATTATTCATTCAGGAGTCTGAATTAAGTTTTATAAAACTAACAGAAGACAATGGTGCAGAGGAGAATCTCATATTTTGTGAATTTTACAAACCAAAGGAATTGTGAGAAAGTCAGCAGAAATATTTGCATCATAAGGCAGGACTTAATACCTGTCAGTGACAGAACTGGAGCCTTTGTTATTTAAAGACAATAGAAGTTGTAACTGGCAATTATCTGAGCTATCAGGTCCTTAGGAAGTGTAACATTTGTTTCCTTCACCTCTTATATTGCATATTTATTGAACCTTTAATGGTCTACAGATCTTATGAAGATTTTTGCTCTAGGGTACAGCCCAAAGTAGTACTGAATAAAAGAACAAATGCAGCAATGCCTATGTCAATTGAAAAGTAGCTGAACCTTAGCCTGGTCAATACAATCGGTTTCCTTGAAAAGCAGGAGATAAATTAGATCATCTGGCTTGGTAACACTATACCTTACAAGAAACACCATAGAAACTTTGGAAACTTACTTGTGTTCTACACATTCCTGTTGATTTTCTCCAATTAATAAGATGGACAGTCCATATTATTGGCAGAGAAGAATTTCCAAATAAGAAAGATGATGGCTTGAAGTTAAAAGCCACAAAACTCCTTAAATCCTGTCACAGAAACATTTAAAAGTGAGTCAAATGAACCAAATGAATGACCATCATATATGAATGTCAATCCTAACTTCATAGTCAGGGAGAGAACAAAATTATTCAGGGGGAAAAGCAAATCAAAAGGTCAACAAAGAAAAACCCAACAACCTTACCTTCTTCAGTGGGGAAAGTCCAAGGGAAGTGTTCTACTGTGATAACGAGGAATAACCTTGCTAATGCCTGAATCCCAAGATGAAAAGAAGGAGCAAAACTGAAGTATTATGACTGCTACCCTATTATAGACAAGAAATATAGGAGCTCAAGACTGCAAGAACAGCCACAGACAGAGAGAAAAGGAATGTGAAGGATTCTATATACTTGACAAAATTGTGAGAGGAAGATAAGTGAAAGCTTTTCTATTATTTAAAGCTAGAGGACTAACATATTTTTTCCTCATTTTCCATGGAATTACAGGGTTTAAAGACATGTTGTATTATCACTTAACACTATTCCCTTACATTAAGGCAACATTTTATCTACATCATTTCTGTGACCTGCTTATCTACTTGTCCTCCATGGTTGGAAACTACATCCAGGCAATTTATTCTAGTGCTTCCTTATTTAGTCATTTTGAGAAAAATTAAAATATCTACAGTTAATCTTCCTTACAGGTTCATGAATTAATTATCTTTTATCTTTCCATGGACATGACAAAGAATTATTCCAGCTCTCCTTGAAATAGTGTTCTATATATTTAAGACTCTCTTTTTAAACAGAATACATTAATTGAATCATACTTTTGTTGTAAACCACGTTTAGTAGACTCATGATCACCCTTATTATCCCCTCTGAGCTTTCTCCAATTGTGCCGTGCAAAGTTCAGAACTGGACAGAAGCCAAGGTCTTCCTAGTATTCAATAGAGAAGGATTACTTCAAAAGACCTTACAGAATGTAGATTCACTTATACAGGAATATAATATTTACTTTTTCTTTCAGAACAGCAGGATATCTGTGGGTTATGGCTCAGCTAGAGACCCATATTATTGAGATTTTTGGTACAGCTGACACCTGAACATTTGCTTGACATCCTCTAGTTCCATGATTTTTTAGTTACTGCTTTAATGTATTTTTTAATCCTATTTTTTTTCCAGGACCTGCAATTTCAACATCTTTAATTCTCAAGCGTGTAGTCTTCCTCAGTTCAGTGTCATTATATTTTATTCTGTATCCAAACACTACTAGCAAAGCACTGAAAAAATAAAAACATAAGGGAATTTTAAGTTGCATCAGTGATCAGCCCTTAATGTTTAAAATCAGTTCTGAATAGTCTCCAGTCTCAGCAGCAGTGCAAGTATCCAGTTTTCATTCTGCTATTTCACCTTATGACAAATAACAAGATTTTCTAAGGAAAAATGTTCTATGAACTATCTGTCCAGGGACAGTCAATATGCACATGTATCATAATCTAAGATTGTGTGACTTACTCCAATTTGAAAATATATCCTTGGTGAATAATTAAGTATTCATAGATTAAAAAACTCCCAAGAGCTGATTTTTTTTTTCAGTACTAGTACTCAAAGAGTTCAGTAATTGAGGAATGCCAGCATTAACATTAGAGCTTTTCCTTCCTGTTTGAACCTCAAGACACCGTCCATAATTCATTTGATCATTTTAGAGCCATGGATTGTCAAAGTAATGGGATACATGCATGTTAATATATATGTGGTATAATTAAAGATCATCCTTTTCCATAGTTAGTAACAGACATTGAACTTAAAACCGTGCAAGAATTCTTCATCTTAAACATGTTCTGTGCTTAATAAGGATATAACATCAGTACCTCTGTGATCTTCTGAGTAATGTGTAATAGTAGGTTATAGTAGTGTGAACAAGCATTGTCCAAACAAAAATTGGATTTAAAAAAAAAAAAGCAAGCCTAATCAAAAGAAAAAAGAAATACAAAGAGATTCTAAAATAAAATTGAAAACATATTTTTTTTCATTTGGAAAATATGATAGGCATCAGTAAGATTTTTAAATTTATCTTTTTTGGTCTGCCTACCTCTAAAATACATTTTTATTTACTCTTTGGAGATATCAAAGTGTTTGGAGATTTCAAAGTATTGTACACAAATGTCGATCTTGGAAAGGCATTGTTTACTTTCATCATTCTGGTAATATAATTAAGAGTTTGATGTCGAAAGGGTTTTTTTTAATTTTTCAATTTTCATATTTTGTAGATTTTAGGAACACAGTAGATGTAATGCTGTAGACTTTAGTGAATTTATATTTAGCAGCTTGTAGCATAAAGTTCTTCTATCTCTACCCCTGCTCCAGAACAGGCAGCTGAGATCTGCCAGCTATTTAGTCTCTTCCTCAAGGTATCTGATTAAAGCATATCAGAGAGAACATAAACATGGAGCAGTGTGACCCGAAGCCCTGGAGAGCATCCAGAGAACCTTTGTGTGCTGAAGAAGAGGAGGTGGATGAAGACAGAGGGTCCCAACGACCCCAGCCCCAATTCAACAGGGGTGGGAACTGGGAGGGGACAGAGGTGGAACTGTGTGTGGCTCAGCTTCGCGAATGAAGATTTGGGCAGGGCTGTCCCCACGTGGGTGGGCCCTTCCAGCCTGCGCAGTGGATTTTAGGTGAGGCTCAGCGTGCGCAGATCTGGCCCCACCGTTTCAGTCCTGAGGTTCATCTGCCACGGCCGAGCGAGCTTGGACAGTGCCAGTGAAGTCCTCAGGACTAGAACCTACAGCACCCGGCATTTCCCAGGAGGTCTCCCATCCAGGTACTAATCCGGGGCTGACCCTGCTGAGCTTCTGAGATCTGATGGGATCGGATGTCAGGGAGGCATTGAACTGCCTACTGTTGAATAGTAGTAACTGACTAATAGTTAAGACCGGAACTGGAAAATACCTTGATGCTGCTTACAAGTGAGTTCAAGGCACATCAAGTGAGTGTCATGAGTAAAGTGTCATCTGAGGCATTCAGACATCCCATGTCAGTCACCAGGCTGGACAGGATGGCTAATTACTTACATCTGACTAAATTCCACATATCTTTTCTTGTTCATATAACATGTCAGAGATGTTTGGCTGTTTATTACTAATACACAGACTGGAAAAAAGTAAGTGTTAGATGCTAATATTCTGACCACAGTACAAGTTCAAGATGCTGTCAAAAGATAGAAATTAATTCAATGCAATGTTTTTAACACTGATTTTCCTAGGATATAGTAGGTGGCACACAAAGCTGACCATCTGCCTCACTTAATATTGTTGTTCTGGATGAAACATTCTCTCTTTTGGGAGAAGTTCTGTGTATTTTTTCCTTTTCTTGTTATTGTCAAGGTTTTTGTTTATTTATAAGGCAGGGTTTGTTGTGTTTTTTTTAACTACATATCACTTTTCCCCATTAACAAAATAATGTCTGCCTTTTCTCTAGCTTTCTTTGTGTAGCTTTTTCTTTTTTTTTAACTATTTCACTCACTTCTTACTATGACTACCTAAACTTTATATCAAACAAATTAACTTCCAGTTTAATATACAGTCAAATGAAGTGACTATGCATCAGATTAAATTGATGATCATTGGATGGGAATGTTTTCTTCTTTAATCTCTCCCTTCTATCCTACGTTTTTTTCTTTCTTACTTAGGTCACCAGGAGTTCATTTTCCCTCTTTTCACTGAACAGAACATGACAACTTTGGAAGATAATTGAATTTATGAGCTGGAAAGGTAAATTGGTCAATTCAAAAGTTAAGACATTATGACACAACAAGAGAAATATTTCCTTCATTATTCAGTAACTATTGTTTTCCTCTCCTCCTTCGCTCTCTCTCTGAGACTATAGATTAATTAGTGTTTCTTAGACTCAACCGAGGCAGTTAAATGCCTCCCTGACATCCGATCCCGTCAGATCTCGGAAGCTCAGCAGGGTCAGCCCTGGATTAGTACTTGGATGGGAGACCTCCTGGGAAATGCCGGGTGCTGTAGGTTCTAGTCCTGAGGACTTCACTGGCACTGTCCAAGCTCGCTCGGCCGTGGCAGATGAACCTCAGGACTTAAACGGTGGGGCCAGTTCTGCGCACGCTGAGCCTCACCTAAAATCCACTGTGCAGGCTGGAAGGGCACACCCACGTGGGGACAGCCCTTCCCAAATCTTCGTTCGCGAAGCTGAGCCACACACACAGACTCAACCTTATGAAATAGTAACTTACGAGAGCAATCAAGAGGCTTAAAGGTACTCAACTGAACAGATTAAGTGAAGTTTTTGTCACTACCTACCTGAAATGAAGGGCTAGAACTCATTTTCACAAACCTGTATTGCAACTGAAATACTCCCAAGTAGCATTACTTCTGTCACAAGACATTACACAATCCTTGCACTAGAAAGAACAGCCCATTGTCAAATACTTCAATTTCCCTATGTTATCTGGTAATAAGGGCATTCTTCATGCATTACATAATCAAGTCACAGAAATCTGATAGAGTAATATGTTTGCAGTAATGTAAGTATGTATTCTGTGGTAAATATTTTCTGACAGGTTTTCTATGGATAAACCTATAACCTCCCTGCAAGTATAGGACATATTAAGAAGGTTGCACCACACAGTTTTCAATTGAATTTTTCAAGGATTTTTTTATGATTTGATACCAATAACAATTTAATTTCAGAGAATAAATCTCAAATTTCTGTATCTTAAAGCTGCAGAGTCAAAAAAAGACAAGTGTACTATTTGGAGCATGTTTCTTTCCCTTAGTGATTGGAATGACAAGAAGTATAGAAGGCATCACCTTTTCTAGTGAGAAGAGTATCTGAACATCTTCAAAACATATTCCAAATGCACTATACATTCATTGATTTATTTTTTTTACAGGCACTGCTTGTGTTCATAATGGCTTGTGTTCACAAAGGCACTGCTTCTGCCTTGTAACAGATGCCTAGTTATCTGATAGAAAAAGTCTGAAGTGGATTTGAGACGTCAGCCCTCCAAGACGCCCAGAAAAGATTTCTCTAGAGTTGAAGATCAAAAAAACTAAGGATTTTTTTGTAAGATTCATGGATATCCACACAGGTGGAGCAGAATGAGATTCCAAGTGCAGCCTGGCCCAGCTACAAAAAGTTAAAGAATCCATGAAAAGCAGCAACATGTGAAAATAAGTTTATGAAAACACTGACCTGTGTTATACTGACCCTCTCTATATTATTCCTAAATTATTGTGGTAATTTAGCCACCTTCATTGAACTGTTCTTTCTGTAAACAGAAATTTCCTGTAGATGTATGGTAAGATAAAAATTATTACAGAAACACACCTTTCATACAATTTCCAATTTTTAAAGGAAGATCTTGTTATAAAGATCTTCATGGAAAATGACCCAAACTGGAACAATAAAGTTCTATATGCTAATTACAGAGAAATCACCCACTAAGAAACTCAAAGTTTAACTCTAGCGCATAACACTTTCTGTTCCTATTATTCTAATTAATACTTTTTCTTCTCCCTTTTCTTATGAAATAAACATTCTCAAGGTGTTGTTTCATGCATCATCATAACTAGAAATAACACATATCAAATTTTCAGATTTCTGATTTTCTTCAGTCCTTAGGTTGAAGTCGAAATTACAGTCCTTCCTCCACCCTCCAGCCACCATTACCATAAAGAGAAAGTTACCAAAGGAAGATTGGTGAGCATCAGGCATATTCAGTTAGAAAAAATACCTTCCTGCAAAGGTTATACTTAAACAAGATGAAACTTAAATCAGATCCAGGTTCTAATTCAACTATGCTCTGAATAGGAGTAAGAGGGGGATTTGTATGACAGACAAGCAACTTGGTTACATGCCTAAAAGAGTCCCATCATAAAGGGAAAAGCAGGTGCCATTGAGATGTTTTAGTCCTTTACACACTTTGATATTTTACTACCTTCAGTTTCTCCTCTTCTCTTTTTGTTGTGGTAAATTCACATCCACATTCATTTTAAAGAGGTAAAAAGCACTCCATAAAGTCAACCACCAATACAGTTTCAGAGTATTTTTTTTAAAAATCAGTGTATTATATGCTATTTTACAAAGCTACTATTGCTTTCTCCATTTAGTTAACTATTTCTGGACTTTATAAAGTTGATTCCAGGAGACAGCCAAGTGCACCTCTTCCCTGATGATCTTAAATCAAGTGTGTGATTGCCTCTGTTATCACTGAGCCTTTAGTACTGGTCTCAACTGCCAGGTTACACTATTATTTTTCTTTTTTTTTTTCTTTTAAATCCATGTGCATCACCTTATCAGACTGGTACCACCACATATCAACATGGATTTTTGCTTTTTTGCCATATATCAACTTTACTGGACAGGAATGGGAAAGACACACAATCAGAAACAAAATTAGTTTACTTCCAGAATAATTCAGTGGAAATAATGAAAAAGGTTCGAGTCATTACTTAAACTGCAGAATTTCAGGAAGACAGATTGTACATTTACTGGATATATTAACCAGTACTGTGCCCAGGTAGACAAGAAGGCCAAAGGCATCCTGGCCTGTATCAGCAATACTGTGTCCACCAACACCAGTGAAGTGATTCTTCCCTGGTACTCAGCACTGATGAGGGTGCACCTCAAGTACTGCATCCATCTCTGGGTCCCTCAATTCAGGAAGCATATTGAGGTGCTTCAATGGGTCTAAAAGAAGGACAATGATGCCAGTGAAGGTTCTGGAGCACAAGTCTAATGAGTAACTAAGGCAGCTGGGGTTGTTTAGCCTGGAAAACAGGAGGCACAGGAGAGACCTTATCTCACTCTTCAACTACCTGAAAGGATGTTGTATCCAGGTAGGAGTTGATCTCTTCTCCCAGGCAACTGCTGATAGGACAAGAGGACAGTTTTAAGCTGCATCAGGGGAGTTTTGGATTAGACACTACGAAGAAATTCTTCACAGAAATGATCATTATATTTTGGAATGGACTGCCCAGGGAGGTGCTGGAGTCACCATCCCTGGAGGTGTTCAGGGAAAGACTGGATGTGGTACTTAGGGCCATGGTCTAGTTGACAAGGTGGTGCTCAGTCATAGGTTGGACTCCATGATCTCAGAGGCCTTTTCCAACATAATTGATTGAGGCAACACACTTAGGGTAACTCAATGCTAATTCCGTCCTAAGGAAGATTTCCACTCTTGCCTTAAGGCCCTGATAGGCTTTACAAGAGATGCCCATCTTGTAGGGTTGAGCCCCCAGGGCTCACGCCTCCCAGGTTCCTTCCCCCTCTCTGTGTGTTTTTTCCCTGAGGTTCTTCCATGCCATGAAGGTACCTTGACTATTTCGCTGGGTCTGAGAGAGTTCTACACTCCTTCCCTGTCCTGCTGCAGCAAATCCCACCACTCCTGAGGCAGCACAGGGCGGCAGATGTTCCTCTGTATTCCCTGGGGTTCCTTCTCCACACTGGATGTCCCCGTGTGGTTTATCCAGCCTCACCCTGCTCCCAGATGTGCTGTCCAATCCCCTCCAAAACCTGCCCCTATCAGGACCCTTACAACCAGACCCCAATCAGAAATAAAACATTTCCATGTTCACCAACTCTGTGTGTGTCTGAATTGTCTCAGGAGCTGTCCCCAATTTGGTCCTGAGACCATCTGACTAAGGACATGATTCTGTGCTAGGTAATAATTTTAGTAGTGTTGATACATTTCAATTCCTGCAAGCTTTGCAGTTTAACATGTCAAACCATTTATAGTCATGTGTTTCCTGTCCCAAACTGGTTGACTGAATAGAAACTGGATTGACATATGTGACAAATCTTACAACATTCAGATTACAGTGTATTTAGAGTTTTCTTTTCTTTTTATTTAAAATAAAAAACTGAAAGCTGCAGACCATCTCCTTTATCCACATCAAAAGAGAGAGCAACCAGTCGTTCTAGCAAGATATACTGTTTGAAAAATTCAATTCCTGGCTTTGCAGCCCCCTCCTCCTGCTTTTGGGTTGGCAATTATATTTATGGGCTGATAACTGTAGTAAGAATTAGTAAAAGCTTTTCAAAGGCAAGCTTCCTGCATTCTCTCCAGCCTCTCCTCCACGTTCTCCCTCCACCCTCCAAGTTACAAGCATTAAGTAATACCAGTAGCAATTTTACTCCCACTATACAGAATACAGGAAAGCAAATCACTATCTTCAGAGTTAGTCCTAGCATTGCAATAGGTTGTATAGGTAAAGAACAGAACACAGCAACTCTGTTGCCAGGAAAAATTAATGAACCTGATGCATCTATCATGAGAGAAGTCTTCAAAATAAGCAAGAAAGCCAGAATATCTGAGTCAATTTTGTGCATTTTCTGAATACTGTGGATAACTTTCATTTTTTAAGAACACACATGCTTCTTCAGCTGCAGAGCAAGCTTTTATTGTGACGTTTTGGGTCACATCACTTTTCATGCTTGTAGCACAACTTGTAGCACGACTTGTAGCACTTGCAGTTACAATGCAATATTGTAACATGACAGAAGGGCAGGATGTTTCAAATGAAGTGATGTTCTTCCCTTATACTTTCTTTTTGCTTCACTTCTTTAGCCCTTAGATACACGTACTTGGGTCTTCACAGCAAGGACAATTTCCTACAAGCTCATTTCTTACTGCAGAAGGGGAAAAACTGACAAGACTGACATACAAGAAAAATTTTACTATTATAAGCTTCAAAAATGAGATACTTTTTTCCTCTTACAAGAACTGCTGTAACTGGCAAGATATATTTACCATTTACCCTCTGCTCCCTGAGAAAGTGCATAGGATCTCTGCTCTTAATGAACCAGAAACCAGGTGTAGTAACACAATACACAATAAATCTGAGGTCTTAAATTAGGGTCAAGTATTATATTAAACTTCAGTCAAACACCATCCTGTATGAAAGAATTTCCAGCTCCCCATCCCTTCCCCACCCATTCCACATCTGTGGCACACAGATGATACAGAAGTGCCATAAATAATGTTTTGCCATTGTTTCTGCCAGTCAAAACTTCCTACCAAAACATTCTCTATCAGCTTTCTGCCAGAAATTCTCTCCAGGGCTTCCTCCTGGAGTTTCTGCCAAAAGATCCTGCTATCATTATCTCTTCAAAGCATTTGAATAGGGTTACATGCCAAGAAAACACATACAAAACTCCTCCAAACACTAGAAAAACTTGAGAAGAAACTTCGGAAAATCAGCGGAGAAAGAGTTGAGAGAGAGAGGACTGGTTGCAGTAACCAAAAATCTCTCCCCTCCTTCCCCCCTTCCCCTTTTCTTTTGCCACCATCTGCTGCCTACCTGCCACTGGAGACTGAAACTCTGATAGACTGGGAAGAACTGAGACCCACCATGCCACACACATGAGTTATATCTTATCCTTCTACACTTGCCATATTTTTGAAGGCCAAAAATTGCTGCTAAAGATGGACCCTGCAAAGCCAGAGACACGGTTCCTTGTCAGTGACAAATCCAAACCTTCTGGCTTCATTCCAGAGAACTAAAGTGGCTAAGACAGCCCCGTAGCTAAAGAGATAACATCTAAAAGTGGCAGAGACAAAGAAAAAAGGCAGAGACTGCTTCTCTGCCCCACCTTCCTCCCTGCCCCATCAGCTCGGCAAAAGGTGGTTTTCGGTGGTATCTTTTCCTTGCTTCTGAAAGTAATCTTGGCCTTTTCCAACCTTTCTTATTTCTTGTCTTTGCATCTCTTAGAAATTAATAAAATTAGGTTTTGGTATCAACGGATAACTTGTGTGAGTTTTAATTTAGCTCAAGGAAATATTTTAATCTAAAATTCTTTCTGCAATATTTAAGCAGATTGTAACAACATTCCTTGAAGAACAAGAGGCTGAAGGAGAGTCAGTGGATTTTGCCAAATTTGATGTGCATAGAATACTATTTTGTGTCCTCTTTTATTCTTTAACAAAGCCCCAGATAGTAATGAAACATATGGACACTTAATTTTTATCTTATTGAAGTAATATCCTAACTATGCTTCATTATTAAAAAAAAAATAAAAAATTTGAAGTGTCAGAGTCTCCTCAGTTATTTCAATGTGATGATGAAATAGTCCATCTAATCTTTCTGACCTGGTCCACATGAGGTTGCAGATAATGCATCTCTAGGAAAAAACACCATCACATGATTCTACACTAGAGAATTCTTCTGAGTGAGCCTAAATCTAGGAATTTGTCCTTCCTTTGGCTGGGGTAGAATTATTTTTTTTTCACCATAGCTAGTATGGGGCTGTGTTTTGGATTTGTGCTGGAAACAGTGTTAATATTACGGGGATGTTTTTGTTATTGCTGAGCTGTGTTTAAACAGGGGCAAGGCCTTTACTGCTTTTAGTACTGCCACACTAGCAAGGGGGCTGGGAGTACTCAAGGATTTGGGAGATGACACAGCTGGGGCAGGTGATCCCAAGTGATCAAAGGGATATTCTATACCATAGAACATCATGTTCAGTATATAAAGCTGACAGAAGAAGAGGGCGAGGGGTAACATTTCAAGTGATGACATTTGTCTTCCCAAGTCACCTTTACATGTGATGGAGCCCTGCTATTCTGGAGATGGCTGAACACCTGCCTGTCCATTGTAAATGGTTAATAAATTCCTTATTTTGCTTTCTGTGTGTGTTGGCTTTAGCTTTCCCCATTAACCTGTCTTTATCTCAAACCATGACTTTTCATTTACTCTTGTGACTTTCTACCCCATCCCACTGGAGTAGGAGTGACTGAACATCTGCCTGGTGCTTGGTTGCTGGCTAGGGTCATACATGACACCATGAAAAATCAAAGACAGTCTGATTTATCAAATACCATATTGCTGTTAACTCACATTCTCAACCAGAAAGATTTCACATTATAATTCAGGACACCACTGTTCATTCTTGTGATACAGGATTATTTCATTTGAACATCATTTATCTTGTTGGGGTTTCAGTCTATTTATCCCTATTTACTGACCACAAGTATATTATTAAGATACAAGATTAATATAGTCTTAAAACAATTCTTATTTAACCAACTTCCACTATTAAAAATGTGATTTTAATGTTTATATCTAATATACACCCAGAAGGGGAAAAAAAATAAAATGGGCAATTTTAATGGTTTACTTTGCACATCAGGAAGGATATACAGCTCATCAGGAAGGATATACAAGATAAGATATTAATAAAGTTAACAAATTTCCTGCCATGACATAAAGAGATATATTAAAGTGATCTTACTATCAGTGATGTGGAGTGCCACTATTCCTTAAATCATTATGTTATAGTCTGGTAAAAGAGAAAGTCTTCACCTAAAGTGTTGAATATCTACCTACCAAGTCTGACTAGAAAACTGCCAATATGTTTTAAACAGGATATACAGCTATAAACTGATACTCCTTGCCAATAAATAACAACTTTCCATTTCAGTACTGCATTTTAAAGTTTAATAAAACAATGCTGAAAAAATATAATTTCCTTTGTCATCTCCTTCCTGCTTCTTCAATTTGAAGCATCCAAGTGACAGTCAAATTCTGCTACATAAAACCCCACCATTTGTAAAATAAATGAGCATTTATTCCCTATAGTTGCATATAAGCTATTTTAAATGCAAATATTCTGTAGTAATTTCTCTGGACTGTTCCTATACTTCTCCATGGGATGTTAGTGCAACACTACAACTCCTTTGAGGGGATAGGTTAGGAAGTTACTGCTTCAGACCCTTGCTGTGAGTATCCTCTTGAATACTCCTTTCAGGTAGTCCCCAAGTCTCATGTAGTATTTAGCTGTGAATCCTGAGTGTCAAACAGATCTGTTTGTTGTCTAACAATGCCCTCCCTTCCCTCAGTTTTCTATCAGTCTCTGAGGAGGAGATCAGCTGTGGTTAGGCAGTATCTATGCATTTGGAATACAGAAGGCAAGCATTCTGAGGTCAAGTTATCCAGGGTAAGCTTAAAACCACTTTGACAGCAACCAGGGAAGTACTGGTACATGACAAGTGCACACATAAATCTGTAATAGAGAGCTCTTGCAGATATATGGATTCCTTTGCACATGCAAAACAACTTCAGTGCCTGGGGGATTTTTTTTTGTTTCCTCTTTGCTTTATCTCAAAGAAAAAAAATAGGTCTGCAGCCTGCTTGTGGCAGATTTCACATTTAACAAAGCAATGTTAGAAAAGTGCACTTTCACAAAGTACTTAGGATTGCTGTTAGAAACACAGGCTCCCAGCTTTCTTTTCAAGCTCACTGATAGCCTAATTTTCCCTATCTTCTTCCTTGTTCAAAGGGGGTTTCTAGTGCTATTCCTTGTACAATTGCTCTTGATCAAGAGAAACAGTTCAAGTTTTGTTTATTTTACACAGCTACCTTGCAGTCAGGTCAAGGAGTGCTGGTGAGGACACTAGAAATGTAATTGCATTTTTAACAGCATATTTAAATCATTCACAAAACCATACCCAAATCATTCCTTTCTCTCCTGCTTTTCTTAAACAGCTTTCCCCCCCCAATTTGTTCTTTATCACTTCCAAAATCCTCTGTTAGAAAAGAATATTAGTGGTTGAGGTTTTCATTGTACTGTAACTCTACCCTCCCTCAAAATATTCTGCATCTCATAGCTGATGATCCACTGAAGAGATAATTGAAAGCTGGGCATTTATCAGCCCATATTACCTTTAGACCATCCTTGTTTATGAGTTCTTCACAGAAATTTTGGGACTCTAATGTATATCAAATATTCAGCAAAATTCAACAGAATAATCTTATGTTTTCCCCTTAAGAGTAGAAAACTGAACATCTGTATAATATACAGATAGGAGTGACAAGCCTCTGTGGAGCAAACTGGTGAAGACCAAATCCCAGCAAGATATTATATTCTATTTTATTTTTTCAAAGCCCATATGCTAACAGTGTATCAGTTTTACCAGCTCTTCTCTAAAATCTCATAGGACAGTGAAGTTTTTGCTACAGCTCTTTTTTCCTGGACTATTTGCTACAAAATTCTTCCTATAATTGCACCAATCAAGTGTTCAAGAAACAACGATGAACAGCTAAGGACGGAACATGATGCATGTTATATAAAAACTTGAAATTTCTATAGCAGTAGGGAAACATTTGATCACTTCTTTTAGAGAGGATGTCTGCTGTCATATATAAGTAGCTAAAAGCCAGAAGTTCTGACTTCAGTTTCTTCTCCCACTGAGGATGCTCAAAAAACCTATAGCCTGAACAAAAGTGGGGAGGAGCAATGAATAGGAAGATTATATTTGCAACAGCATCTCCACTGGTTAATCCTGAGCCTAGAGGTAATTTTCTCCAGTCTCATCCAGCAGTTAAGGCAGTGAAAAAGAACATTAATAGAAAACAAATAAAAGACAAATAAAAACAAAGAAAATGTGTTATTTTACAACATCCTGAGTTCACTTGCCTCTGAAGAGACCTGTTGAACTATTCAAGGCTGCGTCAATCAATCATTCTCTCTGCAATCTAAGGCAAACTCATTATGTGTTTCCCTTTTAAAGCATAGTTTGTGTGTATGTGTCTGTAAGTGCCAATTTCAATGTTAACTGACAAGTTAAAATTTAGTTAACAAACTAAGTACTAGGAAGTGTTCCACATAATTAGAATTCAATTCTCTGTCCTTTTAATTGTTACAACAGCCCTGTCTGGCATGGTTCTTGGCCTGGTCTAAGCAGTACTCTCCCAAATTATTTCTGAACATGATTCAGGAGTTGGCAATAATCAGAAACTACTCCCAAAAGCCAATGTATAAATAGTAATTATATTTCTGAAGACTAAGAGTTTAATGTTCTGGCATGAAGGGTAGATGACACAGTAGAGCTGTATCTATGGTACATTTAGAATTATTGAATTTATTAATATAAGCATAGGCATAATATCCCAACGCACAACCAAAATAATACCTCTCAAAGCACAAGTATCACAAAACTCAGATGCCAGAGTTTGGCATCACCCAGATGACTAAAAAAATTCCTTTATATAATCTGAGGATCAGAAAATTAAAAGTATTCTAAGGGTCTTCATAAAAATGTTAAGCAAGGAAAAGCAGATGTCAGAAATGTAAACCTTTTCTACTGCTTGAACAGAATCTCAGTTTTACATTTATTTTTATTTCTCTTCTGCAGCACAAGGAGGAAAAAAAAGAAAAAGAAAAGGAAAAAAGAAAAGCTATAAGTGCTTGGAAGAGTGATATTTCATGCTAGCAAAACTTCACATAGCAAATAGGTGGCTCTTTACAACTGTATGAGATAAATATTGATTATTCCCAAAGAATGTCAGCACAGCCATTTTAGGACAGATGATTGAAGTAGACTGAATAAGAGAAATCCACTTTACTGAACAATAAATTTTAAAGGGATCTAGCTGCTTAAAGATATCCTTGCACAAAGACTTATTTAAAGAAGTTGATATAGACCCCCAAACACCTTCAAATATTGCCTACTTCCATAATGCTGAGACTTCCAGAAGAACTGACTGTTTAAGTTATATAGGCCAACCAACACAAATATTAATAAGTCTCTTCCCTTTTTGGAAAAATTTGTAGCTGTATTACTCCCTTTCTGGAAGCCTCCTGAAAGTGGAAATATGAAACAGCTCTTTATTGGCTTTAGTGAATTTTTTAATGCTCTATTTAAAAAATATTTATACCTTTATCAAACATCTTCCAGTTGAAGCAGTGTAATGTATTAACCTAGATGCTAAAAACAGTCTTTTCAAGTTGCATTCCTCTATTCCCACTAAGAAGTAAAAACAATAAAAATTTTGTAATTCCAAAACAGTCACGATAAGAATTTATTTTATGTCTTTCTAGGTTTCTGCGTTCAACCTCTATTTCTGACTAACAATAATATCTTAATGAGATATGTCTTCCTTCAGAAGACATGACTGGCTCCATAGTTTCAGATGAATATTTAGTAACAAGCGTTTGGAGTAAAAATCGCTGTTAAGAGGAAGGAAACTATCTAGTGGAATGAGATGTATAGGAAAACATTGCACATTTAATGGATTCCACTATCATCCATTTACAGGTATATGTTCTATTATTTACCTGTGAATTGTGAAGAAGAAAAAACCTTACTCTCCTCACCTAAAAATAAGTGCTAAGGAAGATATCTGTAGTCTATCAATCAAATGAGACTACTGATAAATACTGTAGGGCTGTTTCCAGAGGTTTATTGCAAGATGCCTCATATAAGTTTCTACATATTTGCTGTAGCTTTCAAGCAATTCTAAAAGCTTGATGAAGTTTGTTCTTTTTTTTCTGGAAAGGCTTTATATTTTGGAGAACAACACCCTATGCTTTGTGTGCTCAGTGTTTAGATATGCAACACACTACAGACCATGGAGGCTGTCTTTCTGATATCCCTGTCAAACTGCTCATATTTCTTCTAAAGCTCATCCTTGAAGTCACAACTCTATCTAATCAAAAGGTCTGCCAGCTGTTGTTTCAGTTGAAGACCATGAACTATAATTCAATTTTCTATGTTTCATTTTCCTGTTAATATTTTCTTCAGATACTTTCCCAATAAACCATTATTTCTCTGAAGATACACATGGCAATAGACTTGGATAATCCCTATGTCTAAATACTTTTTAACTGCTTTATTTCTATTTGCCATACTGATCAGCATTTTTGGTAATTAAGTTCTTTTTTTCATACTGCAATAACTATTATAATTAGCTTTTTGCCTTACAAGATTTTGTAAACTAGCAAAAATAAGAACATAAGCATGTCTATGTTAAAGGAACAGGCAAACAACTAAAAAAAGAATCATACATTTAAAATAAATCTGAAAAAAGTTACATAACTGCAAGCTGAAAAAGCCCATGAAACAAATTCAACATGTGCTACAGAAACAAGCCTCAAAGAAAGTCAAGAGCAGCTGTGCACTTGGTTAAGATTTGATTACTTTTCCCAGTCAGGATATTCCATTACTTTCTTGGAAGTTCCATTACTATTGCCTTGATACCTCCTCTTTGCTTCTAGAAGACTATGTATACTGCACTAAGCAATCAGTTTAGAGGAAAAGGAACTGTTGTAAAGCAGATGAAGTTTTCAAGTGTTACAAGATTACACATTTGTCAAAAAATGGTGCCAAATTTAAAACTAACACAAGTTCTTGAAAAAAAAAATCAAACAAACCCACAAAAAAACCCCACCCCAAAACCAAAACACTAAACCCCTAGACCTACTCTAGAATTACAGAACTTCAAAACATATTTTCAGAGTTCCATTTAAATATATCTTCCAGGTTTTAGTCTTTTAGCCTTCACATTTTTTCTACTTTCCAGGCAGACATACAATTTAACCTGTTGTCCTAGTTCAGCAGGAGGGACCAGTTGACACTGTGTAGGGGTGATCAAAGCTGTGTATTCTACCCCCTCTATTCATTCCCCAAGGACAATGGGCCATTAGCAGCAGCTGCCCAGGGAGCCATTATCACCTTCACACCCAGCCTGAGGGGGGCGGAGCTGCCAATGGGCCATCAATAGTTCAATACCCCCTGGCTCCCAGAGTTAATCACCCATTGTGTGAGTCCCCGCCCAGGGGGAGGGACTGGGTGCTCCCTGAGGGTACATAAGTGGTGGGTAAGAAGACCTCAGGAACTTCTCGTCGGATCCAGAGGAGCAGCAGGACCTTGACAGGAGGAGATCCCCGCTCTCGCCCAGACCACAGCCCTCGCCTGCACCAACAGGTTTTTCATTTCCTTTTGCTCTGGACTTGGGGGAGCCACAGAGGTCTCAGCACAAGGGCAAACAAACCCCCTTGGGTTTGTGCCCCAGGACACTGGGTTATACTGCTGGGGTTTTGTGAGTTGAAAGCAATTTCCCTTTTGTGTCAGTGTTGCTATTGTAATATTATTATTAAATTTTAGCTCTGACTTATAATCTCTCTCGTGGTGAGTTCATTTCCCCTGCTGGTTCACCTTTAAACCAGCACACCTGTTCACCTGCATCACTTCTTAACATGGGGCAAGGAACAGGACCATCAACACATACAACAACTACTCAGCTTTTGATCTTAGAGGTGGGGCAAATCTGACAGTTCAATAGAAACAAGGCTACTGCAGCTCCCTGAGCCCAGGCCCAACACACAGCAAGGGCACATATGCTCAAAACATATGTACACAACATATAAACAAGGCTGGCCACTCAGGTAAACACTCAACAGTCATGCACCAGTGATCTCTGACTGATTGGGGATAAAAGTCTATTAGTGGATACATATACACACAGACAGTGCATCCCTCCAGAACTGGGCTTAGACAACAAGTCTATGCAGTAGTTGCCCCACCTGCTGGCACATGGACATATGAGTCTGAGGCCTCCACCACCGCTCCAGTTGCTGATACAGAGCCTACTCCCTACACACAATCTTCCCACAGAGGATCCTTCCAGGAACGGACCTTGGTCCCTGCCCGCCCAGTGACCAGATTGTGGAGCCTTTTGTCTCCAGATACCTGATGCAGAGACAGTCATGCACAGCAATATCAATCCCTGGATCTCTCCAGAAGATGGCCTGGAACTGCTGGGCTCTCTGGTAGACAATTCCTACAGTTGTAGGACATGCACATGTCCAGTCCAGACTTGCAAATGCTTTGATATGTAGCTCCCAAGATAACTAACCTACTCACTAGCAAGCAATAACACGAAAAGCAATGGGCAGAAATTGATGCATAGGAAGTTCCACCTGAATATGAGGAGAAACTTTGTTGTGCATGTGACCACTCACCAGAACAGGTTTCTCTGAAGGTTGTGGAGCCTCTCACTGGAGATATTCAAGAACCGTATAGGTCAAATCCTGTGTAATGTGCTCTAGGAATAATCCTGCTTAAGCAGGGAGGTTGGACCAGAGGACCTACTGTGGTCCCTTCCAGCCGTATCCATTCTGTGATCCCATGATTCAGCAACCCAACACTCACATGCTCACCCTCACTCAACCAAGTGCTGATACCACAGGCACATAAGATCTTATGGCCCATGGTCCAACTCAGACTTACAGACTCAAACATACATAGATGACAACCTCAAGGAAATAATTGAAATGAAGTTTAAAAACATAGGACACATTGTGCTGATCAGGCGTGTTGCATGGCCAGGCAAGCATATTGACCAGCAGTCTGCTTGCAGTCAATGGGCCTCTCACTCCCTTATCCCTCTTCCCATTACTGTCCCTCCAAAACTAACCTTAAACTCTCTTTCCCCCACCTTTTGTCCTATCTCTAAATATTTCATAGCAAGTCCTAAGCAATCCCAAAATGCAGTATCCCATCATGAGTTGCCTCTACACAGGAAGCCCTCATCCTGAAAGTGACAAGAACTATTCTGATGACTCAGTTTTATGTGTTTCTCCCCACTTTGCACTCCAGCAACAGCCCTTGGAGGAGTCAAGCACAGGCTTTCTTTCTCCATTCAGGCGGCGCTCTTCAGTATCTGAAGACAAGTCTTCAATCTAATAACCTAACACTTGCTAAATCTGCAAATATTTTCAAATCTAGTTCAGTAATCACTGATTTTGACCAGCAGCCTAGCTTTGAAAAGCACTGAAACCTCACCAAAAAAAGTTACACGGGTCACGTAAGTAATCAGTCACTTGGTTATACACCTTATTACAGACTTCAGTGAGAAAAGCCTTTTTCTAAATATGGGCCTCTTCCCTCAATTTGTAACTAGCTGTTGCTGTTAGAAGAACATTGAAGTAAAAACATTTTGAAAAACTTGATATTTATATTTTTAAAAGAAGTGTAGCTACATTTACCAACATATATTTGTTCAGACGGATTCCAGGCTAAAAAAAAGGAATGTTACATTTACATTGCACTCCAACCAAAACTATGATTAGACCACAGTATAAGCTTCATCCAGTCAGCTGAAGAATGACTGTTTCATCCTTTGAGGTTGCTTAACTCTACAGACAGCTTGTAGCACGTTTATGAGAGATCCACAACCTGACCTTGATGCAGCTGCTACACAGGGAAAGACAGCATTTCTTTCATGTCTGTGCAATAGCAAACCCTACATTCAGTGGAAACATGATTTGTGGAATATTGTTGCAGTGTTTGGCTGACTTACTCTACCAGTAAAGGATCTAATTTGTGATTTCATTCCACCCTTTCCTGAAATAGAGCATTTTTATTATCCCTTTAATATTTAGAACATTAAACACTTCTATGCAGTGGCAGAGCAGGACCTTACTTGTTGAAAGTCTGTATGTGCTTTGACAGGCTGGATTAAGCCTAGCAGACTGAAGCTCTCACTTTTTACTTCAAATAAGAATGTGAAATAGATTCTGTGACACAGTCAGGAATCTTTGACTTAACTGTGTGTGGAAAATTACAAGTTCAGAAAACAAAGAGCTATGTAGGTCTATTCTCTCTCTTCTCAATACCCCTCAAAAGAATTATCTTTCCCTTATAAAGGGCCACTGCAGAAAATGCTTATAAATTTCACCATGTAAGTGTGGTGTATGTTTATAAGAATGGAGATTTTATTTTGCTAAGCAAATAACTACTGAACAAAACTAATGAACAAAAATTTCAGGTCATCTTAAACTGCCTAGACATTGACAGAGAGTGACTTTTCTTTCAAATGCTTGTATAACTACTTAAGGAGGAAGTTGCAGTAATGAAGACAAGGAAACTTAATTCTTAGCTTATCTTGAATGTGCCTGTATTTGCATCCACTGCCTCAAATGAGAGTTAACTAAGCATTGCAATAATGAAGAAGGATTATTTTCCCCCATGCATTTCCCTGGCATTATTATATACTTTTCTTGCAAAACTCCCCCCTGGCTACCTCTGCTTAACATTGCTATTAAGTTTGGCTGGAGTATGCTGACCAGGTGCAATTGTTGCATGTACACCTAAGCATACAGGGAATTCATAAATATTACACCATTACAGGTTATTTAAAGGACCATCTAAATTTACTGTGCACTAAATAGTACCAAATCAATGCTACAAAACAAGACAAAAAATAGAGATGAGAAAGATGAACTTCATATAAGCAGCAGTCACTTGCCTTATGAACCTGCCACAACAATACTATCAGGGTTTGCAGGCACAGAACACAAGACCAACAGTCTGGGAATAACACCATGAGAGAAATGAAAGCAAGATAGTGCTGTAGAGGCCTGGAAAACACCACCTCAAAGCTTCAGTGCTGTCTTAGTAAAGAACTTCAGCCTTAGTGATAAACAGTGTGCCATCATAGTTAGCACTGTGTAATACTCGGGGTTTTGCATTTAATGTAGCTGGAAAGCTTTGTGAATACTGAGAAAGTTTGATTTTCCATAGGATAGCACATATACTTCAAATGCATCTTGGTGGCATATGGCATATATAGAGGAAACACATTAGAGTGCTTCCCTTTGCTGCTGTTTTTGATGTGTTGATATGATTGTCTTGAAAGTGATGTATTTCCCCCACACACACTTCAGGAGCCACTTTAAAATAATAAAAAGAACTCTCAAGTAGAATCCTAATGCAGTATTTTAAAAGGAAAAAAAAATACTCAAACCAAATTAAAGCAATGATGAAGGCAGCCAAAGCTGCAAAAGAAATTGCTAAAGTCACATTTTCTGAGATCTTCAGTATTACTATCAGAGCATAATCTCAGAAAGGTTAGGCAGTAAGAAAAAAGTCTACAATCTGCAGCTTGTTAATTAGGCAGTAAAGTAGCATAGCCTGTAATATCACAACCCTTTTCACAAACCACTATTTACTGAAATAAGTAAACAGAAACTGAAGTCTTGAAGGAGCAAATTCATATGAAACTGAGCTTTTTAGAAAAAACCTGTGGATCAAATGTCTTTGGAGAAAAATATACTTTCTCTGCATTGTTAGCAGTTATACTAAAAAATAAAAGGTTTCTTGGAGCTATTACAACAGTTCTAGAGGGTATCCACAATACTGTATGTAAGTTTAACTCCTAAGTATTAACGACCACTCCAGAAACTCAAATATTAAGCCCCTTCAATTCTACTTTTGATATATTATTTAGGCCTGAATCTAGATCATCTCCAGTTATCTTCAATAAGCAGTTATGACTAAAATAGCAATTCAAGTTTAATTATAGGATGTTAAGTCCTAATAATTTTGTCCAAGTTTCAGTTGCTGAAAAGTGTCAAGCTAAAAAAAATTTACAAGGCTTCCCTTACTTTGCAAGTCTTTACTGCATAAGGTGAAATTGCTTATATTCTGTATAGATCTGGCTGACTGGGGAAAAACCAAAACACAATAAAACCCCACAAAACCCACACCACTAAAAATTACATTATGTAGTCACAATAACAATATTAGAAAAAAGCCATGTATTTATCTAGCAAGAGCAAATGGAATCCAGATAGTCCAGACTGTGTTCCAGATTTAACAGTAAAAATTTTGAGGTAGCTAAAAATACCATAAAAGCTACATTCTAAAAATTCTGTTCTGAAAGCTGTTTAGGCTATAGCTGTCCTTAGTACAGAGTATTCGTGTTTGCTTTCAGCTGAATTTTCAGTCAAATTTTTGTGTCTGGTCTATATGCTTATTGTTTTTTCTATATTTAAAACAACATTAGTATTCAACCAGCAAAATCCTCTCTGTTGAAGGCATTAGCCACTTAATAGTGAAGAGACATCATAACATTAAAGTGACTAGTTGACTCCTCCAGAAAAAAAGTAAACCATGTAAGAATAGAGTTCTTAAGCCTCTGTAAGTACTAAACAAATATGTAAAAGCTGATTAATAAGCACAATGAAAATTTTAGACAGCTTATTCTAATAAGCACTCTGAACAGTTTGTTTAAAGAGCACACAAAACACGAGGTACAAAATATATTCTATCATGACACAGTAAAACAGTAAACTTTTTTCATCAGTTGTGTTCAAGACACAGAGTGTGTTAGATAATAATTGTATCTTGTCATTACATAACAAAGTTCCTATGCGAGGTTATATAGCAAAGGAGCACTCTTCCATATTAAAAGTCAGACAACTCAATCAGTGCAAGGATTCTTCCTGCCTCAGCATTTCCCTTATTTCCCACCTTGCCTCCTAGACAACTACTGTGCTGGTTTAAAGGTGAACCAGCAGGGGAAATGAACTCACCATGAGAGAGATTATAAGTCAGAGCGAAAATTTAATAATAATATTACAATAACAACACTGACACAAAAGGGAAATTGCTTTCAACTCACAAAACCCCAGCAGTATAACCCAGTGTCCTGGGGCACAAACCCAAGGGGGTTTGTTTGCCCTTGTGCTGAGACCCCTGTGGTTCCCCCAAGTCCAGAGCAAAAGGAAAAGAAAAACCTGTTGGTGCAGGCGAGGGCTGTGGTCTGGGCGAGAGCGGTGATCTCCTCCTGTCAAGGTCCTGCTGCTCCTCTGGATCTGACAAGAAGTTCCCTAAGTCTTCTTACCCACCACTTATGTACCCTCAGGGAGCTCTCAGTCCCTCCCCCTGGGCGGGGACTCACACAATGGGTGATTAACTCTGGGAGCCAGGGGGTGTTGAACTGTTGATGGCCCATTAGCAGCTCCGCCCCCCCTCAGGCTGGGTGTGAAGGTGATAATGGCTCCCTGGGCAGCTGCTGCTAATGGCCCATTGTCCTTGGGGAATGAATAGAGGGGGTAGAATACACAGCTTTGATCACCCCCACACAGGGTTAGCTGGTCCCTCCTTCTGAACTAAGACAACTACAAATACATTTTCATGCCTCCTCTGTTTAAAAGGAAAAAAAATGCAAAGTATAAATATCTTGAGTGCCAGAAGAAAGCAAACAATATCACTTTTTTTATAATGTGTTGGAAAATAACAACTATTACAGACAATATAAAACATGGGGAGAAATAAGATATTTCAACAAGGATATTTTAAGTGCATAAAAACTAAGTATACAGTTATTATTTACTCACACAGTGAAGAAACATACATTGAAAGTTCAAATACAGCAGACATTACATACTTTAAGCTCTAGCATATTTCAGTTTTCATGTGTATGCACAGGGCAGACAGGATTACACTAATATCAAAGAGAATTTAGGTTTTTGGCTGTGTTATTTAGGTATAATGGCGTTTCCAGGCAACAACTATATTTAGGCTAGTTAGAACTCTGCAGTGAACGGGGTCCACACTGAGATGGGAAGAGAACACATCTCATACATCTGCAGAAAAAGACTCAGGGAAAAACCCAAAGGGATACAGGTCTTATGTTACACTATAGAACTGAAGTGTAACTTCAAACATGTTTACTAGAGGAAATGTCTACAGCTAAATATAAGTAATCTTCCCAGCTGTTTAGACCTTTGCTTTATCTCCTTTTGTCAGGGAGGTTAATCTCAGCACACACAGAGGACTAAAATCAAATTTTGCTAATTACACAAACAAAAAAGGCTTAGGAAAATACCGAAAAAATATCTAAAAGCTTAACTCCATATAGATATCCAAATATGTTTAAAAAAAAAAAACAAACCAAAAAAAAATAGAGATCTAAATACCCTAACAAAAAGTGTCTGTTGTTGCCGTGAATGACCCTTCCCCCAAAAACAGGACTTCGAGCCACGTTAGTGCAGGGTAAGATAAAAAGTAAAGATCCTTTAATAACACAGGGCCTACAGCCCACGGGAATACAGGATGACATGCATGTGTCCCAGTTCTTGTTTCCATGGCTTTTATAATAAGATCCCTCCAATCATTGCTTTACACATTTCTCAGTCCAGCCCCAGTCCCACCCCTGGTCCAACCCCCTGGAATTGGGTCTGGGGTCGTCAAGACCCTCTGTCTTCATCAACTCTTCTTCCTCAGGCACACAAAGGTCTCTTGGAGTTCATCCAGTTCTGGCTTTTGGGTCACTCTGACCTGTGTTTATGTTTCATTCTGTAGGCCTTCTGATATCCTTCAGCTCTTTACCTTGGAAAGGAGTCTAAACAAGATTAATTAACTAAAGGAATTTGAGCTCCCTGTTCTGGGACAGGGGTAGTGATAGAAAGGCATTAAACTTAAACTGTTAGAAATATTAACCCTCTAAAAATCTACAACTACTGTGTTCCTAAAATCTACAAAATGTGAAAATCAGAACAAAAACCCCTTTGGCATCGCTGTAAATCAGTTAGTACAATCCACATATGATAACTCTATCAACATTTCCCATAGAAACTCTAGCACATCTTTTGCAGAATTTAATACAGAGCATCAGCTAACTGAAAACACTGCACAGAGAAGTAGCGAAACAAAACAATGTCTAGAAATTTCTCCTGTCTACCTTTTCTTTAAAGTTTTCAGAAATTTTGTTGTATAGGTCAGCAGAAGTTTCATGCACATTTATTACTTCAGTCTCACCACCTACAGTAATACTGTGTAGTGTCAGAAACAACATCAAATATGTCTTCATAATTGTCATGCGGATAAATTTCAATCAAAGGGTCTTTAACTGTTCAACATGATAAGTAAACATATTAGAAATAACCTCCTACTTCATACAACCATTTCTGCCAAGATTAGGCTTTGCATCAAGTTGGTAGTTCTTAAATGGAAATACATACATCCATTGTCTTGTCTTACAGATGATCCAATACAATCAACAGAGGGTACAAGTTCAACCTTGTTCAAAAGCCTAGGTGCCTCCTCTACTTCCCTAGACTTTATAGTTAAGATCTTTAATACCTTTGGTTATAAAATAATCTTCCTTTCCAGCAAAAGCCTTACTGTACAGAACTCCTTACAATAAGTAATTGCCTTTTTCACCAGGAGAACTATTTAATCCACTTAACTGCATTCAATTACTAACCTACCAGACTACAGAGAGATATTAGCAGACAAATAATATAAGCTTGCTTTTCTCAACAATGAAAAAAAAAAACAACAAAAAACAAGCAAACAAAGAAACAAAAAACCCCCCAAACTGCCCCCCAAAAGACACCAAACAAAAAGACACCACCACAAATCTGCACAGGTCCTTTACTGCTTTCTGCAAAAGAGCCAAATTTTAAACTGTAAACAGAAATACAAGTTGCTTTATTGAGACAGACAGGCAATAAATATCATCACACACACACACACTCCCCCCCGCCCCCAAACCAATAGCATCAAGTAAACCTAACAAAATAAAAAATTTTAACAGCTTCCCAGAGGAGTAAGTCCTCTCCGTTCCACAAAAACATTTTACTCTCCTATGATTTTCTGGGGGGAGAGATATTTTATGGAGTTGACTGATTTCCCTAAGCATGTCTGATGGGGCACAGTGTGTCAGTACCTTGCCCTGTAAAGCTGCGTGAAATCTGACACAATAACTGGTGCCCTGACTGCTTATATTTGTGAGTCTCTGCATGCTGCTGTAGGGATGGGATTTCAGAAAGTAAGAGGAATAGTTTCATAACAAAATGCAGTTAATAGTCTGGTGTTTAAAGTGTTACTTTTTTCCAGATATATGTTAATCTTTTGGTTATATGAAGTTAGAGGCTGCCTAATAAGCACAACAAAATGGAGTTGGCCTAGCTGTTTCTTTGTTATATATCTCTGGACTAGTTGAAAATCCTTCTTTGGCTTATTCTTTACCTATTTTTCACCTCACTGCAAAGTCAAATGTATGTGATTTGCTGTGTTTTACAGAGGATGCAGAACTGAAGTCTCAGTTCTCTAACATAACTTTTATTTCCATTAAAATAAAATACATATATTACTAGAGCCACAACCATAATGCAAATTCCCACAGCAGTCTACTGAGAAAGCACATCAGTCTGTACTCTGTGCCCATGTTGAAGGTTATTTTCAGTGGATTTACATCCATCAGGGTATTATAAGGCCAGCAGATATAAACCTGAGTATTCTGCTTCCCACTCAAATGGACTACAAAAACAGACGTGCCTTAAAAACTGTAGGCAATGAAAGTCTAGGCCTAGACACTTCTGCAGTCTCAATTTCTGACATGTGCAAACATTGATTCACTCCATAATTAAGATTTAGTCCTAAAAGAAGTTAAGTTAATAGAGGATCAAAAAAATGCAGCTGCAAAAGGTGGAGGCAAGTGGTGATGTATAAGAAACTTCCTCAATGAAACAGAGTAAAAAACAGAGCAGGGTCTTATGAAGAAAAGACAGAAAAAAACCCCAAAAAACCAAAAAAAAACCAAACCACAGAAAACACTTAAACCACTTATATGTGCGGCACTGGGGGTGTAGCAGACAGTCCCTCTGAGATGGGGAGTGAGAAAGAGAAACCTCTGATCACTCAGAGGGACACGTGGCGAAAACCCGCTAATTGTGCAACCAGGAGGGTTCTATAGGCTTCAGAGAGGAAGGTGCTGGAACTTGAACAGGATTGGGTAAGGGCTCTGAAAGGGGAAGTGACTTAGTACTCAGCTAGCCAATAGGGGAAATGGAAGGATCAAAGCCAATAGGAACCCAGGGACTGGGGATAGATAGGTCAGATAATAAACGGGGTCAGGACAGAGGCAGAAACTGATAGGAGGGACGGGTGTGCCGCCCATGGCAACATGGGCATCTTGGGGCAGAATGATCGGTCTGGCAGGTCCCAGCTGTGGCGGCTGCACTGACAATGTGGGCAGGGGGGGACACTCCCCGGAGGAGGGGCAGCCTCGACCCAGGAGACAATCCCGTGCCTGATCAGCATGATGACTCATTGACAAAGCCTCAGGGGGAACACACAGGAGAGGGGGCAACCATGGCGGGGGCGGGGGGGGGGGGAAAGGGGGGCTGGGGGTGGTGACAATAAAACATTTTGAACTCAAACCCATACAAGTAAAACACATAACTTTCAAACTCCCGCAGCTGAAGTCTTTCATATTTGCAGCTACTATGGTTCAGGCTGCTTGCTGGCACCATTCTCTGTGTGCATGTGCATCAGAACTTCTTCTTTCCATATTCCATAGTCTAGTTTGTTCCCCACACTTACACAGACACTGACTGTGAAAGAATGGGTCAGGAGTTAAAGAGTCAAACAAAAAAAGATAAAGAAAAAATTGACATAAACATTTTAATTATTTTTTGTTTTAATAATGGACATATGGTAAAAATCAGGACACATATTTGATTTTAAAAGCTAATGTTAGAGCTCAGTCCTTTACAAAAATTTAGTCACCACATCTGTTAGTTTATCTATTTGAGTGAACACTAGTATTGTAAAAATTATTCAGGATAATTATAATACAATCAATGACTATGCAGGGCTATTTTTTTCCAGCTTTGGGGACTATTGCTAACACTTTTATTCCATCTCTGATCATGTTCCACTTTCCCAGAGGCCATGACATGTTTGACCTATCCGTCTGCTCTTTCTTGATGAAAATTTGGACATGTGTTATTACTTTTAATGTAGATCATCATGGCTAGGCTTCACAAACGAAGATTTAGGAAGGGCACTACCCACACTTACTGAAAACGTGCTGGTGGCTAAAAAGGCAAGTCTGGTCACAAAAGTCACAGCGGAAAGTCTCCTTTGGCAATATTGGCAAGGAACGGTTCTTTCTGCGTTGTCTTTTCTCCTCCAGACTGACTCTCTGTGCAATCTCAAAGGAAGCAGCAGCGTCATGAATGGTGTGTCTCCATGAATCCCGATTGGAGGCCAGAGTGGACCATTGGTGGCAGTCAATATGGCCAAGGCTGAGGTGTTGTTTCAGGGAGTCCTTGTATCTCTTCTTTGGGGCTCCTCTCTTGCGGCAGCCGGTGGCGAGTTCACCATAGAGCACAATCTTCGGGAGGCAGTGGGTGATCCTCCATCCTGGAGATGTGCCCTGCCCAACGCAGCTGCGTTCTCATCAGCATGGCCTCGATACTGGTGACCCCTGCCTGTTCAAGAACAGACACATTGGTCACGTAATCAGACCAGTGAATGTTTAGGATTGAACGGAGGTAGCGCTGATGGAAGCGTTCGAGAAGCCGCAGGTGGTGGCGGTAGACGGCCCATGATTCAGACCCATATAAAAGAGTAGACAGTACAATGGCTCTGTAGATATTGATCTTTGTACTTTTCTTCTTAATTGCTTCTCACAGTATCAGTCATCATTCACAATTATTTCTGCTTTTACTGTTTCATAATCTGCTACAGTTTGCTTATGCCTTGCTTCTGGTCTTGTCTATCCAACAGCTATCTCTGTTTGATGAGTCAAATACCACCTGTTCCTTTCACTCCAACTTAGCAGGACTGCACAAGGCCCCGTAAGGATTAGCATCTTCCATGAGAGGCACCTAACGCATGGTGATGCGTGGCACTTCTCAGCTGGCGTCGGTGAATTAAAGGTGATGCAGCACTGATAAGTAGAGAAGAGTTCTTATTGAATCAGCACTCCTAAGTTTACAACATCTGTAAAAATAACATAGTAATCTTACTTACCATAGCAGAAAAAGAATTTCTTCTCCAAGGAATATCATGGTTTTCCTGCTATATAGTTTTAAAAAGAGTAGCATTCATGGTACTTTTCTTGGTTTTATTTTGTTTGCATTCTAAAACCCTAATGGAATAAAATTCATTTGCCATATGTCCTTTGGAAAGATCCACTTTTCCTAGATGACAATTCAGTATTTTTCCTGAAACCAACGTAACGATTTTTATGTATACTTTTTTTTTAATTTTTCATTACTGCCTGAGTGCCACAGTAACTTGAAAAATCACTAGCTTTCCCTCTTTTAAAGTGTTGCAATGAGTTTTGTCTCACTCCTGTGAGTCAATACAAAGTACATGCAGTTTAACTAATAAAAAAATGTTCTCACAAATTAAGTTAAATCATTGGCCAGTCATAGGTTTCACTTTCAGGTAGGACATGCTATCTAATTTGATATTGGATTCTTTATAAATGAATTTATTTGAGAAATATCCAGTAAACTTACCCAGAAACCCGAATTATGTCTTTGACAGTGAAAAACTGGTTTTTAACACATACTTTATTTTCAACTTCTGCCATAGAAACCACTGACAGTTTACTTATGCTGGTGCATTTGATCTACTTCAGTAGAGATTTTTAGGCTATATTCTGTTAAGTTTGTTTTTGTTACAAATTTGTATAAGAGATCCAGAATCATGCAGACACTTGATATGGCTCCTCAGAAGAAAGCCATTGAGATTTCAGGTAATGTCTTAAGATAAGATAGTAGGTCACAAAATCATACATTGCCATACCCTATTCTTATAAGAACTGAGAAATTAATATAAAAATGTGTATTAAAAAAAAGCAAACATTACATTTCATGCCACATTGTTTGATATTAAATTTTGGAACCTAGTTATTGATAAGAAAAGAATAATGATGATCAATAATGCATTAAGCCATGTTAATTGTTATACTTTCTGTTTCTTATTCTTCATTGTGTCAAACACGTTCTGCTACTTATCAGTAGAATATAATTTTTTTAGACATTGTCTTGGGTTGAGCTGCCAAAATGTCAACTGCCGAATACAGAGTCAAAACTTCCCTCCCTCCCCACCCCCGGTGAGAAAAGGGAGAAAGGGGAAAAAAAACCTCTGGAAACTCAAACTAGGTTTATGCTTAAACTAACTATATATATTTATACAGAAAATAGAAAATTAAGAGAAAAATAGAATATAACACACACACAAAAGATAGATATAACAACAATTTTCTACCTCCCACCAAAACCAGATTTCATTGATCTAGATTCATAAAATACTCTAAAAGACACCCAGCAAGAGACCCAACAAGGCAAAAGAGAGAGCATAACAATAAAATGTTTCTACTTCTCTAAAACTAAAACAAAATACAATGTATCAGCGGCAAGAGCAAGGCCCAGCACAGCAGGACAGCAGCAGCACGTCCTGCCTCCACTGCAGACATGATGGAAACTGAGTGAACACCTTCTCCTCCTGTATTTATATCTCAGGTTTGTGTCATCTGGTGTCAAATATTTCTTTGTTTGCCTAAGTCAGGTGATACCTATCTCTCCTAATCTACGTAGATTCTCAGCCTGCTAATTTGTGGCCTAGCTAACACTACCACAGACATTAATATTTATGGGTTTTGTCATGTAGAAACACAAAAAAACTAACCACATAACTATCTCTGTTTCTACAAGCTATTTGTTTTTTTTTTAAAGTACAATATTATTAAATGCATTTTTAAATTGGAACATGAGTTCCATAGCTTAAAATGTGTTTTGATGGCTAAACATTTATCATGTTTTTATATATTCATTCAGGACTTTTAAAGCATCTTATTTATACATATAGAAAAACTGCTTCTCTTCTGCTTATACAACTCTTCTTTTGGGTTTTTCACACTCACAGATCGTCTCCTGGGGTTGTAGGCACAGAACCAGTATGGGTTGTCTGACACAAATTTCATGTCTCTGGAGGAGAGAAGACAACAAGGTAAAAAGTTCAATCACGGTTAAGAAAAGTTTTCAGCGACATCTGTAGGTAGTATTTATGTTAATGAATAATGTTTTTTTATGTCCTGATGCAGAATAAGATCACTGCTGTATCCAGAAAATTGCTCCTCGTGGCAGATTTTCTTCCACTTTTTGCCTGGCACAGTGGTGTCTTCACTGCTGATTGATTATTTAAGTTTTTTGGTGATACAAAGGACAAGACTGTTTGGGAGACAAGTACTTTTAGATAGACACACTGGTATGGTTAGGGAGGAAAAAACCATAAAATTTCAAGCACAAAAGCTTTTCTATAGTCCACGTTTATCTTCAGGTAAAAAACAAATAAGTAACAGGTAGAGTTTGTGTTCAGTAGTATTTTAGAGAACTTCATCCACCAAAGAAATTAACTGCACAGACTCATTTTATTATCTGATATCATCTGATCTTTCATTCCGACTTGACAGCCTTAAATCTGTGTCATCTATTCTTTTAGAAGGATTGCGATTCCACACCATATTTCCACAAATCAAGTACACATTTCTGTGTTATCATATACTTCCTCAGCTTCAGATGATGGTTTGATGTAGCTTATGAGCTTACACGTCTATTTTGTGTTTTATTCTGACAAACAGTTGATTTTTGGTGTTGTATATAGAGTCAGCACTTTTGAGTTTAGAAGCCTAGCCTTATAAGGACTCTCAAGGGAAGAAGTAGAGTTTTTTTTCAGATTTATGGGTGGGAATTTGTGTCAGAAACATTATTTTATGCTTTAAAGAACTCCTTCCAGGTTATAACCCTTTTAACTGCTGACAACATTTGGTAAAAGATAGCTTAGAATATTGCTAAGGCACAGGCAAAATCGCTGGCTATACATCCTTCACTTTTGCTTAAATGAAAGCACAGCTCTCTTTGAAGTTACTGGCTCAGAAAATGTAATGGTTTGACCCATGGCTTCCTCAGTAACCATTGTATCTAAGGAAGTTACAAGTATTCCACACGTGTCTTCCACGTAGCAGTGGGGGAGTGGTTTTGGTTCTTTCTTCCCTTCCTTGGCTGAGGAGCTGGAGGGAGGTGGTTGAAGCCTGGTCCCTCCGGTGCCTGGTGGTTCTCCTGTCCTGGGTGAGATTGTTTCATTCTTGTTCCCCTTCCTTGAGGTTTTTAATTGGGTTTGTTTTGATTCATTCGGTTTCTTTGGGTTGGGTTGGTGTCTTCCCTATTTTCCGGCTAATCAATCCCCTTTTCTCCCTTCCCCTCTCCCCTGGGAGGTGGGATCCTATGTATTGTGTATACAGTGTAGTTTGTAAATGTTAGTAAATATAATTTATTCTTTTTATTCAGTTCCGTTTCTTTAGAGTGCGTTTCTTTTCAGTTTTTTTTTTTTCCTTTCCTTTGCTGGGAAGGTTCTGGGAGGGGGAAGGGGGGCCAGTCCAGGGTTGGCAATAGCTGGGCCAAACCTGCGACAGAAAGTTACATCTGTGTTGGTATTCTTGTCAGTGGTCTTAGCAGACAGAATCACCCTCTTCTCTCTTGAATAGCTCTTGATTAAAGCCCAACAGATATGTACAACTAAATCAGTGGACAGATAAAGGGATTTAATTCTCCAGCTTTCCCAAAGCTCTTCTTTTGAAACAGTAAATTCAATGAACAGAAAACAAAACATATAAGCCTTCCTGAAATAACCCAGACAATCACCAAATTAAATCTAAGTATTATGTAAATGCATTCTTGGTTTTTGACTTGATGCAATCCATGATATTGCCAATAAGCTTTCTAGTTCTCTACAGATTATAGTCTTTGTGTCCAGGATAAAATACTGCAAATCCGTACTTTCTCCTGAAGCTCAGGGAATCTGACTAGGTTAAGCAGGACAGGCTTTTAGACTAAAAGTTTTTTCAGCTGAAGGTTAATTACTGGGTTAATGCAGACAGACAACTGAAATTTGTTTACTTTGGCTAACAGGTTTAAAGACTACAACAGTTTATATATTCTTATGAGATTATAATAAACATATAAAAAAGCATTATAACATGGGAAGCTCTCTCTACTTATCTTGGTGCCCCAGCTGGTGTTCAGCACTCCTGTGGTAGTACACAGGTTCATGGGATCAATTAACATTAAGGCCAGTTTATGCTAATTACCCAACACAAGGGGTATGCCTGCAATGCTCTCTGCATGTGACAAGTTTAGGCGGATTCAGCTATTGAAGTGTGTTTACAATTCTGTAGGTATTTTTCAAAAACCTTATAAATATCTGCTTTTTTATTGCTGATATTGATACTGAAGGTGTAGCTCTCTCATTATAGATTAATTACTTCTTGCCCACAAATGCTTCAACCCTGATTTAGCTCAAATCAAGTGAACACTGAAGGTTTCCCTGTGAGAGTTGTATTATTGAGTTTTATACCATATGTCATGCAACTCCTTGGAGATCAGTGGAGGTCTTGGATCACCTTTGTTTCTGGGGAGAGGAAAATATTGAGAACATGTTTGTAAGTAACTGCTGGAATAATGAAGCCACTTAGAATGGAAGGATAAAGAGGAGTGACACCTAGGACACCTGACAGTGCTCGAATGAGATCAAGGGAGAGAAAGCTCCTCAGAAGATAGTAATAAATCTGGACCTCGGGTAAATGCTTATATCACATCTATAGAAAAGGAAGCAAGGATAAATTTTTACCAGGAATGCAATCACCAAGCTGTATTTTACTGTGAGCAGTGCACAGAGGAATAATAAAATCCACAGACAAGGCCATTATCATTCCGACAATGAGATCACTCTTAAAAGTCAAAATATTTTCCTCAACTTCATATTCTGAAAACATTGTAAGGAAGCTAAAAAATACAGGGACTGTGTTTTCTGAAGAAAGTCTGAATCAGTGTCCCTTGTGTTGCTAACCCTAATTTTACTCTTTGTGTGTAATATGAACAATAAAGTATAACTGGTTAAACTGTGCTTTTTTTGTCAAATGAAACATCCACGATATGCTGATACACACTGGTATTTTTATGATTATTCTCCTTCTGCCTTATCAGGGCAAAATGCATTTAGGTCAGGCTGAGGAATTGATTTATATTGTCACAGGAACAACATGTTTTAAAGTGTTGTCTGACTTTGCCTATCTATTTATAATTCCTGATCCAGCACACTCCTAGACAAGCACCCTGTCATGCCTTTTCTTCTCTTACTATGCTCAAAACAATGACTTTGAGCTGTCCTTCCTCTTTCACTTCTGCCTGGGGGATCAGAATTACACTACTTTCTAAGTAAATACTGCAAAACTAGGTCCTGTTCAAATTAATTTGCTTCACAGTTTGCTCAGTGCCCTAGATGTAGCTTTCATAGCACTTTATGAGGCACACTTCATAGCATTGTATCATCACTGTATGAGGTATATTCCACAGCTTTTTATCATGGTGTTTTATAAGATATACTTGATAGCATTTTATGTAGCCACTTTACCAGATAACATGAATAGCATTTTAGCAGTAAACTTTTAGGGCACATTTCATGGCATTCGGTTGCCTACAAACATCAAAGCATGGAAACAAAGATAGAAGATGTGAAGGACAATGTTAACTCTCATTATTCTGAAAAAAATAATGAGAGTTATTGCAAAACTCAACTTATTGTACAGTACATATTTTTGTATAAGGAAACGTAATATGAGATTTCAGGCACAGAGGTTTTTTGCCTTGGTTCTTACATGATAGAGCTGCCCTCTCACAGGTGGATTACCAGTCCAGTAGTATTTATATCTCTGTATATCCTCTTAAGGTTTTCTCACTCTTTTCTGATATTTTTTTCTGCTTCCTCTTCTCAAGAATCATTCCCAAGTCCTCTGACATAAGACAATCCTTCAGAAGTGCAGTCCCTGGCCTTACACATCCAAACGCCCTGCAGTCACTGCACTTTTCCAACATTCAAAGATGATCTTCAGCCAAGCTCTCCAGGCAAAGTCCTCAGAATTAACTCAGGCATTAGACAAACAGGTATGGTACCAAAATGCAGAAGTAAAAGGAGCAACATGCATTCAGATTTCCAAGTAGTGGGGAAAAAAAACAGAAGGAAGGAAAAACATTTTTTTTTCAAATTTGGTGTCATGGAAAATAAAAAAAAAAAGTCCAATAACTTCTGGGTTTTTTTCCATACATTCTGCAGACCCTTTGTATTTGCCAGGGTGATCATGAAGAACAGAATCATTAGCAGTCTTCCAACATCTGTCAGATATGAAAAGGTAATAGGAAAGAAAAAGAGGTTATGTTTGGAGAATTTAAAATGAGGCTAGGAAGGGTTGGAAGGGGTTTCTTTGGTCTGAAAAGGAGAAAGGCAGAAAAATTATATGATCTGAAGCTTATGATGGAACAAAATCTTGTTATGACTTGGTAGGAAAAAGCCCAGCTCAGCAAAGCTTTTATGACACATGAAAAATATCCCTTAAAAACAGCTTGTGTAAATTGCCATTGGATAAAAAAAAAAAAAACAAAAAAAAACATATTGAAAGTGGCATAACATGAGAGTGCTAAACAAACAATTTTATTATACCTCATCCAATACAGTGACCTGTAAAAGCAAGTAGTTCTAGAAGTCCATTATCAAACTCCCAGAGTCTTTCTAAACTGGCATATTAATCTATTTGTTAAAAGAGTAACCATGCAGAAAGCCACATGTACATATTTACATAATCAATCAAAAAGAAAAAACTATAGAGGCAAGACAGGTTTCAAAACTTGTGAATTTATACTTTAAACCCTTTTTTGACTAGTTCTTTTATAGAAATCTAGCATTTTAAATAATTCACATTTTCCTGTAAAATGCACATAATTTTCTTTCCCTGAATTCGTTAAAATTTAAAAGAATTGTGATAAGAAAAGGTCATTTAAAATTGTACAAAGTCAAACTTCCTACGCACAAAATACCATACCTTGCAAGTGTTATGGGTTTGGCCAGGTGGGCCTAAATTAGGCTTTAAAGTTCAGATTAGGCCTGAAATTGTCAGCTGACTTGAGCTGGGCTGAGCCAGCTAACAGCTGACTTCTTCTAGCCAATAATATTGTATTCCATACCATATTGCATCATCTCAAAAGGGGTAAGAGCTGGTGTGTGGGTGTGGCTTGGGCAGTTGCTTCACAGCTGTGGTGCCAGCAAGACACTCTGCAGTCCCAGGAGGGATGGGGAGGCCCAAGCCCAGAGCACCGGCTTAACATCATGTTATCTGAGGGAAGTAAAATGTTTGTTCTTAGCTTTTCTCTCTGCTTAAGTCTGTCTCTGAAGAACCAACTTCTCTAGAATAATTTGTAATTAAAATGGTAGAATTTGTGTTTACTGGGAAGTGGGAAGTTATTTCTTGTTATACATAACTTGTGTAAGTGTGTGTTATATTGTAGCATCCTCTTAATTTTCTCTTTTCTGTATAAATACATGTAGTTAGTTTCAGCATAGACCTGGCTTTGGAAGTTTTTTTTTTCCTCTCTCCCTCTTCTTTTCCCCTTGGCTGGTTGGAGGGAGGAGGAGGAACCCTTTCCACTCTGTCCTGGACAGTTGGTGTTTTGCCAGCTCAACCCAGCACAGCAAGTTCATTAAGATGTGAGTTAATATCAACAGTGCAATCTATCTTGAAGGTAGGAATACTAGCACTCATAACTAGTAAGATATTGAGGTGACATCAAGCTGCCCATGGTGAAGTTGTGCACACAGAGAACTTCAGAGACATCTCAGATTCTCATTAAGTCTTTCATCTTGAGGGTAGTGAAGAAAATATAATATTCAACTATAATTCAGGGTACAGACTGCACAGAAAATTCTGGCTTCATACATGGCAGTGCCACATGATTTTTTCCAAATGCATTCATCTTTGTCCAACTAATTGTGTAATTATTTGCCGCAATACTTGTGCTCAGGGAAAGATTTCTTGAGGCAAAGCTGCAGAGTACCAACAATATTAATATTTATAGGACTTGTTGCCATAAAAGTCTGTAAAAAAGACTCCGAGCCAAGTTTTTGTAGGAGATAAGATAAAGGGCAGTCACTTTAATGAGCAACCCCGCTCATCCAGGAATACATAGACGTGCACGTGTGCAAGCTCTGATTTCTGTAGCTTTTATAATATAACCTATCCAATCATTACTGTCCACATGTCCACTTCCACCTCTGTCCCCTCCCAGTTCCCACCCCCTGTTGAATTGGGAATGGGGTTGTTGGAACCCTCTGTCTTCATCCACCTCTTCTCCCTCAGCACACAAAGGTCTTTTGGAAGCTCTCCAGGGCTTCGGGTCACCCTGCTCTATGTTTATGTTTCCCTCTGATATTTTCCAATCTTCTACCTTGAGAAAGAGACTAAATAGCTGGCAGATCTTAGCTGCCTTTTCTGGAGCAGGGACAGAAATAGAAGGACCTTATACTATAAGCTGCTAAATATTAATCCACTAAAATCTAGTGTTACATTTACTGTGTTCCTAAAATCTACAAAATATGAAAATTGAAAAATCAAAAACCTCTCCGGCATCAGACTAAACAAAGAATCAAATAAATGTAAAGATATGAGTTCCACAATATATCCATGATCAGATAAAACACTGTTTATAAATGTTACCAAAGCAAAGGGTGAAAAACAGGAAGCAGGTTTCCTCCTTTCTGTGTGGTTGAGAAACCTACGTGAGCAAGTGCTGCACAATTCAAGCACGGCAAATTTTGTATCGTCCTCTCAGCATGTTTGTTTTTTTTTTAAAGTGATGATTCTCTCACCACTTCAGGGCCACTAATCTGCATTGTAAAATCCCATCATGTTTCTGTATGGAAGTAAGCAGGAGAATAGAAATTTTCATACTGGTTTGCAGTTAATGCATTCAATAAATTCTCAAGTAATCTGTCTGCCATCCTAACACTCCACAGCAATTGCTGGATAACGAAACTCTGCAATGAGTCTTCTCACTCCTGTAGCACTGAATCTAAAGAAATTTGACCCATAAAGAGCATGTTCTTCACATCCTGCTAGTAGTGATTGTTATGGGTTTAGGCAGGTGGGCCTAAACTTAGGTTTTAAAGTTCAGCTAGGCCTAGGATTGTCAGCTGATTTAAGCTGGGCTGAGCTAGCTAACAGCTGACTTCTTCCAGCCAATAATATTGTATTCCATACCATACTACGTCATCTCAAAGGGGGTAAGATCCACTGTGTGGGAGTGGCTTAGTTAGTTCCATCGTGGCTGCACTAAGAGGAGGACATTTAGCAGCTCCTCTACTATGCTGGGCCCTGCTCCTGTTGCCTCTGCTTGCATTTTGTTTGCATTCAGGGACGTAGAAATATTTTGCTGTTATACTTTCTCTTTCTTGCTGAGTGTCTTTTGGAGTGCTTATGAAATTAGAGTAATGGGCTTTGTATTAATTGGGGAGTGGGAAGTTATTCCTTGTTATATATGCATAACTTGTGTAAGTGTGTGTTATATTGTAGTATCCTCTTAATTTTCTCTTTTCTGTATAAATACATGTAGTTACTTTCAGCATAGACCTGGCTTTAGAAGTTTTTTTTTCCTCTCTCCTTCTTCTTTTCCCCTTAGCTGGTTGGGGGAGGAGGAACCCTTTTCACTCTGTCTTGGACAGCTGGCATTTTGCCAGCTCAACCCAGGACAGTGATACTGGCAGGTCATGAACTAGAACATCTGCTGAACCTTCTTCAAGAACTATTTGATAGCACAATGGTAATTTGCAGTGTGAAGGCAACTGAAGATGCCATAATTACTAAAGTTTCATGAACTACTTCATATGGTGACCATTACTTTTTCTGTAGGTTGGATAGTCATAATTTGCAAGTAGCACCTTCTGCTTGTTGAGCTGTTGATGAAATACGTGACTGATGAAGTACGTGACTGCTTAGCTCCCATTATGCTTCCCATGGTGCACCACAAGAAAGAAAATGACAAAAATGTCAGATTTTATCAGACTGCCAAAGTATCTCGTATCATCCTGAAATAAAATCAGCTATATTGCTCCAGTATCTGTTGAAGTGGCAACACAACAGTCATACATGAGATGCCTGCAATGCACTGATGATGGCATTGTGATATAGGTGACTGAGAAACTGATAAGCAAAGATGCTCTGCTGGACCTGATACTTACAAACAAGAAAGAACTGGCTGGGGATGTGAAGTTCAGGGAAAGTTTTGACAACAGTGAGATGGTGGAGTTTAGGATCCCAAGAAAAGGGAAAAAGACTAAAAGCAAGATCACAAGCCTAGATTCCATAGAAGAAGATTTTGGCCTGTTCAGGGACCTACTTGGAGGAATTTCATGGGATAGGGTTATGACAGAAAAGAAGAGTCCAAAAGAACTGAGTGACTTTCAACTGAGCATGCAAGCCATGTGAAAGTCTCCTCTGAGGAAGAAAACATCTTCATTTTCAATGATTTTTTGCTGATTTACCTGGGAGGACACACATTATTTTCAATTTGATTCCGAATTCTATTCCAAATAAAATTTTAAAATTATCAGCTCTGTCACTTGCCAAAAGATTAATGTGTTCTCCTTACTTCCAAAATTTCTCATTTAAAAATATCAGATTTCAATGAGGGAAAGAAAGAAAAAATTATCTATAAGAGAGATGACAAATAACATGTACCATAAAAAATTGTAATCTTAAAATATCTTTCTGACACCAGAACTGAAATGTAACAATAAGTAAAGTAGTAAAAGCTGATTACATTCTGATCCATTTCTTATGAATATATGTATCAGGTGATATTCTACTAGAATGATTTTTTTTCCTCAAAAAAGCTTCTTTTCTTTCTTTATTTTTTTTAATTCATGAACTCAGGAAAACATTAAACTCTACACCTGGCTTATTTTTATTATTTCACATTCTTTGTCTGACAGTGTTGCTCACTTTGACTGAATTACCAACAAATACAGAGAACAAAGCAATTAAAACTCAGTGTATGAATGCATGCACACAGACACAAGGCCTGATACTGCAACACAACCAACATTAATCATGTAAGAAAAAAATCTATGGGCTCAGGGCTAAGGGAAGGAGGAAGAAAACAACACTGTAAACTGCCTAAAGTAAAGATAAAAGCTGTAATTTTAGTTCCATAAGGGTCACTGAAAGTGTCACTATAGTGGTGTCTGTTTACATGGAATCTTAGCTGCAATCACAAATCAACTACAGAGACACAGTAAGACCCATATTTTAAAAGGTCCAAGATGAGGAAATAATGAGTAAGTAAATGAAAATGCACAAACATGGAGGCAGAAAGACAGATACTTTTATTCATACTAATTACAAGGTTTCTGTCATGACATAAAAATTTCAACAAATATATGGATAAAACAAAACTGTGGCTGATGGACTTCTAAAATGAAATTTCTCACTTGATATGGAGAGCAGCAAACAGAAACAAAAGAATAACAACACTCCAGGACCTCCAGAAAGGTCAGACCTTGAAGGCTGTTAAAACTAAACAACACAAGAAGAATAAATTGTGCAGCTTTCTAGTTTTAGTCTGATATGTTACAGAAGATGGACTGTGGCATTGAAAACTTGTTTTAGCATGTAAACAATTTCTTGATGGAGCCTGGAAGAGAAAAGAATAAGTTGAATAACACTCTATGGTTTATATTTTTATTAGTGCAAGTTATTCACTATAAGCAACATCAAAACAAGCTGCTGATGAGCAGGCAGCATTTCACCACCAGCATAGGATAATTATAAACTTTCTTTCTCATAGTAATAGCGTGTGCACCTCAGCTGATATTTGGTCTTGCATAGAACAGTATTAATTAACAACAGTTAAAGGAAATTAACAAATATAATTTGTATTACGTATTTCTCTCAAGCCCAGAAGACATTGGAATAAATTAATATATAAACCATACATTGAGCTAGGAAGAAATCTTGGAGGCAATGAAAAGTATAAACTAATTTCAATGCCAGTATAAACATCTTCCCATATTTTAATGGAGTGTTTTCCTCCATCTGATCCATCATTCTGGGCCTAAGCTCTAAGAATAGATTATGAACTTATTTTTTATACAATTTTTTTCACCAGTATTTATTATCATAGCAACTATAAATTAACCTCTGGAATTTAAGCTATGAATGAATCATGAGCATGAAGAACAACTTTGTTCTGTGATCTCTATATGCCTAGCATGATACCAGAGCTGTGGAATTAAGTAATTAATTTCCTGGGTGTCTTGGTTTGAGATAAGCAACTGCCAACCCCCCCCCCCCCCCCAAGCACAGAGAGAAAAGCCTCCCTCCTAACACCAGGGAAAGGGAGGAAAAGAGAAGGGAAAGAAAAAAACACTTCAAACTGCATTTATACTAAATCTACATATATTTTTCACAGAAAGAAAGAGACAATTAGAAGAGAAATAGCCCTCACTCACAGGCTGGTGTTAAATGTTGTCTACTTACTAAGTGCCTTATCCTAATAAACTTCACTTTGTGTCTCTGATGAAACTTCATTCCTTCAAGCAGTAGGTAGTGGAAGAAAGTGTGACAGCAGCTGATATAATGAGAAATGAATTACAGAATTGTAGCAAAATTGATGGGTTTATGTAAAATAACTTTTGGTGCAAAATGCATATTATATACTGTACTTAGACTCTAGTTGAAAAAGACAGCTATGGATTTGTGTCCTGTGAAGCTTAGCTTTCCATTCAAGAACTCCTTTTTCCTCCACTCATGCCTTAAAATAATATCCCCCTATCAGTGTAAGATTGCCCTTATCAGTTTACATATTCCCCATCAGTGTCATAACTTCTTTGGAGCACCTCAGAATGTTCTGTGAGCTTAAAGATTCAGAGAAAAAGTTGTAGCTCCAGTTTAGCAGAGATAGATGCAGAGTCCTGCATTTAGGTACCATGGTGTACCCTGAGATGGGACTATGAATGTCATATAATCTGACATGAATGAGAGGGATCAGCAAGTTCACATGTCAAAATGTCAAACCATGGGTAAAGTTAAATATGTTAAAATGATAAACGTAACCCTGTAAAATTAAGATAGCCGTGGCTTTATGGTCATGATTCTTGAGGTTCACTCAGCTCATCCAGGATGACCATTATTCTTTCTGGGTAACTTTCTCTACTCTACTACTGAAAAAGTAATGTTCAATGAACCAGATTATCTGCAATTGGAGATATTTATTCTTTGCTGTATTTTCTTTCACTATCGAGAAGAGTTTGGTTCTATCTTTCGATATGACAAATTGTCTCAATCTCCTCTTGACCCATGAAATGAGCATCCATGATGTATTTGCAACTTTTCTAAGTATTTGTAAGGTTTTATTCATATCCACATTCCATACATATAAAGAAGATTTTATATTTTTAGATGGAGAGTAGTACATCAAGTTTTTTTCCTATTTGTAAGCTTTAAAATTTGTATATATATGCATGCATGGATGAGACAAGATGTTGTAATCCCAACAAAAAAACTATCCAAGTTCTAAGTATATGCATATTTTTACAAATAATAAAATCCATAATTACATAACAGCTGTCAATGCTGCATTTGTCTACTAATGATCAACACGTGAAACAGCTGGCTGGATTTCACAAGAAACACATTAAAATGTTCTTCTTGCTAACCTAATTTTAATCATCCATATATTTTAAGTAAGAGACAGCAAAAGAAATAATAAAGGAAATTGATGGAAAGCTTGAAGGTAAATTAAAAGCAAGCAGAGGCTATTTTATTTCTCACTTTTATGTACTGTTACATCCCTTTAATTTTCTCCTCATTGCTTTTATGCAACTCTTTTTCCTGCAATTTTCTTTCTCCACTCCATGGTATGATGAAGGTACTGAATACTGATTTTTTTTTTAATATGCAGAAAAGGATCATCTTTGAATAAAAATATCCTTCTTCATCTTGCACACAATTTCAATAGTATGATAAAAAAGTGAAATGATCCTTCAATGTTCTAAAGAAACATTAACTCTGACTGTTAAATGTTAATTAAATGACACTAAATGAAATTTTACATGGCATCTATAGTGACATCTTGACACTGTCATAATTATTTTGATCATCACTATATCCTGTTAGCAACCACATTTACTATCTCTTCTCATTTACTTTTCATATATAGTTTCTCATACAGCAAGTGGCAAACATGTATTGAGACATTAAATTTTGAAAAAAAATGTTTTATTATTCTTTAAAGCAATTATCCGACGTACTTTATTAGATATTGCTATAATTCAGATTTCTTTAAATTTCAGATTATACTTAAAATTTAAAATACAGACTTGAGTCTCCTTTTTAATAAATCATTGCACATTTGGCTGGGACATGAATGTGCTGCAACAGGAAATTTGTTACTAATCTAGTACCAGTTATTAGGTGGATATTGTACTGCAGAAAGAAATTGTATAGATAGTAAAAAAAAGTAGTATTAGAACCAGTAATTCATGCTTAATGAAGCAACATTAGCACTTTTATGTTGTACTTTCTAATTAGGAAGTCTGTTAATGAAATTGGGGCATTTACTTAATTGCTGCGAACAATTATTTTCAAATTAAGCCTAGCAATTAAATAGCATGATTAAACTCATGGTACAGGCTTTTTAGTAGAGATATGGTATGTATCTTGCCTATTGTATCATGCACGGTAGTCAAACTGCAAAAATCTTGTGATTAGCCAATGTAAATTAAGTGTAATACCATTTCACTGAGAACATGAATGAATATGCAAAAAGGAGGAAGAAAACCCACCTCTATTAAGGAGGCCAAATAACAGCCAGAAAAACTGTTGTAAAAACAAGTTGTACTGATGATATTTTCTCCTGGCTTCTTCTATACAAGGGAAGGTCAAGGAGAGGAATGCAAATTCATTGCATTAGCTTTCAGTCCATGTAGTGGGGATGATGAAATAAAATGCATTTTCCCACTAAACCCACAGGTGATGCTGATCTCTCCTAACTTTTCACATGGGAATTTTACTGCTGAATGTACTGAGATAATTGAGTAATCTGAATTAGTTTTACCAGTAAGACTTCAAGGTGATAAGCATTATTTCATAGGACATATATGTTTCTTTGAAACTTGTGAAACAGTTAGGACACCATTTATCAACACAGAAACTTGGACATAGAATTATGTCTTACTTGAGATAGAAATCCTGTTGTATGATACAGCTTGATTCTAACAATAGAAATGCCTTGAAACTTGGAAATGGAAATTGTCAATGTTCAGCAAAGTAGCTAAGGAACTATTAAGAAAATATGATGGCTGCAGTCTTAGAATCCCTGGGAGAAGGAAATATTAATAGCAAGGAACACTGAAGCAGTGTTCCCTTTCCTCAAGTAATATTTAGGTGCACATTTTTTCCTATTAATGGCACACTAAATTTAAGCAATACACAAAATTTAAATAATAAATGTTCCATCCTTTGAAAACTTTGGAAAGTGACTAAAAATAACCAACTTCACAGCTTTTTGTTTGCAAATAAAATTGATCCTAGAAGAATCCTGAATCTCACTTTATTGCAATAGTTCAGCATATATTTAGCTACTATTCTTAAGTACTTAAGGAAATATATAGAATTTAATGAAATCTAAGCACCAAGCATATTCTGAAATAGTTTGATCAAGGACTTGTAAACTAAAGACTACAAGTTAGCTCGTGTGTCAAAATGGATCTAAAACATTTCAAAAAATTAAATGGAAAAATTTGAATAAATTTGGCCTATGATTTGAATTAACTTTTCCCAACTCAGAGTCTTTTAACATGCGATGCTGTCATTCAATATGAAATAAAATATGAAAAGCAGGAAATAAAAGTAGGATAAAAAGAATAAAGAGTTAACACACAAACTCACATCAAAAAGAAAGCTAAAGAGTGGCTATACTTTGCTTACTATTTGAAAGTGTTCAACTGAAGATATAAGGCATCCATTTTTTTTTTAACTCCTGTGCAATTACAGCAATAACCCCAACCACCCATCAATCAAACATTTCTGGTTAATGACAAGTTTCTTCCATGCTTGCTTTAGAAAAAATAAGACTATCACTGGAGGTGATTTTCTTTTTAAAAATTAAGTGCAAAGTGATACAGTCACTGTAATACTATATCATTCATATATTATAAGGATTCCTGCAACTTATTCAACAGAGTTGTTACAAAAGTAAACACATTTTTCAGGTTTGAAATGAGCATGGAAACGGAGGAACCTATGATAAAGTGCCATGCAAAAACTGAAGAAATTAATTATTTTTGGAAGATAAAAAGTTTACACAGCTTAACATCCCAAATTGCCTGCCACCAAGGTAAACATCTTACATCAAAATCAGGATCTCTGCGAGCACTTCTGTCATGTGAATTTATTTTATACATTTCTGCCTTTTTGACTCATCATTGGTTTTCCTCTCCCAGCCAACTGCTTGATCCCCGAGGGCACCAGAGAGCCCTGGAGGCTTGATGTGGGCTGGGGACTATGCCCTGTGCTCCCCCAGCCCAGAGGGTGCTGCAGTGGCACCCAGACTGGAAGCTACCTCAGAGCACAGGAACATATGGTGGCTGCTAGGCATGCATGTGACCCTGGAGGAATGCCTGTCAGGCCTCAAGAGAGAATTCCAAAAATCGTGAATGAGCTCTGTACCATCTTCCCCGCCACTCATAATGGTGGCCCCACTTAGGCAGAGTCTTCTCTCCCTCCCCATGTGGAAAGCAAGAGCACAGGCAGAGGGAGTGAGTGTGGTTTTATTCTGCTATAAATGGCTATCACACAGCTCCATGTGACCACTGGAAAGGGGCACAACTGGAGGGGTGGGCACTAAAGCCTTGCTTCCCAGCACACCTTTCCTTTATCACCCCAGGTGAGAGTGGTGTACAAACCATTGCTGCACTAGTTGTGAGGCGTTTCCTAGTTTAATGACCTTTCAGTTTGCCTGGAGAGCCAGGACATACACCCCACCCCAGCCCACACTCCAGCCACGGTCATTGCCATAGATGGGAGAGCCATGGAGGGCCCATCACCTATGAGACGGTCCCTCTTCAGGTAACTAGGGCACCCAGGCAACCTGAGATTTTTCCTTCCCCATCCTGCATGACCGATCTTTCAGGTCACCCTAACCCTGTCCTGGCTGTGGATGTACAACCCTATCACTGACTTCCTGCAAGAAGAGGATGCCCAGACCCTGAGGGCAAAGGCCAGGGTCTCTCTGTGGCCTTTTCCCACCACAGCACTCTGCATCAGCTGAGCAGTTTTTGGGTCATACAATCACCACAGTTACTCTCACTGGATCTGCTAGGTGCCACTGTGCTGTCTCAGCAAGGCCACTGCCCTCCCTGCTCTGTTGTCAGCCTTAACTCCTTGTTTACCTCCTCTTGCAGAGCAGAACCATCTTTCTCCTCTGAGATACTAGTACACCAGTATTTACCTACAGAAACAACAATTCAGAATACTTGAAACAGTCTTACCAAAAGACAGTCCAAGAAGAACAAATATCCCAAATAAGTAGTTAGTATATGGTAAAACATTAGATAAATGTAGCATAAATTTCAACAAACATGCTACTTTAATATATTTCCATAGAATATACCAGGATGGAAAACACACTACTACAACTACTGATGTCACAAATAAAGAAAACAACAAAACATATATTACTATATCTTCTGTATGGAATTAATTAGACTAAAAATATCACAAATAGCTTCAAAGTAAGAAAAGATAGTTTATATATATGATGTATATTTTTTATTTAAAGCCTAATTATATAGGCATTGCATCAATACACAAAAAACAATCACAATATACTTTACGGTACGCTCTACTAGGTGACAACACAGCACACTAATTAGAATTGCATTACATACTTTGTAAAGTATCTTCAACTTGAGTTTTGTCACCCTGAAGCTGGGTAATACAGAGTATTGCCATTGGTAATAACAGGCCACAAGCTTTCTACTGACTTTGCAATTCACTTGTCAGGCTTGCTCTGTCTGAAATTTTTATCTGCCTGCACCTTTGTTTGGCTTGTTTTAGCTGTAACAACACTCTGTAATTGATCAGAGGTTGCTATGGCTAATTTATTCACTCCTCTTGATGTTTACATGGTGTGAACATAGTTTTATGTAGATGACAATAAGAGGTAGTTATTCTAGAATGAGGTATTTATTACTCAAACATAATGTTGTAGTATAGAGAAATATAAACCTGGTGTGAGAGCAGAGAGCCCATACAAAGAGGTGTCCTCATATCAGGAGATACTAGATGCATCACATTGGAATGCAGGCATGGGATGAGAAGGGATAGGGCAATGAGACCAGCTGGACATGAGACTTCTTGGCTATAAGCGACTTTCCACGTGCTAATTAAAGAAATGCAGACTGAAGCTAGACAAACCTGGCTTGGGTTTAGGAGGAACAAAGAGACCTTGGGTATCTAACAGCATCTAATATCCCCAAAAGGCAACACATATATATATAGATATATATATATATATATATATTGAGATGTAATGTGAGGATGCAGACTAATGAAAAAAGAAGAGGTTAATAAGCATGTTAGAAAGCATTTAGAACAGATTTGCATGAATCAAAAGCATGTAAGAAAGAAGGAGGAAGAAAGAGATAGAAAAACAGTATCAGCTCTAGATTCTTCCCTATGAGAACCTCAGATACAGATGACTTGTAACAGACCACCACCAATAGCAGAATTAAGTCACCGATTTTGTAACACAGAAGGATCATGGAAAGGTGAGCATTAAATGAGGAAAATGGGTACAAATTAGGAATTATACGCATAAAAGTTCTCAATGAATTATTATTATTAAATATTTTTACTGCATCCAAGCATTCTTTGTCTTTCAAAAACAATTAGATCTGGACTAATAACAAGTCTTAAATTAAAATGTTATGATTTCTATGATGTTATCAATAAATTATTGAATTTATATATGCTTTCGATCTTTGTCCACATGAAAAGATTTTGAGTATTAACAGATTTCAGTCAGACTAAATTAGAAACCTTTAACTCCTTGAGCTGGTTTAAGGTTTACGTCTCAAATCATAGCTTAACACCATGCAGTTAAATGCAACATATTATCAGTGTCAAACTGTCAATATTTTGTTTATAATTTCAAAGCACCAACATATAGCTAATGAACAATATGGGACCCCTTCTCCAGTATTATCACAGAACCATAAAATCAAAAAAAGTCTTGTGTTGGAAGGGACATTAAGATCAACTAGTTTCAACTCTTCTGACATGGGCAGGGATGCCACCTGCTAGATCAAGCCAGGGCCCCATCCAGCCTGGTCTTGAACACTTCCAGGGATGGGGCATCCACAGCTTCTCTGTGTCAGGGCCTCACCACCCTCTGAGTAAAGCATTTATTCCTAACATCCACTCTAAATCTCTTTTATTTAAAATCCTTCCCCTTTGTCTTATAGTGATAAGACATCTCTCATGTAAAAAGTCCCTCTCTCTCTTTTGTATAAGACCCCTTTGAAAACTGGAAGGCTGCTATAAGGTTTCCTCAGTCTTCTCTTCTTCATGATGAATAATCCCAACTCTCTCAGCCTGTCTTTGTAGGACAGGTGCTGCATCCTTCTCATTCTCTTCCTGGTCCTCCTGTGGACTAGCTGCAAGAGGTCCATGCCTTTCTTGTGCTGAGGACACCAAAACTGGATGTAGTATGCCAGGTGGGGTCTCACATGAGCCAAGTAGAGAGGGAGAATCTCCTCGTTTGACCTCTTGACATACAGACTGTAGTGGCAGAGGACCTGCAGTATCAGAAATGGAAAAAGTCTTGTAAGAAATGGGCTCATGAATATGATGAAGAAGCAAGCCCTAATGCCTTAAAAACAGAAGCTTTTTCTGTTGTGTAAATATATGTTACAAAATGGATTCCTTGTTCTTTTTTTTACCCTGAGTCACTGTCTTCTTCCCAAAATTCCCTGAGAAGACCCTTATCTCACCACCCAGGACTGCCTGAGTTTTTCCTTGAAAAGTTTTGTATAAGTTTCCTTATTGGCCCCTATTTCCCCCTTTCCTATTAGTTGTTATCCCTGGTTTCTTATTGGTTGTAGCTAGAATCTCACCAAAACCTTTAAATACCTTTACCCATGTTAATAAAGGTCTCTGTTCCTCTCCTGTGGTCTCTGTGTGGCTCCTCTGGGGTAATTCAGGGGCCATGTGGCAGGGGACAAAGAGGGAGCACATCCTCTCTAGGTAACGGGTCAGGTTCCGGGACCTGGGTGCCCCTCAACTGTCACAGACCATAAATGTTATGTCTCTGACTTCTCTTGGTACTTGACAATACAATCTTCCTGCATCTTACAGGGACTGGTATCCTGTTCTTAAGAATCTAAATGTCATGTTTTGCTTTTGTTTGTATGTGGGTTGTTATTGTTGTTGTGGAATGTGTTTTTGTAATTAAATTACTTCATATTAGTTACAGTTCTGAAGAAAACTGATGGAGAAATATGTCTGAAAAAGGGGAGTAAGATATGAATAAAGCTTATATTAGCTGTCCATTCATTTCACTGATTCACATACTCAGGTGCTTCTAAAGAAATACAGAAATGTGTATTAATTATGGGTACAAAGGGGGAGGGGGGAGGAAGCAAAATGCATTTGCATCAATGATTTTCATCTTGAAGTCATAAGTATGTAGCTTCCAGAAAGGCATTCCCAATGCAGATGGAACTACATCTGAGGACCTGCAAGCATCCTCAGTTGCTGCTAAAAGGAATTTGTCTAAGGAAAATAAATGCACTTCAGGGAATGTTTGTAATTATAGTATTTTGGACATATGAAGAACTTACCGAGGCACACACCTTTTTGAGACACTAATGCTGTGAGCTAGGTCTGAATCACTAACTTTGCTTCTCTAATCTGAATTTTATGTTTACTCCATTCACTACCCAAGGCAACTGCTATTGTTCCTTTCCTCTTGTTTGAAATGAGGGACTAAGTTGAGGAGAAAATCAGTCATTGGTACTAGTGAATCTTCCCTACACAAAGCCTAGGATTTACTAGATTTGGTGGATAGGTTTTTATCATGGAACTCCATTTACTATGAAAATGTAAGTCCTTGTAAGTAATTTTTCATAGATGTCTTTAGTTAATAAAATTTTCCCAGTATTTATGTATGTGGAGGGGGAAATAAAAAGTCAGAGTTTGAAATTATAAAAGAATTCAAAGGTTTGTCATCTATCAGACACATAGAGAGAAGAGGGATCTGAGAATTAGGAAACATCACACTAATTATACTCAGGGGAAAAAGACCTTGAAGGTATGATATTCAATAGAAATAGCAGAAACAAAATCTGAATTATGGTTCCTGGAAATCTTTTATGCACATGCCAATCAAGTAAAGTGCCTTGACCTTAATACAGGAAAAATATTAAACTGATAAAAATTGTGCTGTCAGAAGAGCAATTGTATTGACAAGTATTAAGTCTACTGCCTTAGCTGACTCCTCACACCTTCAAATTAGCACAGTCTTTTAGTTAAATGACTTAATAATTCCAGTTTAACAAAGGAAAAATTAATTTATCCATGTTTGGTATTTCAGCTTACCTTTTGTGTGGATGTGCATATATATGTGCAAACAGGATAGTTAGGTGTTTGTAATTCCTAATGTAATGATCCTTTTATTCTGGAATTTGAAATTATGGAAAAAAATTACTGATTTTCTACCTGAATATTTTTCTTCAATATACACCTTAATAAATACTTTCTAAACTTGGTATTATGGTTGTTTTGTTATATTTTGTCTTGTTTTCTTAATAATAATGTTGGCTTTGTGGTTAAATTCAACTCAGGTTATTTTTTTTTGCTGTAATTATTTCACTAAGAGAGAAAGAAGAACTTCAAAGAGAGAAAGTATGTTTGGCAACATGGTATATCCTGGACCCAAGTATTTGATGAAAGTGGCAAAGGCCAGACGTCAGAAGCCTTCCTTTCTCTTAAATGATTAGAACTGTTAGTATTTTAAAAGTTGCAGGTAGAAGCCCTATCTGTAAGCCAAGCTCTTACACAGCTCAGAAGAAACCTTACATTTGAGCTGTTACAATTAAAGCTTAAGACAACAGATTCCAGACAGTCACTAACAAATCAAAATGTACAATGAAACATTCAATGCTATCAATGAGAACAGATTAATTCACATCCTTTTCAAAAATATTAAGGATGGATAGTGCACAAGAGGAACATAATAGGTTTATTTCTGCTTGTTTGACAACTGCATCACAAAAACTAGCAGGACTTTTAGTAATTGTTTTAAAAAGGAAATTTTTTCTGGTGAAAAGTATTGGCAGCTAATTTCCTCTTTTCTTTTGTAGATAGGCTTACAAGCTGGTGTGATTTACAGCAAATCCACAGACAGTAGCTATCAGGATCTGTGTCTAGTACAATCTCTTAGAACAAACTGTAAGTGAAGTTGGAGACTGTACAGTGATACCATTAGCACTGTATGATTCACTGAAATCCTGTTTTGCTTTCCAAGTACAACATGAACTGTGCAAAGGCTTCATGCTGGCTCAGAGGAGGAGCAAGTTAAGTCCAACCAAAGTCTGAAATTTAGGACAATTTGAGATTGGCTTATGGTGATGATATGCAGTCACTTTCCAGATCTTTGGTGTGGGTTTTTTTGTTGTTTTTGTTGTTGTTGGGGGGGGGGGTTGTTTTGTTTTTTATTTGTTTGTTTGTTTGTTTGGGGGGAGTGGGGGTTGGGGTTTTTTTTGAGTAATTTCTAGGCATAACAACCTCTGAACAACCTCCATGAAAAAAATAAAGGCAAAGCTGTTCTCTCTTCACTCATTGCCTTTGAAGAACAATGAAGACTAGTTGTGCCCTTTTCTTATGATTTCTTGTAAACTGATTTGTGTATTGAGAACACAAGAAAATGAATACATTGACGTAAGTAACAACACAATAAAGGAGTTGTTTTTTCATACTAGGCTGAGAATCCTGAACTTTTCAAGGATTCTTTTCAGATAAGAAATTGCTGGTCAATTAAATCTTTTAGAAATGTGAATTTGCTGTGGGTTTTTTGGTGGTGCACTGTTTTCAAAATCACTCAAAAGATCATATATTTGGAGAAAAAGATGGCACTGGAAGCATTTTATAGGAAAACTTGGGCATAATTAAGAGGCGTGTCACTTCTGATCTCTGATATTGCTGATGACACAAATTTTTCAAGTATTTGTGACAGAATGCTAAGCTTTGTAACATGCAAATGAAATGGAGGTTATATTTATTTGCACACATGAAAAATAATATTTTTTAATAATTCATATCTTAATATGATATACATGTGTTTTTTCTTCAATTCTGTTTGCTTGATTTAGTGAAAAAATTAAGGAAAAATTATTTTTACATTTGGGGTTAACAATTTTTTTTCTTGCAGATTTTGTAGCATTTCATGTTTATGTAAAGTGACAGGTACCTTGACAAATCAGAGCATTGTTCTCACTGTTGTTACTCTTTATGGCAAGAAGTACATTACATAGTAGATATGATGATGCTTATATTTATGCCAGTTTTTATGTCATAGATATTAAAATTTGTAGTATTATCACAAATGAGTGGTTACATTATCGACAACAGATAACAATGAAAAGTTTCAAGTAATCAATGTCTGAAAAAATGTCATGTTAAGTGTTAATTTTTAGGGGTTATTTATGCAGAAGGTATGCCTTGCAACAACTAATATTTTTATTAGAGAGAGATAGTTTGTAGATATTGATTTAACATATAACATGGAGATTTTATTTGTCCTTTTTGAAGAGTCCCTAGGGACAGTAACTAATTCAACAGAAATGTTGCATGTGTGTCCTAGTTCAGCAGGAGGGACCAGTTGACACTGTGTGGGGGTGACCAAAGCTGTGTATTCTACCCCCTCTATTTATTCCCCAAGGACAATGGACCATTAGCAGCAGCTGCCAAGGGAGTCATTATCACCTTCACACCCAGCCTGAGGGGGCGGAGCTGCTAATGGGCCATCAACAGTTCAACACCCCCTGGCTCCCAGAGTTAATCACCCATTGTGTGAGTCCCCGCCCAGGGGGGAGGGACTGAGTGCTCCCTGAGGGTACATAAGTGGTGGGTAAGAAGACCTCAGGAACCTCTCATCAGATCCAGAGCAGCAGCAGGACCTTGACAGGAGGAGATCCCCGCTCTTGCCCAGACCACAGCCCTCGCCTGCACCAACAGGTCTTTCATTTCCTTTTGCTCTGGACTTGGGGGAACCACAGGGGTCTCAGCACAAGGGCAAACAAACCCCCTTGGGTTTGTGCCCCAGGACACTGGGTTATACTGCTGGGGTTTTGTGAGTTGAAAGCAATTTCCCTTGTGTGTCAGTGTTGTTATTGTAATATTATTATTAAATTTTAGGTCTGGCTTATAATCTCTCTCGTGGTGAGTTCATTTCCCCTGCTGGTTCACCTTTAAACCAGCACAATGTGTTTGTATAGCACCTAGAGCCCTTCAGAAGCATTTATTAAGCTAGAAGTAACACAGAAAAAAATGCAATTTAAGAAACCTTTCACAATGGGAAATAATAAGAATCAAAAGTTTTTATGATTATGTGGAACAACGTTCAAGTTGGTGACTTTTAGGAAATAATCTAGAGTTGAATTACTCAAAATATGCAGTAAGCAAACAAAACTTACATTAAAGGTGGAAGGGCATTTAACTCTTCATACATTTACACATAATATACTTGATAAAGCAATAAATTATGTAAATCAGGTAAAGTATTGCACACTACTTAATCCCCATAATACAATTAATGACTAGGAAAACTGAGGTAAAAAAAAAAATTCTTGAGTACTCTCCTATTGAGGGAATGAGGGACAACACTCCATAAGCAATGATCAAAGGGTTTATTCCAAACAGAAAGAACTGAAGGGCATCATATGTGCATCTGTGATGGCCTTTGAGTATTCTGCAAGACTCTTAAATGTTTTTTTATTTCTTTATTGAGTTTGGTTCTTTGAAAAACTAGGAAAAACTCACACAAATAAGTTTGAATTAAAATATAAGGGAGGTTGTTTAAAGACACTAAAGTATTTGGTTTCCTTCTCTCCATTAACACATGGTGGACTCTTTCGTAAGGTTTAGAGGTCTGTAAGTCACTGGTATGCATAGCATTTTACAAATTTCTTTATTATTTTTCCTGTGCTGTAATTAAGAGGCCTTCTGCATTATCAGATAATCTGTCTCACAAAGGCTGCAGGAATAAACTAACAATTCCAAAAAGGAGAAGTTAGAGCATGAGAGGACAAAGAGCTAGGAGAGGAGTTTATTTTGAAAGAGATCACTTCAGTAGAAATACATAATGCTAAACTCTGTAAAATGGAAAGAAAGTGGTGGAGTAAAATAAAATTAAGAGGTGATTGCTTCAGTTAAAATAAACAAAGCCTTGAAAAGAAGTTTAAATGGCATTTAGATACTGTAATATGGAGTGAATTCCAGCAAGATTAAAGTAGCATGGTTTAAAGTTATAGTGTTCAGAATATGGAGGTGGTTTGTGTATGCAACACTTCCTGCTCAGCATCATTGTTTAGGTATGCCAGGCTGTCTCATCACCATGAGATACTAAAGTATATGGGATCCTTTGTTATTCTTTTGACAATGTTTATGCAAAGTTTTAGTAAGTACTTTTCTGTGGCTACCACTTTACTCATGACTTAGCCTAGTTTTCTAGAAAATCATGAAATTGGGAACAGACATACATTCTTGTATCATTATTTCCATTCACTCCAGGGGATTATCTATGGCTATCATACTGTTGAGCACTCTCAAGCCTATAGGAAGACCATAACTCAGTCTGAAGCTTTGCGTATATCTTATCGAGCCATCTGTTTCCATATTCACATGATGTATCATAGAGGATGTGCTGCAGTTAAATGAGGTCCTGGAAAGCAGTGCACCTTAACAGCTTGTCAGCTGTCTCAAGAGCTGTTACAGCCTGCTTGCTTTTTCTCTGTCATTTAAGGACTTACACATTCTGAAGACTGCTACTCTTTCTTCCACGTATTCGCTCACCTCTCTTTTTCTCCTCAATATCTTTTTTTTTATAATGCGCTCTCCCTCACTTTATATTATCAATAAATATACTGTAAATCCTAAAATAAAATACGAAACAATTTTCAAGATAAAAGAACACAGGAAATTTCATAATAACAGGCATTCCTTATGGCAACCCCTCTGCCTGTTGGTCTTTCTGTTTTCCCCTGGGAAATGGTATTTACCTGCAATTTCACAAAAATTGCAGATCCCTTCATAGGCCTGGAACTAATCTGTGGGGAAATTCATGTTCAGTGGTCTGGATTCCCATCCCTCCCCAGAATACCAACCTGCTCTGCTTCCTAGATATTCCTTAGAGCAAAGTATTCTTGGATCCCCTTCCAATTCTGAATACTTACTTCAAAGGTCCTTGACATTGTCCCTATCATACAGGTTATTTCTCTTCTAAAATCTTCCCTTGCAAATCTCAGACCTAATTAGCAATCACTAAAATGAACTGCTGGGTCCTACAAAACTGTCAGTCCACAGCTATTTATGTCCACTCCTTTTTTTCTAACTTACAAACAGCGTTTAGCTGTACAAGACATCATATGAAGAGGGAAGACTTCCTAGACCCTGCTCAAGGTTCATTGTAAGGGGGAGAGATAGAGGTACGATAGCAGCTAGACTGCTCTGCTTGCATTGGTCAGGGAGAGGCAGGAGAGAGCTGCTAAAAACACAGTGTGAATAGCTGATGGAAAGTTAGAACAATGGTGACTTCCCAAGTCTCCACTAGGGTGACTATGGGTCACTGTACATAACAGGATGGCTCTTACACTCTTTCACACGGTAGATTTCAACCTGCAATACTGTCATTTCCTCATCTGCATGTGCCACTGTTTAGATGCTCATTCACAGGAAGGCTTTTAAAATCACAGTTCAACAAAAGAATATAGCGGTAGTCAAAAAGATAATGCTCAAAATGTTGAATTTCACAGAAAAAGAGGTATTTTTGAATGCAATTCACAGTTTATATATGTGTGAGATACCTCATATCTTAGAAATTTTCAGAGTGCTGTGCTTAGCAAAAATAGCACAGCTTCCCCGTGACAAAGTTTGTACAGTTCCCTTGGAATCATAGCGGGGGAAAGCATTTGTTTAGTTCCACTGCAAAATCTCTGCAGTTCTGTCTTGGTTTGAGATAAGCAACTGCCAACCCCAACAAGCACAGAGAGAAAAGCCTCCCTCCTAACACCAGGGAAAGGGAGGAAAAGAGAGGGGAAAGAAAAAAAAAAACACTTCAAACTGCATTTATACTAAATCTACATATATTTTTCACAGAAAGAAAGAGACAATTAGAAGAGAGTACAAATATACACTCACACAAGTCTGCAACAACAAGTTCCCCACCTCAACTTCTGAACGAACACACAAATTCTACTGTCCTAACTACACATTACTTAAAAAGAAGCTTATTCCCCAGGGAGACAAACCCAAGCAGAAAGGAGAGACCCAGAACAACACATTGTACTTTCCTGAGATACCCTGTGAGCCAGTGGTGGGCCTGGTCCTCTCTATCCCCCCTGGGACAGCATCGTGCGTCCTCCCAAGAGGAGGGCTGAGAAGCGACTGCCTTAACCACTCCCACACTGGTTCCTACTTCTCTGGAGATGATGTCATAATGTGGTATGGAATACAAACTTACTGGCTAGAAGAGGTCAGCTGTTAGCTCAGCCCAGCTCAAGTCAGCTGACAGCTTCAGCCTAGTGCACACTTCAGAGCCCAAATCTAGGCCCACCAGAATTCCAAACAGCGGCTGCTCCTCAGCTGTATCTCAGAAAAATCATCCATTAGAGTCACTGTGCTGAGATTATTAATGGAAAAATTTGCATCGTGTCATTATACCTCCTTACCTCATACAGTCTCATGCTGATGGATAGTCTGTACTTACTCATTGTAAATGTAAGGAACTGGAGGGGTGGGAGTGACAGTTAACCTTCAAATCATGTTGCATTTTGGAAGCGCCTGCAATCCTTGAAAAGAAAAAGTGAAACATTTCAATTTCGGTTGGGTTTTTTTTGTTGCCTTATGAGAAACTCCAGTAAGATTTTAACTTCATACTGCTTACAACACGCAAAATCCTATGAAGTAAAAGTCCCTCTGACCAGCGGATATTTGCTCATAATTGGTCATAATACATACTGTACTGCACTAAGGCACAAAAGTAATGGATTGTTATAACTGATGAGGTTTTCTAGCACTTAATGCTTGTGATATTCAACATTAACTTAAATGCAAATGTTTCATCATGTCTTTATAGCACACAATTTTACCATTTCCTTGATCACAATATAATAACTAAGATATATTTTACCAAGTCACTATCTGTAAAACCTACAAGGTAAACTCCAGATCTGGAAGCAATTCTGACAGATCCTTGCACTTGTAAGTGTCTCTGTAACATTCAGTAGGAATCCCTGGGGGCCACTTCCATAGAGTGTATTGAAGTATATCTCTATCTTTTCTATGTCTGGGCAAATGCTTGGTGGATTGCCTATGCTGTAAAGGCCTGAACAAAGCTTTTTGTCCTTTCCATCTACATGTGTATTGGTAGGAATTCAAGTTAGATATTACTTAGAGAATAACTAAATATTGCTCAAAAACGTTTCAGATTACTTTTGGGTTTGGCAGTTGCATATTATTATAACGATTTTCCTCTAGTTTTCTTAAGTAAGCGCTGAGAAAAGTATCAAATCAAGCATGTTATTTTAAAATAATACTTTGATCTTAAATTCTAGACAACTAAATCTGACTTACCGGATAAGTTCCCTCTGTTCCCTATTCCTTCTATAAATAACAATATTGTAGTATAGATGAAGAATGTTATTTAAATTTTTGTAAAAATATTTCTTTTATGGATATGCAATGAAAATGTTGAAAAAATCCCACCCAAAACACAAATTAAACAACAGCAAAATAGACCACATGGAGTAATTTTAAAAGGAATGCAATTCCTGGGTAGATGCAGCACAGGAACAGACCTTCTTTTGTTGCTGCTGTGGCACACTGCTGACTCATGTTCATCTTGTTACCCATCAGGACCCCAAGGTCCCTTTCAGCAAGGCTGCTCCCCAACCACACTCACCCTAGCTCATTTGGGGCATTTTGGTTGTTTCATTCCAGGTGCAGGAATCTGCATTTGTCTATTATAAACTCCACACTGTTCTTGCTATCTTGTTCTTACAGCCTGGTGAGGTCACCCCTCTGTGGGATGGCTTGCCCTTTTGATGTGTTCATCTCACCACCCAGTTCTGTATCATCAGCAAACTTACCAAGGGTGCTTTCAGTCACATCATCCATGTAACTTGGGAATATGTAAAACAGCATGGGGGCCCTGTATCAATCCCTGGGGGACCACCCTTGTGAGAGGTTGCTAACTTGGGTAAAAGACATTTGATTACCATCTGTTGGGTGTGAAGGGTTGGCCAATTTCCTACGTTCCTCACATACCATCCATGCAATGTGTATCTATCCAGTTTGTGATGGGGAGGTTGTGGGGAACAGTGCTGAACACTTTGCTGAAGTCCAGGTAAAGAGATTAAGTAAGGAGGTATTTTTATGTCTCTGCAAAATCAGTAAAGGTAATTCTGACTATGATTTCATTGCTTACTTTCCCAACCGATATGACAGAATTCTGAGAAGGCAAGAGAAGCAGCTTAAACCACATCTTGTGGGTTGGCAGGAAATATTTTGTAGAGGAAAGTACTATATAGGAAATTTCAGTACATGTGGCTTGCTACAAAATATAAATAGGTAAAAATTGAAAAGTAATTGGGTTACAGCATACAACTGCCTTCACAAAGACATGATGGGCACTGTAAATCTCTGGAGTCTGGTAGCCAAAGGCAAAAGAAAAAACAATCAAGAGAAATTAAAATCAGAAGTAAGGGAAAACACATATGTTCTATATGTAGTTCAAGTTTGAAATTCAGCTATTCAGAAATCTAAATTTTTTTCCTATTGATTTCCCAAAAAGCACTTAATGGTTTTCTAATTTAGCTCTTTGGTAAATTCAGCTCTAGGTAAATGTTGATCTGTTCTACATTTAATAAACACTTGTGTAATCTATCAGTAAAGAAAAACACTTTCACAACCAACTCAGGGGTATTATTCAAATTTAGCTTTATAATTTAAAGGGAGCATATCAGAGCTTCATTGAACAAATTTTTTTCTCTTTGGAATTAGGATGCCATGGCAACCCTGTGGTGGAGTTCAAAGGAGCTGCACTGCCACAGGAGGTTCTATTCATACTGAGCCTCAAATAGACACACAAACAAATAATTATCGGATCCTAGAAAGGTATTTGTGAAGTATCCATAGCACTGAGATTGTCAAAACCTTGCAGATACTGTATTTGCTGAGGGTTTTAGAATGTATGAGAGGTAAAGTGAATGTAATCTAACAATAAAACCTGACTGTTCTTATATCCACGAATTGCATTCTGCTCAGTCACCACAAGCTCCTTTTTTCCATTTCTTTTTCTGTGGTAGCATCATGGCCCCTCCATCCTTTCTTGTTGCTTCTCTTCTAGTATTAAAGTCTGAGTCTTTTTTCTATACCTAAAGGTATTTCACCTCCTCTTTATTCAGCACCCTCTCTGCCCTATGTTATATCAGATACTGAGCAGTCATTAGAGTATAAGTCTGAAAACCTAGGCATTTCATATTCTCAGATCCTGGAAGGCAAGAGAAATAAAACAAAACAAACCAATACTTTGTCATTGCATATGTCATGCTGCTTTCATTTGTTACAGTATTAATTTCATTACTGGAAAGAGCAGAGGGGAAGTGAAGATCAGGATATCATTTTGCATCATGAACAGGAGTTAAACAAACTTGGGGATATAGAAATGAGGAAACAGGAATATTACTTAGTCCAAGCTTGTGGTGTGTTTGTTCATTTGCAAACACCTTTATGCAAAATATGTACACATAAAAACAATCAAAGGAAAAAAACCCAAAACTCAAGAAAAAATATATTTGGAAAAATAAAGGCGAGTCATGAAAGATACACAGTGCTGCTGAATCAATGTTTTTCTTTACTATGAGCTGCAGTGGAAGAGCAAAACCAAAGGGGAAGAAGGCCCTGTTGTGCAATATATTGCAGTGTATGCTTGCAATGAATTGGTTACACTGGAACACTATCTGTTTTTAAAATACTGTTTCATAGAATCATAAAATCATTTAAGTTGGAAAAGGTGTTTGAGATCATCAAGTCCAACCATGAACCTAAAACTGTCAAGCCACTATACCATGGCCCTAAGCACTACATCTGTGGGTCTTTTAAATAACTCCAGGGATGGTGACTCATTTCCCTGGGCAGCCTAATGCAATATTTAACAATTCTTCCTGAGAAGAAATTTTTCCTAATATTTGCTGTAAACCTACCCTGGTGCAATGTGAGATCATTTCCTCTCATTCTGTCACTTGTTATCTGGAAGAAGAGGCCAACACCCACCTCACTACAATCTCCTTTCAGGTAGCGGCAGATAGCAATAAGGTCTCCTGGGAGCCTCATCTGAGTCTCCTCTTGTCCAGACTAAACAACTGCAGACCCCTTGGCCCCCTCTCATCAGACTTTTGCTCTAGACAGACCCTTCACCAGCTCCACTGCCTTTCTCTGCACACACTCCAGTACCTCAATGTCTTTACTGTAGTAAGGGGTCCAGAACTGGACACAGGATTCAAGATGGGACCTCACTAGTGCCAAGTGCAGAAGCAAAATCACTTCCCTTGTCCCGGTTGCCATGTTATTTTTGATACAGGCCAGGATGTCACTGACCTTCTTGGCCACCCGGGCACACTGCAGGCTCATGTTCAGCCAGCTGTCAAACAGAACCCCCAGACCCTTTTCTGCCTTGCACCTTTCCAGCCACTCTTCACAAGCCTGTAGTGTTGCATGGGGTTGTTCTGACCCAAATGCAGGACCCAGCAGTTGGCCTAGGCAGCCTATTGCAATATTTAACTCTTTCCATGAAGAAACTCCTTGCTGTTTGTCTCATCTCATTGATCCATTCTGTCCAGGTCCTTCTGAAGAGCCTTCCTGCCCTCCAGCAGATCAACATTCCTGCCCAACTTGGTGTCGCCTCTGATCTGACTGAGGGTGCACTTGAACCACTCATCCAGCTCATTGTAAAGATATTAAACAGGACTAATCCCAGTGCTGAGCCTTGGGGAACATCACTAGTGACCAGCCACCAACTGGATGCAACTCCATTCACTACCACTCTTTGGGCTCAGCCATCCAGTCCAGTTTTCACTCAGCAAACAGTGCACTTGTCCAAGTCATAAGTAGACAGTTTCTCTGGGAGAATTTAGAGTCATTTTATGTCTAGGGCTTTCCTGAAGTCAAGGTAAACAACATCCATAGTATTTTCCTCCTCTACTGAGTGGTCTACTTTGTCATAGAAGGATTGGATTATGAGTATTATGATTATTTTTCCTAATAATTTTTCATGATTCTAGAAGAGGTCCAGGTCAGATTAAAAATCCAAACCCAAAATCACACTGTTTCACTTGAATTTTCAGTTTCAATAATGCATAATTCAGATGGTTGTCAATATTTACATCCACCCTTTATGTGACCCCCATAGTAGTATATTTTTCATTTTTCCACAATTTTCATTTGGAAAAAAATGAAAAGCAGTCCTGGAAGGAAAATGGCAGGCCACCAGAATATTTCACATTTGGTGAAGAAGCATATATGCATACCTAAGTTGATGATTCTGTTAATATTTCCTATAGCACTTCCAAATAGAGGCATTAACAGAAGAGCTTCCATCCTCAAAGGCATCAGACATTTATTTTTCAGTCTGTTTTGTCTACTTCTATTAAAATTATAGATGGTAAAATTGTTATAAAAATTAAACTTGAGTCCACATATATTTCAGATTGCCTGACATATGCACTTGAATCATTTGACTGATATAATATGCATATAAACTAATTTTTAAGATGATTTTCTATTCAGTCACTATTAGGGGACATTTGGTTTTGTTTTTTTGGGGTTTTTTTTGGTTTTTTTTTGGGGGGGTTGTTTTTTGTTGTTGTTTTTGTGTGGTTGTTTTGTTTGTTTGGTTGGTTGGTTGTTTTTTTTAGTGAAACATATTCAGAAAATACTGATTCATAGAAATTAGGTGTTCCATGGAAACAATAATTCCTACAATGTCTGAACAGACAACCTTTTAAAGAATTCAGAATAGGCAAAAAATATTTGTTTTCTGTCTTAAATTATGCTGTAAAACATGAATTACAATTGCATTTGCATTATATTTTTTAATGTACATTTAACATTGTCAACTTTATTTCAATTAAAAATTTACATATCTCTGACACTCCAAGTAGTATTCTGTCATTGCAATATTTTTTAGTGTATACAGCACATCAAATAGAATTCTGTGACAGTAAGTAATATGCTGAGGAAGCTTTCCTTTTAAGAGATAATGATGAGAACCCTGTGTGTACATAGCCCTTTATACATGGGACACATAATAGCAGTGTAACAAAAGACTGATGTCAAACAATATGACAGTGCAACCTAATGGGAACTGGGAAAAGTGGAATCCTAGAGCATGGACTTTAGGGAGATATAGAACAGAAATTCTCCTCCCTTTCAGTACAGAAGGAAAAGGGCAGTAATCTGGAAATATGAGAGGCATGTTTACAGTCAAGAGCGCAGTGAAGCTCTTGTTCTGGATATGAATCTATCAAATTTATCCAAGCATGTTTTATGGTATTTCAGCATTTCCAATTCAAGCTGTAAAGCAGGAAGGAAATCAACACTGCCAAAGCCTAAAAAGACCTTAACATAAGGATGGATTCTAAACATGAACACAATTTTAAAGGTCTATCCTTGCATTCTTTGTAAAATGATTCATCGAAAAACCTGATGAAATGAAAGTAAGATGCATCCTTATAAATACTGCTTAAAGACTATGCTTATAAGCATAAAAGGTAAGGCAATCAAAATGCACATTTTGTTTCATTTTCTCTTTGTTTTCTTTTGTGCTAAGTACTGCAAGTGCCATTGGACAAACCTGGTAAAAATACCTTGCACAACAGGGCCACTGCAGATGGAGATAACAATTTTTTCTCTAAGTTAATGCCATGCAGATACCTTTGAGCACAAAAAGAACCAGTTCTACATAAATTCAATTTGATGAAAATTCAATACACAAAAAAGACCCATTATGCATGTTAGATACATTGCATTGAATTCCCGTTTTGAGACAGAAAAAAGGCACTTGTCTATTTATTTCTTTTAACACTGGATGAAAACAACTCTTTGGATAGATTTACAGAATCCATGTCTGCACTGATCCTGAAAGAATCAAAAGCAATTACCAGAAAATGAAACAATAAAAAGAATGACACATACATATCAGACTTTTTTTTAAAAAAAAAAACTTCAGGAAAGAGCAGGAACAGATATGCAGGCGGTGTTCCAGTTTCAATATCTGTTTCCATTCTAAATTACTTTGATTATCTCTCCTTATAATTAAATATATTACAAGTGAGGTTCTAGATAGACCTTATCTATGCAATAAAGTAATTTCCCCATTAATGGAAAGATAGAGGGGAAAAAAGTGGAATGAATCTGGTGCTTAGTTGTGAATTAAGGCCTAAACAAGTAAGACATTGAGACATTAATTTAGTTTGTGTTAGTTTCTCTCCCTGCAAATTTTCAGCATAATGTTTCTGTTTCTGCTTTTATCTTAGGAATAACAGTATAAAAATAGTTCCTTATATTGCCATGAAACATTCTGAGCTAGAAAGTTATCAAGAAAATACTACATTTCTGACCTTGTTTTTAATCTGTAAATTCTAGTAAAATAGATTTTTAGTCTTTTCCAGATTTAGAGCATTATGTGAAGCTGTTTTATGTAATCAAGTACTTCAGTCATCTTCTCAATGCAAAAGGCTGATTCCTGTTCCCATCCTTTGAAACTTTGCTACCAGGATGCCAAAACAGTGAGTGAAAATCCATCCATCCTCACTCTATAATTTCCTCTCTTTCTTATCAGCACTGGGTAATGGAACTTGCATGGAAAAGCAGAGGTTGCTAAAGAGCCAGATTGAATGTATCTACTGTTCTGATTGCAATAGTCACATTTTGGTAAAAAAAAGTTCTAAAAATAAAGTAAAATAAAACCTCTAGTTTGGTGTGGTTATTAACCAGCATGCAATTTGTGAGACATGGTATTGAAAAACATGAATGATGAGATCTACTAAAAGTAAAAAATCAATTAACATTCAAACTACTGCACTTGAATTTCTGTTTCAAGGGTTTGATAAGAGCCAGAACATCTTGCTTGAGATTCATGTACCCAGACTAGAACAATAAATTACCATTTTAATCAAAACAAGAAAGAAAGACCAGAAACCTTGGAGAAGCTCCAATAAGGGAAAGTGACTCTAATGGATGATTTTTCTGAGATACAGCTGAGGAGCAGCCGCTGTTTGGAATTCTGGTGGGCCTAGATTTGGGCTCTGAAGTTCGGACTAGGCTGAAGCTGTCAGCTGACTTGAGTTGGGCTGAGCTAACAGCTGACCTCTTCTAGCCAGTAAGTTTGTATTCCATACCACATTATGACATCATCTCCAGGGAAGTAGGAACCAGTGTGGGAGTGGTTAAGGCAGTCGCTTCTCAGCCCTCCTCTTGGGAGGACGCACGATGCTGTCCCAGGGGGGATGGAGAGGACCAGGCCCACCACTGGCTCACAGGGTACCTCAGGAAAGTAAAATGCGTTGTTCTGGGTCTCTCCTTTCTGCTTGAGTTTGTCTCCCTGGGGAATAAGCTTCTTCTTAAGTAATGTGTAGCTAAGACAGTAGAATTTGTGTGTTCGTTAAGAAGTTGAGGTGGGGAACTTGTTGTTGCAGACTTGTGTGAGTGTATATTTGTACTCTCTTCTAATTGTCTCTTTCTTTCTGTGAAAAATATATGTAGATTTAGTATAAATGCAGTTTGAAGTGTTTTTTTTTCTTTCCCCTCTCTTTTTTCCTCCCTTTCCCTGGTGTTAGAAGGGAGGCTTTTCTCTCTGTGCTTGGGGGGGTTGGCAGTTGCTTATCTCAAACCAAGACAGTTTTTTGTTTTGTTTTTTAATTTTCCCTCCTCTTTTTTAAATCTGTAAATATAATGTATGGAAAAGCTGAGTGATTCTGAAGAAAGAAGTGACAATCCAGGAAAAGGAGAAGTTTGTCAGTCCAGAATTTTCAGCACTTGTAATTGGCCAAAATAATGAGTAACTGGAGATTCTCCTTGCACACTGACAGGCTGGAGCTCTGCCTAACATTCAGACTGGATGTCTTCAGAAGCAACTAATGAAAGACTTCCATGCTTAGTTATCATTATATAAATTAATTACTCCTGGCTTGCAACAATTTATGGGTGGGAAACATTCCTACAAAGGTGGTATCTCTGTGTTTGATAGCCCTCAATGGACATCAGTGGGTTTTTCAATCACCTTTTGGACTGAAGTGAATTTTTATGATTTTTTTCAGCCTTAATATGCATTCCATGAAGAGCTCAAAAGGGACATCTCTTGACTTTGGAGAACTTCCAGCCAGAGAAACTGCGAACTACTAAAGAAAGGCTGAGTAGAAAGGGTTTGAGGAGAGTACATTCACTGAGGGAAAACCAACTATTTTTTCAGATTGGATGAGTATCTACAAGAATCCTTTGACGCCCTCAAATAGCTGATAACCAAAGTGCAAGTGTAAGAATCCTTACAGTAAAAAAGAGGTTAAAAGACGTACTTTTACTGGTACTAATGTGCTAATAAAACAGTGAGAGTTAAAGTGTAGTTTCTAAATTACAAAAACATGATGAACTTTGCATTTGTGAAACTTCCCTTAGCTACCTTGAATACTTTCACAAGGCTGTTTTAAGTACCTGTTCAGTCATGCAGAAAATCTGTGTACTAGTGAGGAACTAAATTAGGGTTTCTTAGATGCTAGTTAGTTTTTAACCACCAGCTCTTACTCTGAATGGGCATAACTGGGACAATGCCATTATCACAAAATTTTCAGAGAATCTAATACTCATAGCACAAATTTGCTCAATGTTAAAGCTGCCTTTTGCTTCAAGAATATTTTAAAATCTCCTCTGTAGCAGAGATATTATGGAGACACTTCCATAAGTATGATTTACTAGGGATGGACTGAAGAAAAAACTAAGGCATTTATAATAACATCTTTACCTTTGAAATGAACAGTAACAAAACTTTTGCCATTCCCATGGTATTGTAACTGAGACAAAATATCTTTGGGGTTTTCAATGGCAAAACATAAATGATGATTGTCACTGTTTCAGGTAGTTTGATAGGTCCTGGCAAATAGAAAATCACAGAAATATTGCTTCTCTATTAAGTACACAGCCAGAAAATTCACTGAATTTTAAAAACTATGGATGTCCATAGCATTTCCCAAATAAGGTACAGGACCTTTACTGAATAATGATCTGTATAGTACAATAGTTGTTTAGCTGCATCATGGAATGAGGTGGTTTATAGTAAAGACCATGTTATTGCAGCATCATACTTTGGGGGCAGGAAGAGTATAGGTCAAATTTCTAATATTATTTAACTCATATTGTCCATTGCATTCCTTAACAATCATACTGATTACACATACATCAGATAAATAGTGAATACTGCTCTTTGTTTCTAAGACCAAGCACTGGAACAGATGAATTTAACCATTATAGTATTCTCAGTAACAAGAGGATACCTTTTACACTACTATTTTTCACTTGATGCTCTGCAATTTGCCAGGCTTAGAATAAAAATAAAAAGTACCTGGCCTGATTGCTTAAAGGGACAGCCCTTATCAACTGACTCTATTCTGTCACAGTAGTTATACTAAACAGTGGAGAGATTATTTCCTTCTGAGTGACAAAAACAAAAAAAAAGTCATTGGAATATTACCTCTACTGTTTTTTGAACTACTGAGATCCAAAAATCCAAGTGCTTGCTACTCATGACTGTGTTGACAGCAAAGCACTAGAAAGCATATTTCAAAAAGCTCTTCTAACATGAATAAATACATATTATAAGCAAAAAAATCCCTCTAGATATCAACAATGTAGCTGTGCCACCTTCTTTACACTTAGCCATTATTAGGGCAGACTACATATTTCAGGATGATTTGAACCCAAATTTCAGACTTTTACTGGTTTTCAAAGAAATAAAAAAAAGAAACAGAGAGTGCATTAAGGGCCTAATGGCACCTCTCTCATATCTAAATACACTGTATACTACTGAATATTAAAAAGTGCTTAGAACTGTTCACAAATCAACGCAGATGAGTGGAAGCAGCTGGGAAAAAAAAAACAACAAAACAACAAACCTACACTGGCAAAAAGAATATTTAGGTTATTGTCATATTCCCAGGTTTTATGAAAACAGTTTTATGTCAACAGTCTAAGAGAAGATGAAAACTTGCACTGTTGGGGAAAGGAGCCTAGTAAAATAGTTCTGAGATCTATGGTTGCTGCCCACTAGAAACAGTTAAACAAATTAAAAAATAAAAAAAAAGCAAAACCCAAACCTAATGTATGTGCAATATACAAACAATATAGGTTTGAATTTACTGACTTACTTAGAAACTAACCTGCATATTAATGGATCATACAGTTGTGAAAATAGATTGAAATTGTAATCCTTTACCAGCATTAGGTAACACTAAAGAAGCTGTCTTAAACAAAAGTCAATGAGACACATAAGAACAAAATTTGCAACATCTAAAAACACATAAGGATAATCTTCAATATTTTTTCTGTTATTTAAAAAAAATATTCCCACAGATACAGTTTGTATTTGTTGGGATTCTTACAATACTCTTCAGTTCCTCCAAATTGCTTTATTCTGTTCTCATGTTTTTTTGAAAATTTATAGCTCTTAGTATGTCTAGTCACATAATATGTGAACATATACTCAAGAAGTATAGTTATCATCAGGAAAATGTCAAAATGCATATTTTTGCAGGTTCAAAGCTAAAGCTATAAATAGATGGCTGGAATCAATTTATAAAGTGAATGATTAAGTTCATAAGAACAATTAATATTCACTACACTCGCTATCATTCTTTTTAGCCATAAAAATGACTGATCATATTTTCTGGGGTTTATTAGGCAATTTTCCTGTACTTTGGACTTTTAGCATCTCTGGAATCACATTAGTGGTAGGTTTTAATGCATTTTTGTTTGGTTGGGGTTTTCTTCCCCACAACAGTCACATTTTCTGTTACAATTCAGCGGTTAATGATTTTTACCCTACTTGAAAAATCATTACTATAACATGCTGCTGGTTATCTAATAGGCAGATATAAAGTGGGACCCACTGAATGAGTAGCTTGCAACAAGAAGGGAATTGCTCATAGGAAACTGGTCTGTTTCAAAATGGCAGTTCCCAAGAAAATACGATTCCCCAAAATACCACAGCACTCTTCTCTCAAGAATTCTATTTTTCACAATTAATAAATCTGTGAATACTATGTTATCTTTGTTGTCTTAAGACACTGCAGAAAACAGGACTCCAGCCAACTTAGTGTATAAGATAAAAAGGGTAGGTCCTTTAATTTCCAGGCCTAGGGCCTACAGGAATACACATTGACACACGTGTCCCAAACCCCTGGCTTCATGGTTTTTACAATAACATCCATTGAATCCTCATTCACCCATCCCTGGTTCTGCCTTGTCCCATCCTTTGGCACACCCCATCAGGAATTGAGTCTGGGGGAGTCTGGGACCCTTCCTTCATCATCCTTTTCTTCTTTGCAGCACACAGGGATCCTTAGAGGCTTTCTCGTGTTTTGGGCTTGGAAGTCACTCTGCCTATGTCTGTGTCTCGTGGTGCATGCCTCGAGATGCTCTTTAGCACTTCTACCTTGAAAAGAAGTCTAAAAGCTAATGGAATTTTGAGGGATTGATATAGGGTAGGGGTTGGTATGTATAAACATTAAACTTAAGCTACTAAAAATACCGTTACACTAAAATCTACATTTCACTACAATTACTTCTAAAATATATAAAACATAAAAATAAAAAAAATAAAAAACCCTAAGGCATCATCTTCAAAATAATTTTCAGTGTAGATCTTTACAATACTTTTTGGAGTCTGAAAATGGCTAAAATTGAGTTTCTTTGACAGCTTCTTTGGGTTTTGCATCAGTGACCCAGAGCAGAAAAACCCAGCCCGCTACTATCTCCATTCATGCAACACTTTTTACCTTACCTGACAAACATAATCTAACCTAGCCTGCCATGGTGCTCTAAGACATGCTATCAGAAAGCCCTGAGTCGAGTTGGACTTTTATAGCTGAAGGATGAATGGAACTTACGTCTAAAACTACAGAAAAAAAATCAAAGAAGAAAAACAATAGCAAAAACCTAAAACAAAATCCACGAAGAAAACACCAAGTCCTGTCATTACTAGAACCATATTTTCCAGTACAATTCTTTGCTCTTATCTAAAACTCTGAATACCAAAAATGAAGGTTAAAAAGTCCATTTTAAGGAGTATTAAATAGTTTGTGCTTTGTGTCGGTATAGTCTCTGCAAAGCTTCATGTAACCAGACAATGGACTGAACAGCTTAATCTTGTAATTCATGGTGCAGATTGCTTTAAGATCAGTTTAAAATTTCCTATACCAAACCCATTATTACACCTCATCTGCACCCTCCTCTATGCTAGTACAGCTGTTATTGAGGTCATACTATGAAAAAACAAAACAAAAAACAACCACTCTTTTAGCAACTAAAATAACCCACCTCTTGAGTTATAATTAAGATGAACCCTTTCAGCAATGGTGTGTAACACAGCCTGTACACAGGAGCGTTAACACAACTATTGTGGCAGTGACAAATAGTTAGAGGAAGAGCAGGGGCTTAAGCTGACTTTGCCATCAAAACCAAGAACTGTATAAATGGCAGCCTTCCTGTGTCAGCCTTGAAGGCTGACAGCAGGAGATACAACTGTGGAGGGGAAGAAAGGGCCCATTTTTTCATAAATTTCATTGACTAGGCAGGCAGGGATATCCAAAAATGGGAGTCATATATACCTCAAGCTATTCTTTTTATTATTGAGCATAGAGCCTGTATTTTGGCACTGAATGTGAGCAGAAATGAAACCAAAGTGATGGTTCCAAATCTGATTGCATTCAGACTATAAGTGTTTGAAAGGCAAATCTAAAATGGAAATCTTTTGGCTTAAATCATTTCTATGTTCTGCAAAAAGCAATGATGAAAAAACTGTCTCAAGCTACATTTATTTAAAGTGTGCAAAATGTTAGTATAAAACAAATGTCAAGTAGAGAGGGCATTGGCAAACAATGAGAGTAAAATGCAAATAAGCTCAAATAGATGTTAGTTTTGTCTCTAATGATCTTTGTTATTCGTTGTAGTCAATAGTACAGTGTACAAATATTTGTTTTAAGTTTTTTATTAGATACAATGCATTTGATTTGTTTCTGTTTGAGGTTGATTGCAGTAATTATTGTAGGAATCTGAACAAACATAGTAAGCCATCAGTTAATGAAAAATGGGGTTTTATGTTTCAGTCAAAAATTTCATTGGATTATCCCTGTCTAAAAAAATTATGAGTAATTTTGAAACTAAAGAGACAAGAAAGTACATCTCATCAATAAACATGAGTGTGTGCTAAATCAGAATAATTTATTCCTCCTATTATTTAAAGCCATAAGAAAAGCAATGGCTATGCAATAGGACTGCTATCAGCCAGCATTCAGAGAAGAGTAAATGTAGAGTGAAAAATAAAAAAAGGATTTTTGCATTTTTTTTTTTTTTGCCATTGATATAGGATAAATAAACATTCAGCTCAAGAGAGCAACTTTCTTTTTGCTCAGAATCAAAGATTTATATTTTCAGCACTCTGAAATACAGGATTTTTTTCACAATAAAATCTTTATAGAGTGATAAAAAGATAGGTAATTACATATAAACTAACTTTAGGGAAGTCACAGGTCATTTCATTCAAAAATGAAATTCTCTGGGAAGCTTATCTGATGAAACAAGCATTTTTCATTATATTGATGATTGATTTTGCATCTAGTTCACAAATACCCTACGCAAGTTTATCCGAGAGAGTTGTGGGGATGGGGGTCCACATTTTAGGCATCTGTGGACTTGTGACACAGTTCAGTTTCCAAATTTTTAGAGCTTCCCATACTTCTTCCCTTCTCTTCACAATGTATTTTAGTCTATTGAGATGACAAAAAATAAAAATTTAGATTACTGAATGATTTGGGTAAGAAGGTACTTCTAAAAATCATATAGTCTACCTGCAAGGAATAGGGACATTTCTCACTACCTTTCAGTTTGCTCCAAACCCTAACTGACCTAGATTTGAACACTTCCTATGATGGGGAATCCACAACTCTGGGAAACCTGTTCCAGTCTCTCATCACCGTCATCATAAAAAATTTCTTCCTTATGTCCAATCAAAATCTACCCTCTTTCCCTTTTGATTACAGGCTTTGAAAAAAAGTAAAATTATGTCAGTGTTTTTCTGTATATAACCCTTTAACCTGTTCAAGACCAAGCTGGATGGGGCAACCTGGTCTAGTAGAAGTGTATCTTTTACCTCCCTTCTTTCTTGAACTCAAATTACGTGGCAGCAACAGCAGCTTTGGACTCTCAGACAGGCATGCAAAGGCAGGTGCAGTTTCAACAACCATTCCCTACTTCTTCCTAGAGAAAGTATCTGCAGTTTATCATGCTGGTTTTTGTGACTTTGGGCAAACATGAGCTAAGCTGACTGTGGATATATAACAGATCACAAAATACAGCAAAAGACAAAAAACAAAATGAGCTCTGAATTTTGACAGAATTTAAACATGAAAAAGTTTAGCTCAAGAGACAAAAGCTTAAGAGGTTGTAAGAAAGGGCTCAGAAAATCCTGCCTATAGTATTTTACAATCTGTTTTCTCTGAAAGCAGACATATGGGAGATATAAACAAATTTTGCCCCAAACAGAAATTCTTGGTAAGAAATGTAAGTCATCCTATTAATTAGATAAATAGGATGGGTTTTTTACATTTATTTTTTATATTACAGATACATGTAATGGGAAAGACAGGGGCATACATGAAGAATATATACAAGCACACATTAACACTGCAAATGTAATATATGCCCTAAGTCACAGATATGCTTGCATTCTTAAACAAACAAACAAATAAATAAAAAATCACCCACACAAAACCCAACCAACCAAACAAAACCCAAACCCCACCCAGCCAAACTAAGAACATGAAATGAAAAAAAAAAACAAAACACAAAACAAGCAACAAAACCAAACCAGTTAAAAGATGCATTGTGAAAACATAAGACTATGCTCTGGCAGTTTTTAAGCTATCATACACTAAAAAACATTAGTGAAATATTGTCTATTTTTCTTCCCATCAGTATATGAGAAAGTGGAATATTTTGCTAAGGGAAAGAGAAGGAGAACATGAAGTAGCCTTTACCTATCTGCTTATGTGTTGCCAGCATTTCCCCTCGTTCTCCATTATGCAGCCCCTTTTGCGGCTCTGGCACGTTGTTTTGCTGTCTCTGAAAGAAACCTTTGCCCTTTCTGCTCCATTAACTTTTACAGGTGGAAATTGCATCTGCTCAAAGTGGTTTGAATATAGACAATCTGCCTCTTTCTGCCTCTCCTTGTTATATGGCTATGTAGGTGGCCTTTAGTTAGGCTTACTACTATCATTTCAGGGGCAATGGTATATTCAAGGAAGTCCTGGGCCCCTGTCTGGGATTTCAGATGCATTAAATTAACTGCGTTTTCAGTTTTAGCAAAAGACTTTGGGAACAACATGAAAGTTTGTGTATTGTTTGAGTCATCAGGTTTTGTGACTACAGAATGACAAACTTCTGACAAATGACAACCTGCCTGGAAATGAGAATATGAACCAGCAGGGGAAATGAACTCACCATGAGAGAGATTATAAGTCAGACCTAAAATTTAATAATAATATTACAATAACAACACTAACACACAAAGGAAATTGCTTTCAGCTCACAAAACCCCAGCAGTATAACCCAGTGTCCTGGGGCACAAACCCAAGGGGGTTTGTTTGCCCTTGTGCTGAGACCCCTGTGGCTCCCCCAAGTCCAGAGCAAAAGGAAAAGAAAAACCTGTTGGTGCAGGCGAGGGCTGTGGTCTGGGCGAGAGCGGTGATCTCCTCCTGTCGAGGTCCTGCTGCTCCTCTGGATCTGACAAGAAGTTCCCAAGGTCTTCTTACCCACCACTTATGTACCCTCAGGGAGCACTCAGTCCCTCCCCCTGGGCGGGGACTCACACAATGGGTGATTAACTCTGGGAGCCAGGGGGGTATTGAACTGTTGATGGCCCATTTGCAGCTCCGCCCCCTCAGGCTGGGTGTGAAGGTGATAATGGCTCCCTGGGCAGCTGCTGCTAATGGCCCATTGACCTTGGGGAATGAATAGAGGGGGTAGAATACAGGGCTTTGATCACCCCCACACAGGGTTAGCTGGTCCCTCCTGCTGAACTAGGACAGAATACTACTAAAATAAACATCCTGTCACCCCAGAAAAGCAGCATTTCTGTAAAGTAGATTTTCTTAACTATATTCACAAGTAAATAATGGAAAAGTCTAAGGAGACATTGATCTAGCCTACTTTATATAGAAAAAAAGGGATATGGGAATTTGAAGGTCTAATGGCAATTTGTGCACTTCATCTGATTACTCTTTCAATATAATAAAATAGTATGAGAAATTAATGCATTTTTATGATAAAAAGGTATTTTCAGGCAATTACAATAATCAGGAAGCACGAAACACACATCACATTTTATTGCTGTGGCTTTTTTTATAGTTAAAAATAATAAAAATCAAGAGAGAGATTCAGAGAGATGAGTTAAGCAGGAGGCACTATGATTCATAAGCCTTACAAAACAGATGGGGCTTTTTATTAGGGTTGGGCAAATCAAATAAAAAGTTTGCTGAACAGCATACTTATCAGATATTTCAATGACAGGAATAGGGCTTTATTCTATCTGTGTCTTTAGTAATTTCACAGCAGTGGAAATTCATTCACTTCAGTGGGACAACTCCACAGGCAGATGCTAAAGAAAATTTATCTCATGGTTAGATATAAAGGGTTTTACATCAAAAAATTCTCCTGATCCTATTATTTGCTAGATCTTTCATAACCTTGCAGAAATAACTTAAATCATTTCATAAATTTCTCCATTTTTTATTTGAGGTTGTCTATTATTATAGAAGAAAATCATAAAACTACTTAAACACATTTCATTCTCCTTTTAAAAAAAATTATAAGCATATAATTTTAAATATTAATTCTTGTTTTCAGGAAAAAAAAAAAGGCAAAACAAGGAAAATGTATGCTCATAGGTGACCAGATTGAGGAATATTTCCTGTTTGAGTATTGCATCACCATCATGGCCCAGCAACTTAATGCTCTACCCACTTAACCATCTGTTCTATCCTACATCTAGCATTTTAGTTATTTACTTCAGAAATAAAAATTCTAACCAGTATGTTTCTTCTTGATGAAAAATGTGTAATTATTACTTCTTCATAAAAAGATAAATATCATCATCCATTTTAGGTGCATGAATTAGCTCTGGCACTATAAAAACTATAATTCTTACGATGAGACAAAATAATTAGAGGAGTTGATGACAAGAAAAAACAGTTACTCCACTTTCTCCCCATTTACAGTCACACCTGCTTAGAGATTAAATTGTATTTTTATGCTACATTAAAACAGCATTTTCTACAGGAATGCATTATATTTCTGAAAGGCAATTGCAAATGCCTTTGTGAACTCAGCATTATTTTGTGTTCTGCAGCAAGCACTTGTGTTAGTGTCAATTAACCCATAATTCCATTTTTGAGAGATGAATAAAAAGAGAAGAAATGTCACTGAAAGTGCCACGTCTGCACTCCTATGTGGACCTTGTTTTGATAGTTTTGTCATCCTTTGCAAGTTCCTGAATCAGGCAGATAAAACCTCAGTGTAATATTTGATCTGAATGCAACATTCTAAAATTGTCACTTTCAGCTAATTTTTGGTCTGGACATACATATTTTTATTTAGGCACTCCAGTGTCCCAGCTACTATTAATACCTATGCCTGTTTTAAGCATCACATTTCATTATATAATTAAGACAAACAATTTTCCTTAAAAATGAATAATCTGAAAAATACTAATTTTTATGGCAAAATAATTTTCCTCAGGAGCCACTGATCATTATTTCTGTCAAATCTGCTTACCACTTCACTGAATATCTTTCAATAAATTAGGCTGGTTTTCATCCTAGCATCTTAGTCAAGTAAAAAGAATTGCCATGCGTGTGTAGGTACTATATTTCCTGTTAGATCCTGCAGAGAAAACAAAATATGCTGTTTAATGTTTCCTAGAATCAAAAGAAACAGCAGGAGAATAACTGTTCTACAACTCTACAGCATGGAAAAGGGATTATAAAGCTATTCCATTTGGCTGGAGTGGTTGCAAGAATTATAAAAGGATGTGGGTTTACTTGGTAATTTTTCATTTTGTCAAGCATACTTTTGAACAGTTTGGTGAAGGATAGTCAATAATTCAGTATGTAAAGGTTAAAAACAAACAAACAAACCCTAATTGTGCTTAACATCTCAGAGTGTACTATATACATAACAATGCCACCAGATGGGTAATCAAATGCATGGGTGGACTAATTTGACTGTTTAACAATTAACTAAAAAAAAGTTGATAGATGTGATGATCTAATATTTTGGTAGATCCCTACTGGCACCAAAGATGTTCTAAGAAAGATTTGATGGGCTCTGTCTCACATTCACAATCATGGCAACACTACTTTTGTTCTCACAATAACTACTTTTGTGCATACTGTATAGAGCAGAGGTCGTGCCATATCTTTTAAACCTGGATAATTACTTTCATTGACATTAAGTACTACATATTTCAAATATATTAACAATACCACAAATACAAAAATAATATTATATGATGCTCTAAAACGGAACTTAATAAGTGACTAACACTCAGAAGTATTATACTGAAAAGAGTGAAACAATTTGCAGGAATCACTATAAGACCTTGAATCAAGGGAGCCTCTTGATATATCTCTCTGGCTTATTTCCTGCTCAATATTTGTATTTTCAATTTGGTAATTTGCAGTTACTGAAATCATCCGATTCTTTATCTGATGGCAGATAAAAATTCCATAACACCTTAAAAATTGTAATTCAATATATCAGAGTTTTGAAAGAAGTACAAGCAGCCTTTTAGCTGGAAGAATAGTATGAAGCCTACAGTTTACCCACCAAATTAATAAATGCAAGAGTCAAACTAAATTAGAATTATTTGGCAATTAGCTCTATTTACACATATAAAAGGAATACATTACATAGGAAGGCCCTGGGAAACTGGATCATGTTTTGCTTTTGGCAGAAAGTGGGACTAAATGACTTCCAGATCTTCGCAATCTGAACATTCTATGACTTCCCATGTAAGTTCACATGAATAATTAGCATCATAATCTACATTTACAAATGTAGACTTTTTCAAAAAAAAAGAGAGAACGCTGTGGTATGTCATTGTGATTTGACAGTTTAGTTACAAAATCAGGATGGAACTCCCATTGCCCAAAATCCTATTAACTACTTCATTGAAGAGCCAAGTCAGCACTGTGCAGAGGAGGTCCTTTTAAAGGTTATTGAAGATATAAGTCACTTGCAAGAGGGTTTGCACTGCACAGAGTTAATTCTCATTATATCTAATCATTGAAGAGCTAGTGGTTTCATGCTGATTACATGGAATCATAGAATAACCTGGGCTGAAAGGGACCTTAAAGATCATCTAGTTCCAACCCCCATTCCACTAGACCAGGTTGCTCAGAGCTCCATCCAGCCTGGCCTTGAACACTTCCAGGGGTGGGGCATCCACACCTTCTCTAGGCAACCTCTTCCAGTGTCTCACTACCCCCACAATAAAGAACTTCCTCTTAATATCTAATCTAAAACTACACTTATTCAGTTTAAAGCCTGATGCCAAAGGAGTTTTTGTTCTGATTTTCACATTTTGTAGATTTTAGGAACACAGTAGTTGTAGATTTTTAGAGGGTTAATATTTCTAACAGTTTAAGTTTAATGCCTTTCTATCACTACCCCTGTCCCAGAACAGGGAGCTCAAATTCCTTTAGTTAATTAATCTTGTTTAGACTCCTTTCCAAGGTAAAGAGCTGAAGGATATCAAAAGGCCTACAGAATGAAACATAAACACAGGTCAGAGTGACCCAAAAGCCAGAATTGGATGAGCTCCAAGAGACCTTTGTGTGCCTGAGGAAGAAGAGCTGATGAAGACAGAGGGTCTTGATGACCCCAGACCCCATTCTGGGGGTTGGACCAGGGGTGGGACTGGGGCTGAACTGAGAAATGTATAAAGCAATGATTGGAGGGATCTTATTATAAAAGCCATGGAAACAAGAACTGAGACACATGCATGTCATCCTGTATTCCTGTGGGCTGTAGGCCCTGTGTTATTAAAGGACCTTTACTTTTTATCTTACCCTACACTAACATGGCTCAAAGTCCTGTTTTGGGGGGGAAGGGTCATTCACGGCAACAGCCTTTACCCATTGTCTCATCACTACATGCCCTGGTAAAGTCTCTCTCCGCAATTCTTGTAGGCCTCCATAAGGTGTGGTTATAACATCTCCACATCTTCTCCAGGGTGAAGAACATTAACTCTCTCAGTTTATCTTCATCTCAAGTATTTTTGATAGGTTCGTTTGTTAAATATGCCAATGAATTCAAACTCCTCCATTTTTTTAAAGTGTGACAATGTCTACTATGTTAGATATCTGTTGAGAAAATAATTCTCAGTGAACATCACTACTATAAGAAATGTGAAACAGAGCAACCAAATGGGTTTGAATAGTTCCTAAAACCACTGAGAAAGTAACTATTAACTGAGTGGCTTATGAAGAACAAAGGCTAAAGCTGTTAAATTGTTGAGGTCCACATCTTATTTTGTAGTACCTTAGTGTCACAGGATCTGTCCTGGAAAGCCAGGGAGCAATACAAAGCTTTCTCAAGACTTCCATCCAATACAATGATAGAGGAAACAAACTTTAAATAATAAAGACATCTACTTGTTTTTCGGGGAGTGATTCTACATATTATATTATCTATATATAGCATAGTTAGCAGCCTGTATGATGTTTTACACATAAGATTTACATTTTTATTAGAGCCAAATGAATGCTTATGATCCAAGAAATATAACTATTTCCTTATGTACTTAAATACAAGCTAATTTAAGCCATAAGATCTATCTTATCAAGTATAAAGCATAAAATTTACTAAAAGCATAAAGCTCAAAGGCTTGATTTTATATAGGTCATTCCAACCAAACTTTCCCCTTTATAGTTTCAGGAAAATAAAAACTGCTAAGCATAGAAAAGTAAACCACCAAACTATCTCTAGATATTTCCCCTTTATTTGCCTTCAAAATCAGTCAGTTAATGGTGCATGATGTGCAATCAATATTGAACAAGGTCCCCAAGGACTACGTGTAAATTTCAAGTAGTGTGAATGCAAACGAGCCTCTCTGAAATACTTCTTTTTCAAGTGACTGTTGCTTTAAATAAAAATCCAAAAACCAGTTGAAAGCAGCATACCTAGTAGAAATACATCATTAAAAAAAGGTGATATAATGTTCCCTGCATTCTACTCAGCTTCTGTGGGGGAAAAAAAAATAATTTAATCTGATTCTCTTTTTACCTAAGTCACGTCTACAAACCATCCTAATTTTTCACAAACAACAGTTCCCTTCCCTACAGTTCTGTACCAAGAGAAGAGGAGGGAAAACCCAAGCAAACAAACAAACAAAAGGGGATTTTAGACATTTTTCTGAAGTACATAGATGACAAACCATTTGGCAGAAACTAGTTTCTGTGATTAGGCTGAAGGCCATATGGATCTCCCACACACATCCTTTGCAAGTGAAGTTCATCTATGAAGATTACCCAAGTGCTTCAGATGCTTCAGACTGAAGGTCCCTGTAGCTCACAAGAAATTCCTGACAGAAATATTGAACACTATGTAGGCAGAATTTGATGCACATGAAGTCATTTAGGGTGCTTTTTCGTATACACTAGACAAGGAGAACTTACACTAGACAAAGAGAGCTTATGTAGATAACAGACAAGGAAAATGCACCATCTCCAAATGCAGCAGTTAAAAAGCATGTGACAAATACTTGTGACTGATAGCTCTGTGCAAGGACTTCAAGTTCAGTGGTTCACCTTGCTCAGTATAGAGGTAAGAACACAGAACTGAAGGAAGCCTCCCTCCATCTCTCAGGGAGATAGAGATAACAGACATAACAGAAGCTCTTCTGTGTCAAAGAGTAAGGAACTAAAAACCTCACTGAACATACAGGGAGCAAGGGAACTGGTTAGGATCTAACAGTGCTTCACTACATGTTTCAAGAGTGTTTCAAACACTGTGGTTGGTTTCACATGCACAGATCATCATAATTTAAGTACTTCAGTTGTATTTCCTAATCAAAAATCATGAAAGACTGAAAAGTTATAAAGGATAATGCCCTAAACACTCAGCAGCTTGCAAAGGCAGAGTGGTGCTTTTCTGTACCTCTGATGTAGGAGGAGAGTCTTTCAGTGTGATGGTGAACCTTCATGTTCTGCACATCCACAGCTCAGGTGTAGAAGGAGGTATGTGATCAGGTTTGCACAGCAGCTGGAGTGGCCTAGATGGAATATGGGACAATGACAGAGAGTGTGTGGCTTCTTGTTCTGATGGAACTGGATACCACAAGTGCAGAAAAGAGACCATCACCACAGGATCACCCAGAAACTTCTCTGGAAGATTCAAATAAAGAGAAATGTGCACACCTGACCAAGACTGAGACCAGCTCATGAGGGTGGTGAGCAAAGACTTTAAAAGACTTGCTCTCAGGAGGAGGCGTGCACACCCACCACTGGGTTACAAATGGATAGGCTGCAGAGTATTGCTACATCCAGGGGTGGTGACATATTTCCTTTTCTTTTTCTTTTTCCTTTTCTTGGTCTTTCTTTCTTTCTTTCTTTCTTCCTTCCTTCCTTCCTTCCTTCCTTCCTTCCTTCCTTCCTTCCTTCCTTCCTTCCTTCCTTCCTTCCTTCCTTCCTTCCTTCCTTCCTTCCTTCCTTCCTTCCTTCCTTCCTTCCTTCCTTCCTTCCTTCCTTCCTTCCTTCCTTCCTTCCTTCCTTCCTTCCTTCCTTCCTTCCTTCCTTCCTTCCTTCCTTCCTTCCTTCCTTCCTTCCTTCCTTCCTTCCTTCCTTCCTTCCTTCCTTCCTTCCTTCCTTCCTTCCTTCCTTCCTTCCTCCCTTCCTTCCTCCCTTCCTTCCTCCCTTCCTTCCTCCCTTCCTTCCTCCCTCCCTTCCTCCCTTCCTCCCTTCCTCCCTCCCTCCCTCCCTCCCTCCCTCCTTTCCCTCCCTCCCTCCCTCCCTTCCTCCCTTCCTCCCTTCCTCTCTTCCCTTCTAAGAGAGCAAATTTATGTTGTTTTGATTGCAATTTTCACTTAGTCTCTAACTGAAATCAGTTCAGTTGTTGCCCATAAATATTGTTGTATTTGCAAAGACCCCTGGATATTATAATTATTATGACCACTATATATCCCACCCATTACTATGCAGAGAGAATTAAAACAACCTACCCCTTTCCCACTGAGTGGGACAGGACAAAAATTAATGTTTTTTTATTCTTATAAATCCTCTGTGTACAGACATTCTGAGTAAAACCTCCCAAAAGTCACAACAGTGACTTTAAAAAAAAATTAAGTTACCAAAACCTATAAAACAGGTCATATTTTGACTTTGTCATTCAGGAGGGTTAATGTTTTTGAAATACACTAACTGCTAGGCTGTACAGCATAAAATTAAGCATAAGTAGACATGACGTAACTGAAAGATAAACCCATTATATTGTTCCAGATTAATAAGAGCAGGACAGAGTCAGAGTGAGAATCAGAGAGCAGTGATGCTGGTGCATGTGTGTAGGACATGTATGGAATGTTATGAAGCAAAATTATCTTTTATATTATATTTCTTTCTCTGTTGCCTAAAAATTGCTATCCTTTCTCTGGAAAAGAGAAAGGATTTTGTTTATTTGTATTCTATTTATTTTAAGAAAGTACTATCAATACATCCATTAAGCAGAGCAACGATGGAAGCACCACATGTTGTTGTACTTTACAAAAAGTGGTCCCTACTGCTATTTCATTTATTAATTACTCTAGATGAAATGGAGGTGATCTTGAGCTTTTGTCACATGGTCTTTTAACTTGACTCCAGCTTGAATTATCTTCTAGCAATTGTCTACTGCAAAGCTGATAATGTCTCTCCTAATCTTCTCTTTCTGGAGAATCTGAACCTTATCTAACTTTCTGAATGAATAAAATCCCCGAGTCTCAATTCTAAATGTTCTTTCCTACCCTTTCCTTTGTTACCTCATTTCCTTAATACCTCTGTTAGGATAAGCTGCTAAGAACTGCTCACTGCATTTTTTCTTGATCACTGCTGTCTCCTACAGTGCCAAAACCATATCTTCTTCAAATTAGTTCTTAGGTAACATTCCCATTCTATTTTAGAATTAAAGACCTTACCTCAGCTTTTTAACTTTTTGTTTTTGTTTTTGTTTTGTTGTTCACTGAGTTCTACATTCTGATATTTTTACTCATGCTAAATATAAGTTCATTCCTCAAATACTACGTCTTATTTGAAATGAGACATTAACAGAGAAAGAATTAGAAGATACGTAGTCTAATCATCTGTCCTGGTTTTGTCTGGGATAGAATTGATTTTCTTAGTAGCTAGTTTGGTTGGATTCAGTAAGTGAATAATGTTGATAACACACTGATGTTTTTGCTTGTTGTGAAGTGGTGCTTACTTTGCATCAGGAACTTTTCAGTGCCTCTTATACTGCCAGTCAGGAGCTACACAAGAAGCTGGGATGGAGCATGGCCAGGATAACTGACCTGAACTGGCCAAAAGGATATTCCATACCACAGAACATGTGTGGCATTTTGTTGCCAGTTTGGGGTTAAACCACAGCAGCAGGATATAAAATTTCAAATTTTCTAAATTTCTACCTCTCCACATTTCTGCCAGCATACTAACAAGTTTGTGCTAGCACAGATGTATTTGCATGCAATCCCTAAAGCTGATCTCAGTTTTAACTTCCACTTTCTGGGGGTCATACTGTATATTTGACTCCGAAGTGCAATATCCCAACAACAGGAAGTCTGATGAAAGGTTATCATAAAGAACTGCAACAGAAATGTTAAAAGTGTTAAGATATGGAGCATGAATGAGAATTGGCTGCATGTGGAAAAAACAGATAGAACAAACTAGATAGGAAGATCCATAAGAATGGCATGTATTGATGGCACCTAGATGAACACATGATCAGTGTCCCAGAACACCTTGGGACAATAAGGTTGGGAAATGTAAGGAAAAATAAAACCAGGAAAAGCCAATACTTGGATTTAAAAAAAAAAAAAAAAAACAAACCAAAAAAAAAAAACCACCAAAACCTCCCGAAATGAACAAACAAAAAAACTCCTAAACTATAAGATATGAAAAAATGAAGGTAAAGAACAGAACAGGGGACATAAGACACCAAATAAGGAGAAAGTTCTGATGAATCAGACATACAAAAGACTACAGTCACTGTCAGCTTGTAGATGGCACTAAAAGGCAGACCAAAACCCACCACAGATACTGTCTTGTCCTCCTAGCTCCCACTCCTTACCTGTGCACATATCTTGGCTCTTCCCTTCTTCCCACAACTCTTTCCAGCTTCAGCTTCTGTTCTGTCTGAGCAATGGGAGCAGCTGTAGGAACAGTTAGATGGATTTGGGCATGTTTTCCCCAAATTAGTACCCTTGCATTTTACTCTTCAGTTTGAATACCCTGTATTCGAGAAAGCTTCAATCAAAATTTCTCTATTTTTTTTCTAAAATATTTCCTTTCATCAAAACACAATAAAGACATCTTCAAAGTCAATGTCAATTAAAAGTGACAGTGGTTTGTGATATTTATAATGAAGTGCTGCATGAAGTAACTAGCAAAAAATATTTAAAAGATGCCTGTACTGGTTGTGAGGATAAGACAGAGATGAATCAGCCAGTGTCTAGAAAAAAAGACCTCTTCTTTTTTGAGGGTCTGCTTTGGGACATTTTTGGCATGGTCATTGTTTCTCCCTGCAGAGACTTCTCCCTCTCCTCAGATCTAATACTAATTCTTTAATTTTTGTATATAAGAAATCATCACCACATCCTGGAAGCACTTTAAAGGGTTTACTTCCATGTTTTCTGATCTGCTTATTGTCTAAAAAAATCAGCATAATGTGTGCTTTCTGCTTTGATGATCCTTTAAATCTTCCTTTGAATATAGAATTTGCACGTCTACCAGTTCCTTTCACAGTCCAGTAGTGTCCAAAAGATTTCTGAATAATTATCTATGCAGGCTAAAAACCTTCACAAAAAACAGTATCCTAAATAACCAATGTTTGAGTCAATGGACACCCAAAACTAATTATGGATTAGAGTGATCAGTAAAGACAACATATCCATCATATCAAGTATTGGACTTTTTTATATCAATGACTACTTCTGACTGTATTAAAATAGTTATTTTCACTCTGTGTATGTCTCCAAACAGCACTGTAAACCAAGGATATACACCTATGCCCTTTCTTAGTAATCTGATTACTCTGGTGTATCAAAACCCATCTAGAAAAATATAAAAAATTCCCATCTTCAATAGCACTAGTCTGTTCCATATAGAAGCAAGTAGGAGTGTACAACAATATTCAAGAACTGCTTCAGATATATATAAGTAGCTGTTTTCATATTTTTCATATTTTCTTTTTTAAACAGGAAAACAAAAATGAACTAACAACAAACACAAGAAATAGAGCATAAACATATAGGGTTTGGGGGATTTTTTTTTTGTTTTTGTTTTTGTTTTTTTACTGAAGAATATTTCCCCATTTGTTTTTTCTGTCGTCCTTCACAAGATTTCCCATCAGACTGTAAAGTGAGACAGAATAATGATGAATGTAACAGTAGCCCAGTACCTTCTAGGACTACATTTTATCAGATCACAGCCAAATTTGATCAGAAACTTGCATTTTTATTAAGAATAAGGCCCAATCTTGTTTTGTGCTTTTTCACCATGGACTCACATACAGATTAGACAGTCCAAAATGAATGGATATATGAGGAAAGGTTTTAGGCATGTTACTGCTGCTTCTGTTCACTATCACTAGAGATGAAAGCAGTACTTACTAGTTTTTATTCCTTCTTTCTATAGACTAAATAGCATCTGCTCAACAATGCATTTACACTGTGGATAAACAAATCAAGGGGAAAAAATAAAAATTATATTTTGCATGGTCTTTTAATGCACATTTGATTTTCATGGTAATGTACCCCTAAGAACTTGACTAATTAAATGGTCACAGACCACACTGTGACTGTCACACTCTTGGAACAATTGCCTACATGGCCCTGAGTGGTATAAATAAAATGATCTTATGATCTTTGTCAACCAGACACATTCCTAAGCAAAATGTTAAAAAAGAAAATGCCACTCTGCGTCTCTTCTTGTGCTGCATTCCATTGTGTTTTTTCTCAGGCCTCACAGGATTGCACCCTGTGATTAATTGAGTGTAAAAAGCTGAGTTACTTCTCAATTCCTCTTATTGCATTTTTGAAGGATCTACTTGAAGACCATTGCAGAGATAAACTAAAGGACTGTCATCTGCATCACAGTGGTTTAAACTTCAATTTCCCTGCAAAGCACAGCATTATCAGACAAGAGCAAAAGTTGAACTCCTGTTTGCCCTTAGTCCAAGATAGCCCTCATGAAGACAATAATAAATTTAGATCAGATCTTTCATAAGTGAATAGGACTCATTTAAAAGCTCAGTTAAACTTTGCAGTGAAGAAAGGTCTGGCAGCTGAAGACATTTACGTGATTCAGGATAGAACATAAGGGCACAAAGTATCACATAAAATTGTCGGCACAGATTTCAGTAGGAAACGTACTTTAAGCTGTGCTATAACTTAGAATCATAGAATCATAGAATCGATTGGGTTGGAAAAGACCTCCAAGATCATCGAGTCCAACCCTTGGTCCAACTCTAGTCCATTTACCAGATCATGGCACCCAGCGCCACGTCCAATCTGTGTTTAAAAATCTCCAGGGATGGTGAATCCACCACCTCTCTGGGCAGCCCATTCCAATGCCTGATTACTCTCTCTGGAAAGAATTTTTTTCTGATCTCCAACTTAAATTTCCCCTGGCAGAGCTTAAGCCCGTGCCCCCTTGTTCTATTGCTGAGTGCCTGGGAGAAGAGACCAGCCCCCACCTGGCTATAACTTCCCTTCAGGTAGTTCTAGACAGTGATGAGGTCACCTCTGAGCCTCCTCTTCTCCAGGCTAAACAACCCCAGCTCCCTCAGCCTCTCCCCATAGGGCTTGTGCTCCAGTCCCTTCACCAGCCTTGTTGCTCCTCTCTGGACCCACTCCAGCACCTCAATATCCTTTCTGAACTGAGGGGCCCAGAACTGAACACAGTACTCAAGGTGTGGCCTCACCAATGCAGAGTACAGGGGAAGGATCACTGCCCTGGTCCTGCTGGTCACGCTATTTTTGATACAGGACAGGATCCCATTGGCCTTCTTGGCCACCTGGGCACACTGTTGACTCATGTTGAGCTTCCTGTCAATTAGTACTCCAAGGTCCCTTTCTGCCTGGCTGCTCTCCAGCCACTCTGTGCCCAGCCTGTAGCACTGCAGGGGGTTGTTGTGGCCAAAGTGCAGGACCCGGCACTTGGCCTTGTTGAACTTCATCCCATTGGAATCAGCCCATCTCTCAAGTCTCTCCAGATCCCTCTGCAGAGCCCTCCTGCCTTCCAGCAGGTCAACACTCCCTCCCAGCTTGGTGTCATCAGCAAATTTGCTGATGATGGACTCAATCCCCTCATCTAAATCATCAATAAAGATGTTAAACAGGATTGGACCCAACACAGACCCCTGGGGAACACCACTGGTGACCGGCCGCCAGCTGGATGCAGCTCCGTTCACCAGCACTCTCTGGGCCCGACCCTCCAGCCAGCTCTTAATCCAGGAGAGGGTACACTTGTCCAGGTCATGGGCTACCAGCTTTTTCAGGAGTATATTATGGGAGACAGTATCAAAGGCCTTGCTGAAGTCCAGATAGACACATCCACAGCCTTCCCCTCATCCACCAGGCTGGTCACCTAATCGTAGAAAGAGATCAGGTTGGTCAGACAGGACCTGCCCCTCCTAAACCCATGCTGGCTGGGTCTAATCCCTTGTCCACCCTGAAGGTGCTGTGTCATTGCACTCAGGATGAACTGCTCCATAACCCTGCCAGGCACAGAGGTCAGGCTGACAGGCCTGTAGTTGCCAGGGTCCTGCTTGCAGCCCTTTTTGTGGATTGGGGTGACATTGGCCAACCTCCAATCATCTGGGACCTCCCCAGAGAGCCAGGACTGTTGGAAGATGATGGAGAGCGGTTTGGCAAGCTCTTCTGCCAGCTCCCTCATCACCCTGGGATGGATCCCATCTGAACACCTTACTTCCTACCTTTCACACACCTTTTTAGATACAGTAAGTAATTTATGGGAGAGTGCTTAATCCAATAGTCTTTTAAAACAAAAGGAGCTTTCAATATCTATCAATGAACTTGAATCAGGCTTTCAAGAAAGAAAGGAAAAAAAGCAAAACAAAACAAAACTCTACCACCAACAACCAAAAGCCTTGGTTCAGCAGATTTACAAGAAACTACACATAAGTGATATAAAATTCTTCTATACTTGGAACAAATAACTCTTGATTAGAGTGCAAAATAAATGATATGTCAGTTATTGCTATTCTATTTAGATTATATTAATTTTCAACAATTTAACAGTGTGCATATGAGGTTGAGGTATGTTGGGGGGAGTGGGGGGTGTTGGCCTGCATGTAATTATTTATTTAAATTTGCTTTCTTATAACTTTCCTAGTCATTAAGATGAGTAGAAGTAGAAAAGCACAACAATTTTGATACTTATATCCCTTTGGAATGTGAAATTTTCATGGTTTTGTTTTCACCTTCAACTGAAATAAAATGTCAAAATATTGAAAACAAGTGATTTAAAAGAGATGAATTTTAAAAAATATAAACATTCTCATTTCTTTTAAAAGCATTTGAAATTATATAAACTTCCATTTTGCATTAGATTTTTTATCATTTTTGAATTTCACTAAGTGTTAGCAGTGGTTTACACAAGACTCAGTTCATCAAGTTTGACATGCATAAGACAAAACAAATAACATTTTTTATTGAATATATAAATTCTGTATTTTTAATACACAGAAGAAGACTACCATGGCTATACAACATACCTAATTTAACAACTTATTTTTAATTTCTTTGCAATAGATTATGTGAGACTTAGAGTTCTTTGTAGCATCCAGTGAAGATAATAGAGTCCCATGGATGGCAAAGGTCTTTGGATGACATTCTGTTGTTCTCACCAGTGACTTGGAGCGGACATGAATTCTCAGATGCTTTTCTGAAATCTCTTCCATATAGAAGAAAATGCTTGAGATCATCTCATGAATTATAGAAGTTCTAATAATAAGTGCTGGCCCTGCTTCAAAAGACAAAATTTTGGAAAACAATCTGTCTCTCACAATGTGCTTAAGCTCATTTTTCAGTAGCTGATGCCAGCCAATCCATTTTGCATAAATTGAACTGAAGTTCTCCAAGGAGATTTTCTGCTCAGATTCCCTAGAGATTTTGGAGTTGCCAGCACAGTCCATGTCAAATTTACCAACATGAATATGACAGTTGAGTATGAACCTAGCTGATCTTAGAAACATATTAAGGAAAAAAAATGTTTTCATTCAAGTTCTTTGTGACAAATCACCCTCAGAATTAGGGCAATTCAGCATGTGGATGTGGGAGACAGAAGAACAAAACAGTCTTAAATCTTTGCCAGCTTTTTACAATTGAGAATTCCCTGGTTTTCTTATCCCTCAGGAAATTGATTTTCTCTGTCCTCTCATTTCTATGTACCTTTATTAGACATAACACCTTTACTCCTCTGCACCCTGTCCTTCTTCATTCCCTTTCAGTCTTTCAGTATATATTGCATGGTTTCAAACAGGAGTAAAATTCTCATCTTTGCTGACAGGACAGATCTTTTAATTTCTTATCATTAATTAGCTAATGCTTGCATTACACTTAAAGCATAAATAGCTGTGACCTTCAGGTGCCTTCTTTAAGGTTCCTTCTTAAATCCTCTGGAAAGCAGACTCTCCTAAAATAAAATATACAGCACTAAACCTGGCCCTTAGGTGCACTTTGCACTGGGCTTATCAGCTGATCAGTCATAATCACTTTTTCTGTCAACTTTCCTATGTTAGATTTATATAATGTCTCTTGAAAAAAAAAATCTGTAAATTGCTGTTATAGCTCCATGCGTGCACAACATAACTACTCATGACTGGATAGGTGGTTTATGAAACCACTGAAAACAATACTATAGTCAATTCTTGATACTGATAAAATACATTCTTTAAACTGATTTTTAAAGTGCTATCCAAATTCAAGCTCTAATCCAGCAAATGCTTCTGTGCAGAAAAATCCTGATTTCTGAAAAAAAAAAAAAAAAAAGAACCTTTAAGTTTAGGAAAGCTGACAAAATCAGAGGCACTCTACGTATGATTGCATTTGGTACACCATCTTGTTACTTTTATGCAGACAGTGAAAACTTATCATAAACTAGTTCTTTCAATGATAAAAGTTTTGCTAACTCCAGTGAGAAAAGGCTAAGACAATAAGGTTTTTTCAGCCTGGAAAAGAGAAGGCTTATGGGTGAGAGTTGTGGCTTTCTAGTACCTGAAGGGAATCTGCAAGAAAAATGGAGAGGCCGTTTACAAGGGCATGTAATGCCAGTACAAGGGGATTAGCTTGAAACTGAGAGTAGGTTAAGATTAGATACTGGGGAGAAATTCTTTACTGTGAAGGTGGTGAGGCACTGGAACACATCACACAGAGAATTTGTGGATGCCCCATCCCTGGTGGTGTTCAAAGCCAGGCTGGATGAACCTCTAAGCAGCCTGGTCGAGTGGAAGGTGTCCCTGTCCACTTTGCAGGAGGATTTGAACTAGATGATGTTTAAGGTCCCTTCCAACCCAGACCATTCTATGATTCTAGGAACTTTAACATTTGTTAGTCAATGCTGCACTCAGGATGGTGCATACCAAAACAGATGCTCACATGACCAGGCTTTTATGCCTGATTTTGTTAATGATAGGCTATAGGCTACGTTCTAGGCTAACTCCTGCCTTTCGACATTGAGCGCTGCATGGGCACAGTGGGCACTGTGCTTCCCCCTGTACTCTTAAAGACCTTTTAAATGTTGACAGCAAATTTCCTCTAAAGCACAGGCAAAGGATATATAAAATTATCCTGCAGGTGGGCTGCCATGGCTTTGACAGCCTTGACTCACACAGACATAGTGCAGTTAGTGCTGTGCATGCACCTCAGGTGTGTGCGCCTCAGCTAAATTTAAACTAAGTAAGAGGCTGTTGCCAGTGTAGCTGCAGGGACAGAGCATTCAGTGCAGCCTGCAACAATTCACTAGCAACACCAGCAGGAGCTTTGTGCTACCATGCCCTAGATGTCAGCAGTTTGAGCAGAATTCAAATGCAACTTCTCTTTAGCCTATGCATTATCTCCTGTAGCTGCAGTCACTGTGGAGACAAGGAGAAAGAGGTACTCAGAATCTATTCGTAGTGTGCAAAGGTTTAGCCTAAGGATAGACATCTCCAGTGAACCTGCAATAAAATACATACTGATTTAGCAATTTACTGCAGGTCAATTGTAGGTCATTGGTGGGGTGGGGAGAAGTTCCTGACCTACTGATCTGACAACATTAAGGACATCTGTAGCTGAAAAATTGAGGTTGTGATAGTTCAGCTATCTTATTTGCATATTTAGAGAAAGAAAAGTTAGTTATTAAAATGTTAAATGCATTAAAATTTTCTTAGCTACTGCATATGCATAACAAAAAGCATTTTTCTTTGATACATATAATAGGTTTAATTAGGGTAACCTAATTACATCAAGAAAAGTATAAAGCATCTGCTGAAGCCAATGGAAGGAAACGTAAGGAGTTTCAACTACTTAAATTGGTCCTGCTTTTATATAAATACTTACTTTTTACAAAAAAAATGATAATCTAGATCAGCATTTGATTATCCAGTAAAGGAGGTTTCTTCTCCATAAACAGGAAATACAGTAATATTACATAGTTCAGAAAGAGAAAGGGCCTAAGTCTCACCACATCTGAAGTGGTTCTCCTGGAACTTGAAACTTAGGATACTGAGTCTTATCCTTTTGTCCTAGCACAGTATTTCAGTGGGGTTAATGAGACTTCACAGTATTTTTACTAAATTAAAAATGAGATCAAAATTAAATTATCAGATATAACAGGTTTTTTCTCTCTTTCCAGTTAGTAAGCTTGTTCATATGGAGTTAAGAAACGTGATAATTATACTTGTTCATACCAATCATTCAGTATTATTCACCAATATTATTTTTAACACTGTAATTCAAATATACATTGTTGTCACAGAGTATTCAGAACTAGAACATTGATGGTGAGCTGCAGAAAATGTTATTTAGTTCTACAATTGGATCACTACGTGACAGTTTCTTGTGTGAGTTTTCTGACACACAAATAAAAGAGAAAGAAATCTTTTTTTAACAATGACAAATGTGACTTTGAGGGTTATTTTCAATTAGATATTATGCAGAGAGACCTCACTACTGATGGAAAAAACTATGGACAAAAAATAAAATAGGTGCCCCAATGAATTCAAGTATTTCCCATATACCTTACACTTTTAATATTTTATAAAACAAACAAACAAAACAACCAATCAAACAAAGAAAAACGAGAACAACAACAAAAAACAAACCAGAAATTTGGAAGAATCTAGATTGAAAATCAATGGCTACCCACTAGGGAGATCAAAGGTTAATCTTTGAATCTCAAAGGGGAGAACAACTCAGCCAGCACCTGACTTCTACAATTAGACATGTCCAACTCTCCTAGTCATCCTACACTCCTTTTGTAGTCAGTGGAAAGAAAAAGGCTTGTGGATGCAATTTTCTTTTTTTCCAGTTGTTCACTTAATCTTCTTCAATGAAATTTCTCTGAAGGGATATTTTATTTCTCTGCTAATTCCATCATACCAGGCTCTAATTAAATTAGTAGCTCTTGGGCAACAAGGACTTAAAGTGTCAGCATTGAATTTAAAGCTGCCGTGCATCCTGTATGAAGTGTTACACTTCTTACACAGCTGCACATTAAGTAATAAAATTTGAAGAGAAAGGAAGATATCTGGGTCCACAGAAGCAACAGAGCTGAGGTAAATAGATGTATGTCATGTTCATTAGCCAAATGTAATTATTCTAAGACCTTTCCTACTCATTATGCAAACAGCATAGCACTGAAGTATGAACAGCCCCTTCAAAACATCAAACAAATGAGGGAGGCATATATTCTATCTTGTATTTTATTACAGTTGAACAAATATTTATATCCTGAAGGAAATTACTGCATTTCAGAATTTCTTGTTCTCCAATAAGGGTGAGAAGTCAAAGTAGCCTCACAGGTCTATGGTTGTGTTTACATTCTGAACTGTACTTTGAATTAATAGTTTCCGAGGAATACTATGAATGGTGAAAATTGTTTTAGACCTTTTTGTTTTATGAAGTATGACACATTTAAAGTGGACCTTTTTTTCATAGGCAGAACCTACTTTTGACAAATTTGTGCAAAAATAAATTTGAAGCAGTTCTGTGGGCTTTTTTCTCAAAGCAACTTTTTGTGTTTAAACACAAATGTTGTATTAAGGGTAATTGCAGCAAACAAATGTTAAAAGTGAAAAAGGAAGGACAGAAATCAATTTCTACCTACTTTTAATGACTTACCATTACTATTGAGCATTATTTCCTTTATCTCAGGGGATGGGACCAGCTAATACTTCAATGAAAACAGCTTTCATTTAAAAATGGCATTTTTATGTCATTTGTACTCTTTCAATTTAACAACATTCTGGATAAATTAATATTAGGCCTTGACAGAATTCCTGAGAATGTAAATAAAGTAGAAGTCCTCCACTTTTGGAAATGCTGACTGACTTATGGATGACAGGTAAACCTCCATTCATACCTACCACCAGTTTGGCACATTTCTGTCCTGAGTGTTCAGCTAATTCTTCTGCAACGAAATAGTTGGTGACTGAGTTATTTGGAACAATTCTCAATTTTTTTCCTGCTTTCCACTTAGCAATCCTTCATATTCTGCACTGATCCAGTAGTCAGCACATTTTGCTGTCTCCTGCCACATCAGGTGCATAGACTGAAGTTGTTTTTTTTTTATTTTTCCATTAGCTGTTAATAGATCTGAAAGCATTCCTCATTATTTTCTTTACCACACAATTTAGACAGTTATTTAGCTTCACTGAATTTGCAATGGCATTTAATGTCACTTTGGCAGAGCTTGTACTAAGCTTATCTGATAACAAAACTTCACATATTCATTGCCTTGGCACCTGTGTTCACAAAGTAAATTTCAGGAATTAGTTAAAATTTTTATTGTACTTTACAAGTTTATTAACAGAAAACCTGTGTACATGGAAAAAAAACCCCAACACCACAACAACAAAACACCCAACAAACAACAAAAACTAAACAGCACTTGGGTTGTACAATTTTTACACTTTATGAGAGACTTGATATCACCCTTACATAGAATCATAGAATCATAGAATCGATTGGGTTGGAAAAGACCTCCAAGATCATCGAGTCCAACCCTTGGTCCAACTCCAGTCCATTTACCAGATCATGGCACCCAGCGCCACGTCCAATCTGTGTTTAAAAATCTCTAGGGATGGTGAATCCACCACCTCTCCGGGCAGCCCATTCCAATGCCTGATTACTCTCTCTGTAAAAAATTTTTTTCTGATATCCAACTTAAATTTCCCCTGGCAGAGCTTAAGCCCGTGCCCCCTTGTCCTATTGCTGAGTGCCTGGGAGAAGAGACCAGCCCCCACCTGGCTAGAACTTCCCTTCAGGTAGTTCTAGACAGTGATGAGGTCACCTCTGAGCCTCCTCTTCTCCAGGCTAAACACCCCCAGCTCCCTCAGCCTCTCTCCATAGGACTTGTGCTCCAGTCCCTTCACCAGCCTTGTTGCTTTTCTCTGGACTCGCTCCAGCACCTCAATATCCTTTCTGAACTGAGGGGCCCAGAACTGAACACAACACTCAAGGTGTGGCCTCACCAGTGCAGAGTACAGGGGAAGGGTCACTGCCCTGGTTCTGCTGGTCACGCTATTTTTGATACAGGACAGGATCCCATTGGCCTTCTTGGCCACCTGGGCACACTGTTGGCTCATGTTGAGCTTCCTGTCAATTAGTACTCCAAGGTCCCTTTCTGCCTGGCTGCTCTCCAGCCACTCTGTGCCCAGCCTGTAGCACTGCAGGGGGTTGTTGTGGCCAAAGTGCAGGACCCGGCACATTTGGGCTCACTTACTAGATCAAAGCAGTTAAGGACATTGACTATTTAGTGTGTGATTTAACCTGTGCATAACTCCCTTAAGTGTAATTGCAAAGTGAAAATTATCCATTTGCTTTCCCAATAATCTGTCCAATTAATCAGGTGCAGAAGGTCATTCAGCACTAAGCAGATAGTGGTAGACTGCAAGTAAAGCTTTTGTAGCATTCACTCACTTGGTGTTAGCATACCCAGCCCAGAATACTCTACTCAGGGATAGAGAAAACAACTTTATGGACCTGACCTGCACCATTTACATTAAGTATCATAAGAAAGGGTAAGACTTTTGCAAAACTACCATATTATCCTGGAAGATGCAACTTTAACCATTTCTTTATTTTCTGGTTTTCATTACATTACTTTAAAAGGACACAAGACAGATCACCTTCATGTTAAAATTTAGAAAATTAAATTCCTCTTCTAAAAAGATAACCAAGAAACCCATTAAAGAACCATAAATCTGACCACGAATCATATTTTTTCTTAATTGTAATTTCCTTTTCTGACCCAGTCAAGACTGCAGACTATCATATTTACTTCTGTTTTGAGTGCTGGGAGTCTGTGGTCAAAACCAAGCTGGGCTTTTTCCACTAGGAAAAACTTCACAAAGCCAAGCTGGAGTCAAGAGACAGGTTATGCCACTTGGGTATGCAGTGTAATGCATTCAGACTTCTAAGTCTAACCCTGCTCAGTTTATTGCTCTGTGTAGAGTCTAGTTATGTGAACGGAAATGTTTCCTTCATGGAGGATTCCTACTCCAGTAAGGGTGAACTGATCACATTCCATCTATCTACATACATGTACCTGCACATAAAGGAATATCCTTTTTTTTTTTTTTACCCTCTGTACTAACCTATGTGTGTAAAATTTAATTTGAATGTTTTAAACTTGCATATGTGTTCTCTCTTTACACATATGAACCTAAATATAATAGAATCGTTAGGACTTTAAAAATTCCAGTAAAAATTCTTAGCTGGATATCACAAAACTTTTAGGGCATCTTCTGGTAACTTTTCTTCAAAATCAGTTTCAGATGTTTAGAAATAGAATAGTAGTCAAATAGAAAATTATGCAGTAAAAATAGTTTTCATGAATCCTTTTTGTAATTGAATTTAATATTGAAACATTTTTTTTGTCAGTCTGAATACTGGAGACAAATTTATCCTTGAAGAGATAATTTATGCAATTTACCAGAGTTAACCTTTCTCCAGCAATAAAGACATACTGTAAAAACTGAACTGCTGTGTATGTTGGTAAAAGCTTAGTTTGCGATGGTTTTGTGACAAAACTGAAGCCTTGGAACAGCTTTGAAGTAGAAGTTTGGCGATGTTTCAAAGCTTAGAGATGGCACAACATAAAGGACTGTTCCCACTTTTTCCCACGTTGGGAATAAAACACTAAGGCAGAAGGATGTGCTTAAATGGAGGAAAGATTAAAACTGGTTTTGGCAATTGTGTGAGACATAAAAAGAAAAAAGGCGTGAGTTTTCTTGCTTTAAACAAAAAAAGAGGTAGAACATGTCTGAACACTTTTGAAAGAAGAATATACTTGACTGAATTGTCCAAGTTTAAAGCTAAGAATTGTATAAATCATTTTGAAATAGAGGTAAATTGTCAGTCTTTTGAAGAGAGATTTCCTCATATTTATATGTCATTTATTCTTTTTGAGAAAATTTCAAATATGTGATTTTTCTCAGTGGATCTCTTCTAAAGAAATCAAAAAAAATAACACTTTCTCCATTAGATTGTTGAATATTAAGGGACATTCAAATTTGTCTTAATGATAGAAAAAGAAACAATTAAGTGAAAAAAAAGAAGAAAGCCCCTTGAGATGTGCTGCCAGAAATGAAAAAAACCTCCAAAGAGACCCATGCATAATGTAAAGTAATTAAATTATAAAGAATTTTTTAAACAGGTTAAACAAACAGCTGTTAAACAGTTTATGTACAGCTGCACAAATTTTCAGGCAGAAAAATGGACTAGATGACTTCTCTAACAGTAAAAGTTTTGTTCTTTTGGGATAATGCCAAACAGAAATGCAGATTTCACATACATATTTAGTTAAGTTGGTTTTTAATAAGCTAAAAGAGTACATGCATTAAAAATTACCACACAAATCTAAACTGTGTATCAAATTTCTAAGGCATGGATTTTTTTTTCCACTGAGAGCCAATAAAAAGCAACCAGAAATAGAAAAAGCAGTCTGTACACAGAGCAATCCTAATAGCCTAACTGTGTAGAAAGCTGGAGGGCTGTGATTGGCATAGCACAGAGTCTAGGGAGGAATCCAATTCATTCATCAAGGCAGGAGATCAAGATGCAATCATGGACTTCAAGGTAGGGAGGTGGAAGTGTAATCCTAAACTAGTGGTCAGTCAGTGCCATATTTACAATGTCTGTGGAACAAAACAATATTATGAAGCAACAGAAAATAAAAGGCCAATAAAGGGTCACTGCCTAAAGTAGAGTTGGGAACATGACAATACAATTACAGGCTTCCTTTCCATACCTTACCAGGTTTGCAGCTCTATTACAACTTGCCTAATAGTACTGCAATAAAACATCACTCACATTAACAATGCAGAAGCCTGGGTCCTCAAAGCACTGCTCTTTAAGATTGGCTGGAGCTCCTGCTCATAACAATCCAAAGCCCTCAGCTCAAAGCATCATCCAAATGTCTGTATCCAAGGTAAAACACGTATCCTCAGTGATTATGTTTCTAAAAGCAGCCTGTTCTTTAGAGCTTGCCTGCATCGCAGAAAACCCAATAGCCTGCTGATATCTTTACAGATGAAGTTCTTCTTTTCTGATCTCTGATATTCACAATCAAAACAAACAACCTGATGAGAAAATTTTTCTAAGCAGATGTCACAAACAAACAAATAAATAAATAACAGTCACGGCAATAAAGAAGCAGAGAAAAAACCCCACAATACTGTTAGAGAATATAAACTCATTTTTCTCTAATAGCTGAGAGAAGGGGAATATCCCAAAACAACAGAAACTGAAAATTATGCTGTTTAACCAAATATTGTCTCAGAAAATATAAAGCTAGTCATGAAAATTCAGCAGTCTTCTGTTATTACCTAATAAAATATACTCCAAACTATTTTTACTCCCTTCTTTCTAAAACAATCTGCACTGTTATAACCCCTTCCTAATTAGCCAGGACTTCATACCCTGCTGATGTTTTTCCACAGCTTTGGCTTTAGGAGCCAGCATACTAAATACAACCCACAAAAATGCCACCTTTTCACTCCTCTTGGTTACAAGGAGTAGCTGCTTTTCTCCCCTTCTACTTTTCAGGAATCATGAAAGCCATTAGGGTTCTGCCAATAGCATTTACACAATCCATCAAAACTGTAAAGCTGAGCAGATGCAACATTTAATTTTTTTTTACTTACTGACAACCATGCAAATAATAAGAAAAGGTCTCATAAGCTCAGTTGTTTGCTGTGCCTGCTGACCATCAGAATATCTGGGGGTTTATATTCAATAAATATTCATTAAATTAAACTTCGCAAAATAAATTTACCGTTTACTAAAGTCAGTAATTATACCACAAATTTCATATTATAAATATAACTAGAACAATGGCTCAATATACAAGATAGACAAACACGTTAATCAGTATCTCTCCTGTTACAGAAAATTAGTATTCTAATACTGCTTAAAGGAACTAGTTGTATTTAAAAACAACCTACATAATTTTGAAGACTAGATAACTGCATAATATTTGCATGTCTTAATTAAATAATGTAAATTGTGAATGAGTACTTGTTTGTCATCAGTGTATGTCCTGAATGGGTCTGAGAAAGAATACAGCTGCATTTCTTTGCAAGGGGGAGATTACTGGAAACTTGAAAGGCATCTTGAAATTTTCTTCTCGGTTATGGGAGGAAAAGAAGAACAGAAACAGTGTTTCAGTGAAATGGAAGCATGAATATTCTATATTATTTATTCCCTGTGTAGGGATTATTTTATGTTTTCATGCTTTCTCCTCACTCTTGACTCATTACCATACCATCCATAAAAAATAGACTAACCAAAAGGACTAAGTAGTATCTTTTTCTGACAGGTTTGGAATGATCTTCCACTGCACTAATTAGGAGAATCCTTGGGTGTTCTCTTACAGCATGTGCTAAAGATTGGTCTTAGAATTAACACTATAATCTTCCCACTATTTGGAGCATCACACATTTTTTTCACACTTTGTTCTTCTCTACAGTCGAGGAGTAATGTGTTCAGCTTGTCAACGTGGCAACAATCAACTGTTATATGTTATAAAACATACAACAATATTTTTGGCAGTATGAAAATATTGCCAAAAGAAAATAATATGTGAGTCCATTGATACCTGAAGGGTATTATCAGCTACATCCCCAAATATTCTCACTGAAAAAATGTATTTCTTTTTTTCTTTAGACATGATAGTCGTTGTCCATAAGCAGGTGTTACTTTATATACAGGCTTACATTCATGCAAGGTCATTCAGCAATTCCTATAGTCAATGTCATCTGATTCTCTCCTATGAGCCCATGCAAACATAAAACTCACTGCTTCTTCATGTCCTGTGATCCTCAGACATAGCAGGTATCCATTCCTTCTTCCCACGTGGATATATTATTCAGCTTTTAATATGTGGTTGTTTGCATACACAATAGGAAGCATTGTTTTGCTTCACTGGTACGACAGCAATTTGTCACAAAGCATCACCTCTATGGGCCAGATACCACTGAAGAAATAAGAAAATGGACTAACCTGAAATATGGCTCATTTGCCTATGGAAAAATGAGCACAGTGCACACGTTTGAATTAAGAACTTTAGAGTTAAAATTATCGATACTTTTACAAATTCTGATGGTATCAAAGAGTATCTTGCAATGATGTTACCATTGCATACTGGGCTGTATCAGCACAAGTGTTGCCAGAACTTTCCCTCTGTTTGATGCAACAGGACCACATCTGGAGTGTCACATCATTTTGGACTCCAAGGTATTAAAAAAAAAAATAAAATTTGAAAATGAGTGACTGCAACAGAACACTAGCAACGAAAGGGGACTTGAGGACATGAGGTAAGGCAATGAGAGCTGGGTTTCTTCAGTCAAAGAAAGAGATCTTATCACTATCTTCAGAAGGGTTGTTCAGTGCTGTGATGGTATCTCCACACTTAAACACACTAAAATTTGATGACAACACCCAAAGCTTGCAGATTTTACTTTTAATTTAGTCTTGCTTGGAGTAGAGGTTGATAAAAGATGACCCTGAGAGATCATTCATAAAGAATTCCAATGGGTAAGGAAAGTGTCAGTGGCTCTGTACTTCTGTTGATCCTCATACAACCAGAGAGCATGTTCAAAGTAATTTTGCTCAGAACAGAACTGGTATAGCCCTTGCAACTACTTAGTAGATTTTATGCCAAATTTCTGTATTAACAACTATTATCCCTGAATGATATTTCTCAGTCAAAAGTAAGGAATGTATGAAAGAAGATATTTGGCTTGCCTAGGAAAGAAAAAAAGTATTACTATAGTGCTCAAAGAGATATTTTCTCCATCACCAGCTAGTGAGAAAAAAATTTCAGCAAAAAACTCATCACATGCTCTATTCTTACAATTAACTCATTTTCATGATTCAAATATTCTACTAAAAATTCCCATACCTCCTTATCTGAATTCTTCTTAATGTAATTTCCTTGTAAAGAAGTACCATAGTGCTTTTTTGTTTTCATTTCTTTATTATGGGAGAATGAGATAAATAATCTTCTACATCTCTTTTACAAAATACTTATGACTAGCTCCTTGTTCCTGTTTGACAAATTCAAATGGATTCATATTGGCCAATATCCAGTAAAGATCAGCTTCACTTTCAAAGTGTCATGATCATTTTTTCTCACTGCTAACATCATCTTCACACCTTTCCAGAAGCACATGCTGCCATCAATCTCTTTAGTGAATATAATTCTTTATAGTGATGTATTTGGAATGACAGCGTGACTGAGCCATTACTACTTCACCTTGTGAGCAGATAAAAAAAAAAAAAAGGATACCACAGGGGATATATCTCCTTCTATCACCTAAAGAAAGCCTTTCATACCACACTAATCTCATCTACAATGAGCCACTTTACCAGCAGAAGAAAGGAGATGTCAATGTATTCCTTCACTAGCTATCATCTTTTTCTGTTCTCTACTACAAGTGATGCTTCTATACTCATGACTCGATAGGAAAAATTGCCACTTTATACAGATAAATAAATGATTCATCTGTGGAACCAAACTGAGCAAACTACCTCTCATCTGTCCCCAGTCACAAAAAAACTCTATATGTATTCGTTGATGCCGAAAGGGTTTTTTAATTTTTCAATTTTCATATTTTGTAGATTTTAGGAACACAGTAGATGTAATGCTGTAGATTTTAGTGAATTAATATTTAGCAGCTTGTAGCATAAAGTCCTTCTATCTCTACCCCTGCTCCAGAACAGCCAGCTAAGATCTGCCAGCTATTTAGTCTCTTCCTCAAGGTACCAGATCAAAGCATATCAGAGAGAACATAAACATGGAGCAGTGTGACCCGAAGCCCTGGAGAGTGTCCAAGAGACCTTTGTGTGCTGAAGAAGAGGAGGTGGATGAAGACAGAGGGTCCCAATGACCCCAGCCCCAATTCAACAGGGGTGGCAACTGGGAGGGGACAGAGGTGGAACTGGACATGTGGACAGTAGTGATTGGATAGGTTATATTATAAAAGCTATAGAACTTAGAGCTTGCACACGCATCGATGTATTCCTGGATGAGCGGGGCTGCTCATTAAAGTGCCTGCCCATTATCTTATCTCCTACAAAACTTGGCTCGGAGTCTTTTTTACAGACTGTTACGGCAACATCGTGTACACATTATTTCCCCCCCAAATCATAAAAGTGAAGGGCAGCTTAAATAAATGTTTAATCTGATTCCAAGCTCCCTAGCAGCGAAATGAGATTTCTTTAAGTTATGAACATGTAGTAACAAAGTGTACTGCATAAAAATAGCATTTAAATACATAAGGACTCAGATATTGATTTGCATTTTCCAGAACTCTTTATTACCTTTAGTTACTTTCAAAACACATCAGAATTGTTCCATTTCCATCTCTTACAGTACTGCTAACAAAACAAGTAAGAACACATAAAATAGGGTAGTAATATCTTCATCTATCTGATTTAAAATATACATACCAAATGAAATATAAAGCCAAGGGAATGTTAAAAACTCAACAGAGTAACATCAATAAATATCCCTTCATCATTTGATACATTTCAGTATCTGAAAAAGTTTAAGTTTTTTTTGAAATAATGATATTCATCACTTTTCCAATTAACTTTAAAGGCATGTAACAGCACAAATGCAAAAGATAGAAAACCAGAAAAAAAATTAATTAGGGTTCAAATTTTTCTGCTTAAAAATCCAAATCCTCAATGGATACAAATTAGTTCAGAACCTTGGAAATAAATAATATATGCAAATTTATGCTCCAAAATCCAAATCAGAAAAACTACATGAGTTACAGAGTACAGATGTTCACACGTTATGCAGTGAATCAGATGCACTACTTTTTTAGATTAAATGGCATGAATAAGATTCGTTACAAACCTAGATATACAAAATATAAATCAAAGTGCTAAAAGATCTTTTGTTTGGGATTGCATGGCTATGAAATGCACAAGTGGAAATTATCTTGGTTAAAGTAATTTTCCCTCCCCCCCTCCCCCCATTAGAAGTCTGCTGCAATTGGTGAAATTTGGCCAACTTAATAGAAATAACAAGAAAATAAGAAAGGTAATCTTTGTGTGCCACTTAAAATAATGGTAGTTTAAAGAGAAGAATAAAAGCCAAGAAGGAACTGCTTTGTTTTTCTCACAAAGTACTTCGTGTTTGCAGCAGCTAAACAATTTAAACACACTTCATTCCTAAAGTCATACTTCTTCCAGTACCTGCAAATAACAGAAAAACTAACTAAAGAACATGAAATATCATGAAAACCTTCATACAAAGCAACAGATTCTGACGTCTTTGACATATGTTGAAATGCCACAAATAAGATTTTGCTGATTGCTACAGATTTTAAAATTTCATGGATCTGAATATTAGTACCCTTCATGTTTTCTTCACACCCATTGCTATATTTAATACAGAACCAGCTGTGGAAGGTCTTTTTCTTTTCTAACCTTGCCAACAATTTCTGAGTGTGCAAGAAAATTCTCTCCAGTGCTGATAAATGTTCTCAGAACTCACAAGTTCTTAGCAAAATCTATGGTTAAGGCTTAACCTGTCTAGATAGATTCTTGATCGATAATAAAATATTCTTAATCAAAAAGTTTTAACTTCTGCTCATGGAACAGGAAAGAAACTAAAAAGGGTTAGGATTGCTTCGTGGGACATAACTTTGTCTTTACCCCTGCGCTGTAAGAGCAAATACCTCTGCAGCCAATAAATAGCACTCACCAGACAAAGTGTCAAGTTGCATTTCAGGGTTCCATCCTTCTAACAGAAACAAAAATCTATATGGGGACACCTGGGATATGAGAAGCACACAAAATTGCTCTGAGCCACTGTGCTCCCTGATAAATGGCACACTAAGAAAAAGACATTACTTTCCTCCCTCACACTAGTAGCACTAATGGAAATCTATAATAAGTTAAGTCAAGATCATGTTTCATATTATTTAAATTCTCACTCAACATATAAACCAAAATATACAAATCCTAAGCAGACAGAAACAAAAGCTGTGCTCTGGGACACAGAAAATTTTCATTACCTCCAACCAGCAAGAGAGAATGAGGAAAATGAGAACAGTTCCTACAGACTAGGACACAAGAGAATTAGGTTTAGTTTTCTGATCCTTCCCACACTAATACTCCCTCTAAAAGACAGGCAACTCACTTGATCTTTGGCTAAGCTAAACCAGGGGCACAACAGTGTAACTGTTCTCTGTCTAAGTAGATGGTTTCTATACTCTATTTGAATGAAATTTATCTCTCCTCTCCCATACATTGATTTCAATGTAGAAAATCCATGTTTGAGGCAGGAGAGAAGCCAGTAATCCCAGAGTTGAGAGAGAGGTCAGGTCTGCAGATCACACACAGCACACACTTCTGTGAATGCTCACTAGCCTTTAAAAAGAGAATTTTATTCCAACAGCTACCTCTCACAAATTATGAACACTGCAGATGCTTTGAATCCCTACAAACAGAATTTGAAAAGCAAGTTGGAGTCCACTTCTCACTAAAGTTAACTGCCTTTGGAATATTGATCCTAGACATTACAAATTAAAAGGAACCATGTAAGCACACAGAAAAACCCTCTGAAATAGTTAGTTCAGAGAATCCCTTGTTCTATTTAGTTTATATCTTGCAAGAAGGGGATATTTTGATACTGCCATGAGTAAAACATGCCTATAGTACAGTGTCCTAGCCAATGGGAGACATGAGGAATAGTATGTCAAGAATCTTGCCAAGCTTTAGACTTCTCCTGTGTTGGAAAGAGATTTGGAACAATCCACTCTTGGATAAACCTCATTAATTCCCTCCTTATCCCATATTAAAACCTTCTGCATTTCACAACCTTCTAACTTTGCCCTGGCTGAAAGCCTATATAATGTAAACCCTGCCAGAAAGGAGTTAAGAGACCTCCCTATTCCAGTGATGGGCCATCATTTGGCCACAGTACATCTTTCATCAAGAAGTAACACACAGTATTTATTACAGAAACCAAACATATATTGAACTGAAAGATTTAAATACTGGCTAGGTGAAATGCTTTCAGGATAATTCAGAGGTGTTTACCTCATGCAAATTATTGCAGGGTTTGATCTTTAGAAACACAAAACACAAGGACACACAATTTCTGCATAGTTAATACTGGTTATCCAGAAAGACAACTCATGGCTGCCCATAAAATCAAGTGTAACTGATTTGTAAAACAGCAAACCAAGTAAATTAAAAAGTGTTATGATTTGTAAATCATATGACCAAGAAATGGTAAGTTCCTTCAAAGAGATCTTACAATTACTCCATTGGTTCAGGTAGAGAAATTTCAACAAATCTAAAAGTTAATTCTTTAACATATAGGTGGATGTGCTGGTTTAAAGGCAAACCAGCAGGGGAAATGAACTCACCATGAGAGAGATTATAAGTCAGACCTAAAATTTAATAATAATATTACAATAACAACACTGACACAAAAGGGAAATTGCTTTCAACTCACAAAACCCCAGCAGTATAACCCAGTGTCCTGGGGCACAAACCCAAGGGGGTTTGTTTGCCCTTGTGCTGAGACCCCTGTGGCTCCCCCAAGTCCAGAGCAAAAGGAAATGAAAAACCTGTTGGTGCAGGCAAGGGCTGTGGTCTGGGCGAGAGCGGTGATCTCCTCCTGTCGAGGTCCTGCCGCTCCTCTGGATCTGAGGAGAAGTTCTCGAGGTTTTCTTACCCACCACTTATGTACCCTCAGGGAGCACCCAGTCCCTCCCCCTGGGCGGGGACTCACACAATGGGTGATTAACTCTGGGAGCCAGGGGGTATTGAACTGTTGATGGCCCATTAGCAGCTCCGCCCCCCTCAGGCTGAGTGTGAAGGTGATAATGACTCCCTGGGCAGCTGCTGCTAATGGCCCATTGTCCTTGGGGAATGAATAGAGGGGGTAGAATACACAGCTTTGATCACCCACACACAGGGTTAGCTGGTCCCTCCTGCTGAACTAGGACAGTGGAGTATTTAAAAAATCCACAAGCAGAATGAATTTGGCTAGGATTCACAAAATCTAAAACAGTGAAAGTGATATCGGAGTTTCAAGAAGTAACAAGAACTAATATATTTTGCAGCAGAATGTTTTATAGAAACTACATATAGCTAAGCCGTGTGATTTAAAAGGACCTACCAAGCAAAGTACAGAAACAATGAAGAATGGAACTGAGGCAGCCACCCAGGAAACACCAAGTTACTCTATATTGTCTTAAAGAAGTTCATAAACAGTCACTTAGAACTTTGGGGGCTCCAGACATAGACAAATACCAGAGACCCCTGATGGATTCCCTTGGAGACCGTATAAGGATATGTATGTATTCTAATAAATGTTGATATTTAACAGGAATGTAAGGAACAAAAATTAATAATAATATAATGCAGATATATAAGCTGTAGTGGGTACCTCTGCATGCACTTTGGTGAACTGATTCCCAAGGCACTGGTGTGCTGTGATCATGCAGCACATTGTAATAAAGAATGGCTGTCTTCTAAAACTCACAAACTGAGTCTTAGGGGTTTCTTTTAAGAGCCGATTTTAGGCAACAAAAGTAGTAAAGACAATCTTATCCAAACTTATTTTTGTTCATATGTTTTCATCCACCTTTTCCTTTAAGATATTTTTGACATGAAATCAAAATAATGGAATTCCACTAATCCAACAATGCAGGATTCAAAAGCAGACATAAAACACAAGTGATTTTAAATAACTTTAATTATACATATATATATATATATCTGTCTTTTGAAATTAAAAGAATAATGTCCAAAACCACAGGAACTTTTAAGTACTATGGACTTTTCAACCATTTTTGGGGAATCAAGTTCAATGGCTAGAAAAATTATGGAAATTTCATTTTTTTTTCTCTTTTAAGAGACATAAGAGCTTCTCCTGGTTTTAAAGCTTCATTCTGGAGTGTGAATAGCAATGCAGTAGTTAAAATATATTCACAGAATCAAATCTGAAGAAAAAAAATTGTTTGAAACATTGGAGCTAATCAGACAATAAATTGGAGCTATTAGTTCTTGAAATATGGCAGTGAAACAGTTATCACAGATTTCTAAAATGAACTCAATTTTCACAATACAATTTATTAAACAAGCCCTAAACCAACCACCAAATAGAAGAGGACTGTTGTGCATCCAGTTAGGGTACTATGACAGACTTCCTAAGACTCCTATAAGAAAACACATAAAATGGAGAAATTATGGGAAAAAAATAAATTCCATATTTTGAGAATTTTCATAAATGCATTTGTAAAACTTTTAGTGCACAAAAAGCATTTATGCCTAAATGCATAATATGCATATTTTTTTCAAAGCGTCACTTTGAAAAAGATCTACAGTTTTGAAACCAAGAGACCATACCCACAAAGTCACATCACTTATAAATAAAAAAAATTATAATTTGCCTAAATATTTTTTAAATTTTCTCCTGCTCGAATATATCCTTATCTGTTAAATAACATTCACTTGCAATAATTATAAGCTCACACATTTGAAGTCAGTAATCCACACGGGATTTTGGCTTTGAGCTTTTCTAGAAGCAATTCCTCAGTGAAGAGAATGCAGGGGTGAAAGATAGAAGTATATTTTATTATTTGAAACAGTTGATGTTTCAGACTAATTGGGATGTGAATAGGGTGTCAATAAAGTTGGGGAGATTAATTAAGCAGCCAAAGGTAATTGGTCCTATTCCTTAAGAAGTGGATTATTACATTTATTTGAAATCTAAGAAAATACAGCTGGAGTAGTACATGGCTAACTGTACTAGGAAGGAAAAACACATAAAAAGTAAAGTAGGTTCAAAAATACGTGCAACAGATTTTAATAGAATTAGATTTACAAGACCCATTGCGAAGTGTGGAAAACCACAATTTTTAGAATTAATGTAGGTTACAATTGTCAGGATATCTTTACAGATAGCAAAGTTCTTTAATGTTGAACCCTGTTTAGCTCATTATGTACTTCTAGTACACTTACTGTAGGAAGAACAGGAGAAAAGGTGTTGGGCTTTTTGGGTTTGTTTTTTTTTTTTGGCAGGCTGAACTTTAAAAGAAATAAAGTGTTTCAAGCTGCTGAGGAATCTGGACTGTGAAAATAAATCCCTGAGAGATGGATTATTGGGCAGGCAATGGCAAAAGGCATCTGATAAATTGCAGGGTTATGTGGTAAAGTTATTTATTACATGCCTATGCAATTTGTCAAAGGGCTGTCTCATTTATCACCTCCCCATGCAAGATGCATATTTTGATATTGCACACTGCTATCATTGCCTGACAGCTTATGATCCTGCTTTTGAAATTCATACATAATTTTTTCCTGTTCTTTCCTACCACAAGATGTTCCATTCAGTTATATTTCCAGATAAATGCTAAGAAAGAATTCCTGATCCACCTGGTGTCATTTTTTGTGCTCTCCCCAAATCAAATTAATAATGCAGAAAATAAGTTATGTATTTTCCTATACATATTATAGGGTCAGTCATTGTCATTCTGTTGCATACAGATTTATTGTATCATGCCAGGTCATTGATGAATCAGAAATATTCCCTGAAATATCCGCATCCAAATGTTGCAATCTTATCTTCTTGAACTTAATTTTGCCTACAGTGAATCAGAGTAGTAGTAGTAATTTTTTTTTGAGTCAGCTGTCTGTCATATGGATACTTTATGCAACACTGCAAAATGCAAATCATGGAAAACTTTGGGCATGTTAATTTTTGGTTATTAAGCTGGTTATTGGCAATTTGTTATTAACCTGTAAGAGACACAACCTTCTTTCTCTCTGTCTGTTTCTGGTTTTGAATGATAAAGGCTCATGACAGTCACGAGCTCAAATACAAACTCCCTATTAAGAACCATCTAGGAATGTACTTCTTGTACCTGCATATCACCAGAATCTCAAGTGGAAAAAGAATAGATGTAACTTATAACAAAAAGATGAAAATTGTATGTAATAAAATCAAACAGCAAAACTCAGTTACAACAGAAGCTCTCAAGGAACTCAACAGACAACTAGAAATAATTTAAGTGAGCCTTAAATCTATTCACATAGATATCTGGAGCCACTAAAAAGTAAACTCAGCAGAAACCATCACCAGGGAACAAGTGCATAGTTGGTTTTCTGGCACAGATTCAACAGTCTACAATTAAATGTCTCAAGCAAAATCCTCTTCTTTATTTTTTTTCTTTTTTTTTTCCCCCCAACTGTTGAATTTATCCTTCTCCAGGTTTTCTAAGAAAACTATGTCAGCCTGCCTTATTTGAAGACACAGTATCTTATTCTCTCCTTCTTCTTAAGTAAAGTAATGGAAGTCAAATTAAAATTTTTGACACAATTTTCAGGCTGTCCTATGGAGATAGACTTGATACATTCTATTTTGCATGTAATTTTGAAATGGAGAAAAACTTCACAGCTATTTATATCAGCATTTAGATCAACTAATCATAGATGTATATAGATGCTTCTGAAACAACTGCCAGAAGATTTTAAAATTTTACAGGTCCAAAGCCGTGTTGTGGCATATTAGAAGTTTGGTAAGAAGCAAAAAAATATGCAGGTTGGAATCAGATGGAAATAACAAAGATACAGAATAATACAGAGGGATAAAGGAATTATTTCATTAGTGTTACCATAAAGTCTTCATAATACAGACAAATTATGCTTTAAGGGAAAAAAAAAAAACCCTATTCTTTATATGGAATTAATGGACTTGAGCAGTTTTCTGCCATGGAAACAGGGCTGCAATTTGCAAAGGTTAAAGCAGTTTTGCAAAAGCACATGGAAAAGCACTGAAAGACTTGAAAATGAAACATGTCATACAGACACCTTACAATGTACAACCCGAAAAACATTCATGAGAAATCTTCAAGGGAAAGAGCTACATTCTTAATGTATTCAGCAGAACTGAGCTCTAGGTAATTGTAAACCAGTCACTGCAAGATAATATGATAGCCAAAGCCTATTGCAGTATTTTCTCCAAAACACACAGGAAAACTTTAATTCATCTGACGGGTGCACTGTAGGGTATGTGAGACATGCAAAGGTGAAGCTAAAACCTAAAATGTTGGCATTTGCAGTTTTTGCAGCAGATGGATTGTTTTCAGTGGGTCAAAAGCATGTCAAATAATAAATCTAATTCTGGGACCATTCATATAGAAAACCAGTGAAATGCTGAAGACTGATTCCAGGATATCTTTACTAGCACAAGGAAGCTGACAACAGAATATAAAACTCAGTTGGCAGAATTCGATTGTACTGTCACAGAGGCATCAAGAAAATGCTGGCAATAAAAATTCTAATAACAAATTAGATTGATTAAACAGGAGAGAAGAAAAAAAAAAGAAGAAAAAGGGAAGAAACTACAGGACTGATTAATATCACTTTTCAAAAGTAGAATTACTCATACAGCTCCTGACAGACTAAAAAATTATTAAAAGAAAACACTTTCACATACAAACAACTTCAGTCAAGGTAGATTCAAGGTAATTGAACTGGCCCTTTCTAAAACTTTAAAGAAAGGGTTGTTGAAGTAGCTGCATTAGAGCACTTATTACATCAAGAACTACATTTTATTCCTGTAACTGATAGTTTATAATACAGAGATCAGGGAATATAAAATAAGAAAATTCTGATATAAACAGCCTGAATTGGCAGCCACAGTTTTAGATCCTTGGATCAAATAGTTATTGGAAAATATTAATTTTGAATCGTTACAGCTGCTATACAGAAATAGCACTGCTGGAGCACAGGAGCTGCAGTACTGAGAGACTGTGGTTCATAATCAGATTGTAAGAAATTCAAAAGTTTTTTTCAAAATTTATGATTTTAAACACATTGCAGTCAGTCCTTTACTTGGCTAGATAAGTAGTATATCTAAAACAGGGCTATTTTAAGTCCCTGCTATATATGTATATATATATAAAAAAATGCAAACCCCAAACAAAGACAAACAAAAAGCTCCAAAAACCTATGGTCATTAAAAGATGAAAAGTTTTATAGCCATAAGAAAGTGTCCATAGATATAATCATAAAACTGGCATCCATGATAGATATTTCTTGCAAGGTTAATTTTACAAGTGATAATTAAGCAGCAAGCCTTCAGCCTCTCATTTATTCTAGAGTAAAAGAGAGAAAAAATACACCCAAACTTTAAGTTCCAGAAACTGAAAAACCTGAGATGGTCAGTGGAAAAGAATATGCAAAACAATCCAGAACTTAATCCACAAAAGGTGTCAGAGACATATGAGGTAAAGGATGCCATTCCAGAGATTGCCTGTACAAACACACACCTAAATAAGAGCAGGCCAAAGAACAACACCAAGCATAGGGGTACTGACTGTCTGTTCCCTAATGAACAGCTTAGTCCCTAGCTCTATTTTGGATATCACCAACAGACAGTGTTTTGGCATGATTCCATAAGCAGAATGAAGGAGACTACATAAGTTTTTATTATTTTCAACCTGTACAGTCTTTCACCTCTGTTCAGTTTCTGCCTTCAAACCTTCTGTATATCGTCATGCAACATCTCAGGTGTATAGCACACCACCAAAGAAGGTTGCAGAAAGCACTGTGGCAGGCAATAACAGAAGTGTCACATTCATTCAGTCATAATTAAATTCAAAAAACATCCCAAAATACTGGTTACATCTTAGGGCCACTTCCTGACACCCCTTTTTTGTGCAGTGTGGATACAGCCAGTATAGTCTAGGGACAGCAAGCCTCAGGCAGCATGGATGTGAGCCAATCTGGGCTACTCAACTCTAGAATCAGAGAGCACTTCTTCTACTTTCTGTTTATCAGGATATAGACAGACAAGCACTGCAAACTTGCATATAGTGGTTAACTTCATATTTTTCTACTTGAAATTGAAACATGTAAGAATAACTCGTTTCAAGTCTTGAACTGAAACTCAGTATCCTTAGAATGTTTTGGCTAACCAGAGAGAGTGGAGTAATGTCAGTGACTCAGGAGTGAGGGATGTAAGTTAAGAAAGCAGTTATAGTAAAAAACAATACTGAGAAATATGCAACTTTTCTCTCTTTTCACCCCATCCTTTTTATCTAATGTTTTAAGGTTACTTTGTATTCTATTTAGGGTTCATTCATAAAAATTTGGCAAACATTTCTCAGTACACATCACCTAAGAATGATGCATGTATGACAATCAATATCCAATGTGACATTAATAATGGCAATAATATTTTGGAAATCCTCTATACTGTAAATATGAGCATTCTGTGAGTAACCCTTCCTAAGTTAACTAATAATGACATCCAGTTTTGTTAAAATAGCATAGTTTTTCAAATAGTCTGTTTCTTTCTGAGAAGAATTCTTCTGCAGAGAGTTATAATGTGGGTGAGATGGCACAGTGTGAAATTCACCGATGAAATTTAAGTAAGCTTAAATTAAACTTAATTCATGTACTGAGTATTCCCATCATGTTGTGTTGCAACATTCAGCACACGTTTCCTCTGTAGAGAAAGCCAATGGCTTCATAGTTTTGATTCCATTTAAAAATCACCTAATCTCCTAAATAACAAGTATTATGAAAAGCAATAAATGTACTTTTTAAAAATAAATGGAGATATTTCTAGGACAAGCCACAGAGAGTTTCAAGCACAAATGACAGGTCACCTTACCAGCTTTCTAGCGGGTATCAGATACCTGCAAAACAATGCCATGTAGAAATAAGACTTTGGATCTAGTTAACTTGATCAGTCTTAGTTATGCCAAAAGTGCATTCCAGGATGATTTCTTTTATTTAGGAGAGAAAAACTATCTAATAGATTCCTGTGGCTATGTTTGGTACTTCTTATTTAAATGTTACATAGCCTATACAAAAAAACTTTCACCATAAAATCTAATTTCCCTTAATCCTTATTCAAACTTATTGCAGAATTATCATCCTTTATTTTCATACTTTACAAAATTTTCTTTGAAGAACTAATTAGCCAATGCAACCAAGGTTAATTTAACCTTGAACTTGCCAGCACTCTGAGTCCCAGGTGCCATTGCAGTAGGTAACTGTCTGATTACACCTTCTGGGAACAATATCTTTAGTCTCTGTGAAGCAAAGTCGAGGCTTCCATGACTGTCTTTGCTTTCTGCTTCAAGTTCTTTTTTATTTTGTCTTCAGGCAATTTAAATATTTTATCTGTATAAACAACAACAACAATGTCGAGTTGTATGATTCTATTTCTTCAGCTGTCAACTCCTTAACACACAGACCAAAGACATTAGAAGTGCACAGGGAAGGCAAGATAGGGAGACCTTGTTCAAAAACTATTACTAGTCTATAAACATTTCAACATTTCAGTTAACAGTACAACTCACTATATCTTAATCTTATTTTTATTTTACTTTGAATTAGATTTATCAAGAGCAATCTGCTAAATGTACCAACAAATCCTCTTTTTTTGACATTAAACAAAAAAAAAGAAATTAACATTTTCTAAAACACACTCATTCTGCTTTTCAATTCATACCTGTCTGTGTCATTCAATGAAGAGGTAACACAACACAGAGCACAATTGGATCTCAATTCCTTTGCTGTGCCTCCCTTTCATGGGAAAATAGCTAACTTTTCTTATATAATGCACACATCCAGTCCCCATCCCTGTGTTTCTCAGGTGGTTGAAGTGCCACCCTCACTTTCTGTTCTCATGCACAGTCTGCTGTTCTGTCACTCTCCCCCCTCCAAAAAAAAAATGGGTTTTTGCTTATATTCATAAGCTGGGCTGTATTCTGGTCCAAAACACACACTGCACCAGTGTCAATGCTCAACTCCATCACCCACACCCCACTTAGGAAGCCAGAGGGACTGTATGGAGCAGCATGGAGAGGGACAGGCCTTTGTGATGCACAGTGGCTGCAGAGCTACTGCAACCCCTTAATACATACCCCAATTGCCACCCTTGTGCACTCAGAGCAGGAAACTTTCTTGGAGCTACCAGAATACAGATGTGAAGGCCCAGTCTGTACCCAAGGGTTTCTCTGAGAGGGTTAGCAAGTTAATCTTGACATTTTGTGTGAAGACATTTTCTTTCTTCCTCTGAAGTGATTTGATTAATTTTTAAACAAAATTTGCAGATGAAGATGAATATGTGCATCATAGAAAAAATGGCATTAAGACTTGATCAGTCAAAGATGCAAGAATGCTACAAGCTTCTTCTCATGTCTCACAGAATTAAAATTCTCAGCAATGTCAGGCAAAAAAGTTTTGAGGCTGAGTCTCATCAACAATATTTTAGCTACCGATTACATTTTATATTCAGACATTGCCATCATAGAGTGAGGGATACAAGGAGATAAATGTATTTTCTAATTAAAGGCATGAAAGATCAAGTGATCATGGTCTGTAAACACTGATACAAGAAACAAACAATGAATTTTAGATGGACTTTCTATCTGTTTTAGTCAGAATATAATAGCTTGTTATGGGTTTAGCCAGGTGGGCCTAAATTAGGCTTTAAAGTTCAGACTAGGCCTGAAATTGTCAGCTGATTTAAGCTGGGCTGGGCTAGCTAACACCTGACTTCTTCTAGCCAATAATATTGTATTCCATACCATATTGCATCATCTCAAAAGGGGTAAGAGCTGGTGTGTGGGTGTGGCTTAGTTCACTTGCTTCACAGCTGTGGTCCCAGCAAGACACTCTGCTGTCCCAGGAGGGATGGGGAGGCCCAAGCCCAGAGCACCGGCTTAACATCATGTTATCTGAGGGAAGTAAAATATTTGTTCCTAGCTTTTCTCTCTGCTTAAGTCTGTCTCTGAAGAACCAACTTCTCTAGAATGATTTGTAGTTAAAATGGTAGAATTTGTGTTTACTGGGAAGTGGGAAGTTATTTCTTGTTATACATGACTTGTGTAAGTGTGTGTTACATTGTAGTTTCCTCTTAATTTTCTCTTTTCTGTATAAATACATGTAGTTAGTTTCAGCATAGACCTGGCTTTGGAAGTTTTTTTTTCCCTCTCTCCCTCTTCTTTTTTTCCCTTGGCTTGTTGGGGGGAGGAGGAACCCTTTTCACTCTGTCCTGGACAGTTGGCACTTTGCCAGCTCAACCCAAGACAGATAATTGGTGCATTGGCCGGGAAACGAAGGCCACTAGCAAGTGTCCCAGAGAGTTGGCAGGGTTCCCGGGAGCTTTGTTGTAGAAACATTCCTTGATTTCTGCTTTGTTATGGTACATCTAGAACAACTAAGATAAGAATGTCCTCTTGCTACTGGATACTCGTTTTATTCCTTGTACTGACTGTTTTTGTGAGTTCAGACAGCTCAACTCGTACCTCCTGTGAATGCAGCCACTGCAGGGAGAAGCCTTACAGCCAAAGCAAGCTGTCTTTCTCTCCTGCCTCACCTCAGCAGAGAGCAAACCCCAAGCGTGAGTCACATGGTGAACTGTCGTCCTGCCTGTGTGACCAGGGGAAAGGCATGAGGAGGTGGGACAGTGCATGTGCTTCTGTGCTTGAAGTCCAGGTATGGAAATCAAAACGTAAGAAAGCTGGTATAAAGCTGTCTACATGTTGAAGCAGAGATCCCAGAACAGAGCCAAGAACCACAATTAAGCCGCCCTGCCTCCAGCCGAGAGGAGGAGGAGAACGACCAAGTCTACTGGACATTGGTGAACCAGAAAACTAACCAAGACTGTACCTCTACACTGACTTGTAGATGACAGCCAATGCCCCTCTGAGGGTGGCTGGACCGATCAAAGAAGATTAATTGAATCACAGAGAAGCCCATGTGGGGTGTTGGTGTGTGGCAGGACACTGCTGCTTGAGTAGAATCTGTAAAGATTCATCATGTGGATGCTCATGTGCCCAAAGGCTGAGCTAATGAAGGAACATCACACCTGGACTAGCATAAGGGAGAGTTGTTCCTGGCTCAATGGGCCCATGATGCCTCAGACCACCTGTAGGTGGACGAGGCCGAGGGGTGGATTTAACCATGGACATTATTTCCCAGGTTATCCACTATTGTGAAACCCCTGAAAAGGGGATGGAGACCCCAGTGTGGGGATAGTGACCCCTGAAAAGGGGATAGTGCCCCCAGTGTGGGGATGGTGACCCTAATGAGGTTACAGTGACCCCTGAGAAGGGGATGGGATGATCCCAATGTGAGCCTGAAGGACATTTAACCTTGAGAAAAAAAAGGTAACTTGTATTTTGAGTTCTGTGTTGCAGGACATGAACCATCAGATGAAGAAGACCTGAGCTGAACTGGTGTTGGTGTCCCATGATGAACTGTTCTTCCTGCCTGAAGTACCTACCCCATCCTAATGGACTATTGCCTACAATATGGAGGGGTGGAAGATGGCCCTGGAAAGAACAAAGACTGTTTAAGCGCGGGAATAGATAGATCTAAGGTATGAGTGACGTAATATGGTATGGAATAAGGGGTGGAATATGTTATGGGTTTAGCCAGGTGGGCCTAAATTAGGCTTTAAAGTTCAGATTAGGCCTGAAATTGTCAGCTGATTTAAGCTGGGCTGGGCTAGCTAACACCTGACTTCTTCTAGCCAATAATATTGTATTCCATACCATATTGCATCATCTCAAAAGGGGTAAGAGCTGGTGTGTGGGTGTGGCTTAGTTCAGTTGCTTCACAGCTGTGGTCCCAGCAAGACACTCTGCTGTCCCAGGAGGAATGGGGAGGCCCAAGCCCAGAGCGCTGGCTTAACATCATGTTATCTGAGGGAAGTAAAATATTTGTTCCTAGCTTTTCTCTCTGCTTAAGTCTGTCTCTGAAGAACCAACTTCTCTAGAATGATTTGTAGTTAAAATGGTAGAATTTGTGTTTACTGGGAAGTGGGAAGTTATTTCTTGTTATACATGACTTGTGTAAGTGTGTGTTACATTGTAGTTTCCTCTTAATTTTCTCTTTTCTGTATAAATACATGTAGTTAGTTTCAGCATAGACCTGGCTTTGGAAGTTTTTTTTTCCCCTCTCTCCCTCTTCTTTTTTTCCCTTGGCTTGTTGGGGGGAGGAGGAACCCTTTTCACTCTGTCCTGGACAGTTGGCACTTTGCCAGCTCAACCCAAGACATAGCTCAAGATCATATTTTTGGAGATGAGTTGACTGAAGAAAAAAGGTTGCCATGGAATATTGTGTCTTTGCCATCACTTTACATTTCAAAATGAGACTAGATTATATTTATGAAGTTATTTGGCCACAAATGGCTGAATATAATAAAAAAGGTTTCAAATATCTAATTTAGACTACACTGGCATTTGTTCATTCTAGGTATAGGTTTCATACAATATGTCAATAAATCTTGGCAAATTTGATGAACAGTTCTGTTACATAAAAGTTGTCATTTAATTCATTAACTTTGAAGTGCCATATTTAATATTTTCTTCATTCTTTCGTCTATATATGGTAAGAAGTTAATTGGCAATACTTGAATGACATAACTAAGATATATATTTGAATGAATTCTTGCTAAACTTGCTCCTACATATTTCACCTGAAATTTCATTATAAGCAATTTTCTATTTATAATGTGTTCTATATTGCAACTTCTTAATGATGACTGTTAATTTGTCATGTATTTATTTTTACAGTTTGAAGGTATTTCTACTCTCTTACTGGGTAAAATTTTATGTTTAATAAACTTAGTTTTTGAGATATTTGATCCCAGTTTAATGGGGAAATTAATAGACTTTTCTTGTTCTACATTTTATTTTCTGGGAACATCAGATTCTGTTTAAAGACTTAACCTTTTTTTGCACAATTTATGTCTGGACATCACAAAACATTTCAAACTGCTCTTGATATATAGACAGTCAGTACAGCCTACACTTAACATTTTTCAGCAAAGTGGTGAGGGATATTACTACGAGACATCCTAAGCTAATTCAACCCTCAGACTATTACCCACTATTGGTTTTCCAGGCTGGAAGTGATGACATCAATGAAAGAAGTACCAGGGTAATTAAAAAAGATTTTAAGGCACTGGCACGATCACTTCATGGGACAGGAGCAGAGGTAGTAATTGCCTCAGTTCCTTTGCTAGCTGGCATGAATAGGAGAGATTTAGGAAAGCCCAGCTTACCAATAGGTGGCTATGGGACTGGTGCTACCATCAAAATTTTGAGTTTTTTGATCATGGAGCAAACTCCGTGTTGCCCAGTCTCCTCAAACCAGACGGGCTTCATCTATCTGGGAAGGGCAAAAGAACTGTAGCCCATAAGTTGGCAGGGTTAGTTAGGAGGGTTTTAAACTAGGTTTGAAGGGGGAAGGGACTGAAACTGGGCTCTCCAGAGATAGGCCTAAGGGTGCAGAACCTGAGTTGAGAGTAAAATCAATGGCCCAGCTGAAGTGCATGTACACCAATGCACACAGTATGGGAAACAAACAAGAGGAGCTGGAAGCCAAAGTGCAGGAAAACTATGACATAGTTGCTGTCACAGCAATGTGGGGGGTTGACTTGCATGATTGGAGTGCTACTATGGGGGGGACTACAAGCTCTTCAGAAAGGACAGGCAGGGAAGGAGAGGTGGAGGGGTGGCTTTATATGAGAGTCTCTTGACTCTGTTGAAGTTGAGGTCAGCAGTGACAAGGCTGAGTGCCTGTGGGCCAGAATCAGGGGCAAGGCCAACAAGGCTGATATCCTCGTGGGTGTTTGTTACAGACTGCCCAACCAGGATGATGAAGGAGAGGAATTATTCTACAAGCAGCTGGCAGATGTCTCAAAATCTCCAGCCCTTGTTCTTGTGGGTGACTTTAACCTGCCAGATATCTGCTGGAAGCTTAATACTGCAGAGAAGAGGCAGTCAAGGAGGTTCCTAGAGGGTATAGGGGATAATTTCCTTCATCAACTGGTAAATGAGCCTACCAGGTAAGGCTCCACTTGACCTACTGTCTACACACAGAGAGGGGCTGGTGGATGATGTAGTGGTTGGAGGCTGCCTGGGGCACAGCAACCATGAAATGATAGAATTTTCAATGCTCAGAGATGCAAGGAGAGCCATTATTAAAATATCTACACTGGACTTCAGGAGGGCAGATTTTGGCCTATTCAAAAGACTAATTCAAAGCACACCCTGGGAAAAAACCCTTAAAAAAAAAGGGAGTCCAGGAGGGATGGACATGTTTCAAGCAGGAAATTTTGAGTGCACAGGAACAGGCTATACCACTGTGCTGAAAGGCCAGCCGGAGGGGAAGACGGCCAGCTTGGTTAAACAGGTTGATTCTGAAGGCAATCAGAGATAAAAAGACTATAGAAAAAAGGGCTGGCTACTTATGAGGAATTTATAAAGATTGCTAGGTAATGCAGAAAAAAATCGGGGAAAGAAAAATGCAATTTGAAGTAAATTTGGCTATTTCAGTTAGGGATAACAAAAAAGTCCTCCTATAAATACATTAATAACAAATGGAGGGGCAAGAAAAACCTCCATTCTCTGTTGGACTTGGAGGGAAATATAGTTAACAAAGATGAGGAGAAGGCTGAGGTACTTAACACCTACTTTGCCACAGTTTTCACCAGTAAGACAGGTGGCCCTCAAGACAACTTGACCCTGGAGCTGGTGGACAGGGAAAGGGAGCTGAATAGCCCTCCTGTATTCCAGGAGATGGGCTGTTTCCAATGGGATGAAGTTCAACAAGGCCAAGTGCTGGGTCCTGCACTTTGGCCACAACAACCCCCTGCAGTGCTACAGGCTGGGCACAGAGTGGCTGGAGAGCAGCCAGGCAGAAAGGGACCTTGGAGTACTAATTGACAGGAAGCTCAACATGAGCCAACAGTGTGCCCAGGTGGCCAAGAAGGCCAATGGGATCCTGTCCTGTATCAAAAATAGCGTGACCAGCAGGACCAGGGCAGTGATCCTTCCCCTGTACTCTGTGTTGGTGAGGCCACACCTTGAGCACTGTGTTCAGTTCTGGGCCCCTCAGTTCAGGAAAGATATTGAGGTGCTGGAGCGGGTCTAGAGAAGAGCAACAAGGCTGGTGAAGGGACTGGAGCACAAGCCCTATGGGGAGAGGCTGAGGGAGCTGGGGGTGTTTAGCCTGGAGAAGAGAAGGCTCAGAGGTGACCTCATCACTGTCTAGAACTACCTGAAGGGAAGTTCTAGCCAGGTGGGGGCTGGTCTCTTCTCCCAGGCACTCAGCAATAGGACAACGGGGCACGGGCTCAAGCTCTGCCAGGGGAAATTTAAATTGGAGATCAGAAAAGAATTCTTTCCAGAGAGAGTAATCAGGCATTGGAATGGGCTGCCCTGAGAGGTGGTGGATTCACCATCCCTGGAGCTTTTTAAACTGAGATTGGACATGGCACTGTGTGACATGATCTAGTAAATGGACTGGAGTTAGAACAAGGGTTGGACTTGATGATCTCAGAGGTCTTTTCCAACCCAATCGATTCTATGATTCTATGATCTTGTGTTATGTGATACTTTGAAGGAGTGTCCTTGTAAAGAATCTCATCATATACAGCAGTTTCATCTATGTAATCATAATTTTATACTTGGAAGAATCTGGGCTACTTCTGTTTGCTGTCCAGGAAGAATTATTTTCAACCCGTTGTAAGGCTGGATCAGTTTATCTGTTTGTATGAGCCTGACATTTTTTGCTGCAGAGGTGAACAGTACCATCACCATTTACTCTAAATATTTCTTCATGTGACTCCCTTTCTATTTCATGTACTGTTTTGTTAGCATAAACTTAATTTAATGAATATTTTTCAATTTAATCCTTATTACTTGAAGCTTTTACATTTCAAAAAACATGTCCACATGATGTGTCTGTCAGAATTTACCTCAAGTGATTTCAAGCCCAAATCGTTGATAATTAGGACATAGGTTCTTGCTTTTTTCCTCAGTATAAATATGTTGTGACTCAACTGGAAATCTTAATCAGAATTTAACTATTCTAGCCTGATATGAACTAACTGAATAGAAGACATTTTTTTTCATTGGTCTCTTTAAAATAAATATTTGCATAGATGAAATATTCATCAGGAAGTATCCAATGCAACAACTGTGTTAAAAGCTAAATATAATTAAATATGTGCCTAAGAAGGAGTACTGCAGTGCCTGCTTTTGCTAGTTTAAAGGTAAACCAACAGAAATGAACTGAACATGAAAGAGATTATGTCAAAATTACAATTTAATAAAAATATTATGATAAATGCAATGGCACAAAGAGAAACTGGTTTTAACCCACAAAACTCAGAAGTATAACCCAATCCCCTGGGGCACAAACGGAATGGTGTTTGTTAGCCCCTGTGCTGAGCCCCACATGGTTCCCCCAAGTCCAAAGTAAAAGGAAGGGACAAACCTGTTGGCACAGACGATGGCCGCAGTCTGGTCAAGAGTGGTGGCTGCAGCCCTGTCGATGTTCTGGTCTTCCTCTTGATGTGACGAGTGGTCCCAGAAGTTCACAAACCTCAGGATTATATATGCTCAGACTCAAGTGGGAGCATCCAGTCTCTCTCCCAAGGCAGGAAGTTCCACAGTGGGTGATCTAACTCAGTGAGTCATGGGGTATTTTTGGAATCATTGATGGCCCATTAGCAGACATGATCCCTCAGGCTGGGTGTGAAGGTGCTAATGACTCCCCGGAGGGGAGCTATCACAGCTCCTATCTTACAGGCTTCTTTACACCCAGCTTACATTCTGAGGGGTCAGGTGTGCCCTGGGCAGCTGCTCCTAATGGTCCATTGTTAACAGTTTGTGAGAGATTATGTAGAGGGTGGAGAATACACAGAATTTGTCACACTCACACAGTGGTCCCAGTTACTGAACCAGGATACTGCTACACAAGAAGTTGCAGCACAAGGCAGAAAGCTTGATGGTCAGAGCTGAGAGCACTGTAACTTTAATCTTCAATGCAAATTTTGTTGCTTGGAGCCCTCCTTTCTCCTGTGAGGAACTATATGCATCTTACTCTCAGTTTACCATGTGTAGGTAACAGCAATAGTTCTTTCAGGTCAAGGTTTGGAAATGCCAATAGGACATAGAATGGGAAAATTTTTCATTGCAACTCTTGTGTTTGCTTCCCAACCTGCTAGCTTTTCATAGTATTTCTGCTAGTCAAGAAGCTCTACAATTCAAAATGTCACCTAGAACTGGTCTACCGAGAATGCACTAAAGCACAATCCACATAGATCAGTTCATCACCAGTTCAATCACTCAAAAGTAATATTGTATATTTTGTGGTATGATATTACCATCTCAGCAGTTCAGTAGCACACCACATAAGAATGTCAGTGCACATGTGACTATAGTACTAAAGCATGTAAAAAGGTAAATAAAATATTCTAGTGAAGCAAAATTTCCCACCCTGTGCTAACAATTTTTTCTAGACAAGTTCACTGAAGTAGAAAAAAAAGGTGGAAGTTCTGTCTGTGAACTAGTGGGTAACAGTTCACCAGCTGCCCAAATTATTCTCAAGTACTTTGGCACATTTCTAGATAAAAATTAATATGGTTCAGAGAATTTGATGTAGACAGGAACATTTGTCAAATGATAACCAAACTTTTTCAATTTACATTAGTGAAGTTATGAAGCTGAACTATGACAGCCACTTCCACTAATCTGTTAGTTAAATAAAAAAGCCACAAAGTGTGACATGTCTTCAAATCTACCTATATCTGTAAGCAGATGTGTATATTCAGGAATGCATTTTAAGCATCATTAATACTGATACAGAAAAATACTGCAGTCATCTTTCATAACCATAGGTTTCACACATGCAGTCTGCCTGAACAACCTTCTTTAGTTTGGAGTGTTCAGCTGCCTTGTAAAAATGGTTCAGAATTTTCATTCATCATTTGAATGAGGTGAGGTAAAACTTCTACTTTTCCATTTCTTTTTTTTTTCCCCAGACTTGAACTAGCGTATTTTCATGGACTGTGCTTTCTGAACCCATTAATAGTAATGATGTTATATGGTCCACTGTAGTCCTTTCCATGGTCTTCTGCTCACATCAGAGCAAGTAATAAAAAGGCAAAGCACTCCTGTATGGAAATGCATGGCTTCACTGGAGTGGGGTGAGTGGAGAGCACTTAAAAGCATCTAGCAATAGAATACACTATTTTGCTTTGAAAAAGAAACAAGTAAGCAAGCAAAAAGAGAAAATCGACCCTTCAGAAACAGAAATTAAACCTAGCGTTTTCTTATTCATTTTTAACTGTATTTCATACTGAGACACATTCACAGGAATAAACAACAAAGTTTTCTGTATGGCTTATGGAGGATATTATTTTGAACTCCCTATTTATTGCACTCTTCTAGGGATGTGAGCAAAAGTGAAAGTTCCAACCCTTTCTGTGCCTTAGGAAACTGTCGTCTGTGCCAAATTACCATCACATTCTGAGCTATGATGCATCCTTCATGTGCCCAGTCTCAAATGATTTTATGGCTTTCAGAATCATGATAATCACTATACCTTGAAGTGGTCTTCAGATTTTGTGTTTATGTGAAGAGAGGGAATAAACAATTTATTGGGAATTTTCTCAGCTTCCTTCCTCTACTCCAAGAGCTGGGCTGCTGACATCCATATGTAGTTTCTCTCTCATCTTATCCCTTCAAACATCAGTTGTCCAAATAAGCTGGTACTGGTAAATACCTATCTTTAAGAGGTCCATAGATGTGCTTTATGACACTGTGTAGGAATGAGGCTAACAGCCATGTGATATGCCATGAGATAATATGGTAAAGGGATTTCCATGGGCATGATGACATGCTGAAGGGGTGACAGGTTATCAGGGAGAGGCCAAATAACTCTTTTTGTTGCAATCAGACAGGTGGAAGAGTGAGCGATACTAAAGTGTTACAGTTCTGCTCTGTCCTTGCACAAAATCCAGTCTTTGTAACCTCTCACTCTTTGTAAATCTTAATATCCTTTGTTTACATATAAATTGGCTCCTCCCTCTTTTATGATGGCACTAATTGAATATTCAACCACAGTCTCACCTCTACTTATCCCAAAAGTATAAACTGACATTTGAAATCCTTAGTGGTAGAGGGGATCAGAATATGATGACTTTGCAAACAAGTTGACAGTCTTGCTCCTCTCTCCTCCTCAAAACAAGAACACCTCTCTGATAACATCTGTACTATCAACTGACTTGGAGTATACCCAGGAACACCCTGTGTATAGTGCTATACACATTTTTCTTTAAAAGTATGTTAATTTAGCAGATGGTTTAAAATACTAAAATAGTTGTGCCCAGAGAATGATGAAGCCAAAGCATCAGTGAAAACTTTGAGCAACGAGTAAAACTGAAATATTGCTGCACAGCAGGATATGTTTAGCTTCCTTTTGCAAAGCTGAACAGACACTGAGAAGAATATTATGGTGAAGAAATTGTAGAATGACTCCCAGGCTCTGATCCAACCATGGTGGAAAACTGCTCTGGCAGGTCTATTTACTCTGAATCCTGTGCTCCAGTGTCTGACAGAGCAGCACCTTGAGAGTGTTGATCAGCAAGATGCATAATGTAGAGAGGTCAGAATCAATACGGGTTTGCTTCTGACACTATAGCACTGAACATCACACTTCATGCAGCAGTTTTTTTAACTAAAAATATCTTTCTGATTGCAGGCCACCTCTTATTTTACCACCAGTCACTGAGATTAAGAGAGCACTCATTGCCAAATGTATTGCTTATTTATTAGAATTCCAAGTGGGGGACAGCACTGAAGCAATTTCTTTCTCGTAGATTTCAGCAGAATGCAAACAATGTTATGACAAAATGCTTCTTTTGTTAGAATTGAGAAATCCTTACTGTTTAAAAATTGGCAATTCTTAAAAATCCACATGCTTAGTGAGATCTGTTGTACTGAATCAGAACAAAGATCTATTTAGGCCAGTGTTCTTTCTATAAGACTGAACAAAAGTAAATGTCCAGGAAGAAGTATATAAAAATAATAATCATATAACAGTCCCTTTCAATTATAGCCTCAATAATTCTAAATATTTGATTCAGAAAATTCCTGAATCATATCAGAAACCCTACACATAAGTTCCACATACACAGAATGATAGATTGGAACTCTATACACCTTCACAGATTATCCCTCCAGTAACTTCACTAGGATAAACTACCTCTAATGAAACAAAACTAAAAGAAAAGCAGATGCCTAGCACTCATGAGCCAAACTTCTGATTATCTAGGTTCCACTGATAAACTACAAATAGTTAGAAATTTGCTGTGCAAATGGGAGATCTAAACATGGATCTTTTGAATAAGGGCTTACCAGAATATAACCTTAACTTAAAATCACATTAGAAAATATAAATACATGTCCCTTACACTTGGATGTAGCTGCGTGTGTTCTTATTCTTTCCAGAACTGCTAGAGTTTGTTTTTTTTTAAACTAACCAGTGCTAAACCTCTCATTCTTCAGTTTTCAAAACTTAAACATAAGCTACCTAAAAATGTCCAATTTTCATATGATCTGACTTTGCCTATATGAATATGCCTTCTTTATTTAATCTGCCCTTTCAGTAAAAATCTTTTCCAATATTCTAAGAATGGACTACAGACATGCTACTAATACCAAAAGACTGAATTGTTTGATTTTATTTTGTATTAGGATAATGGGAAAAAAGGAGCATCATTATTTGACTTGGAAAATGTGAACTGTTTTTAAAGATAATTTTATGGTGAAGACTAACTTTCATGAGAGTGGGTAGGTTATGCAAGAAAACTGGAATGGATTGTAGTAGCAGGAAGAAGAGTGTGTCTGAAACTATTGACCAAACTAATGGGTTCTGGAGGGATGCAAAACATTAACCTTCTTGGAGGGAAAGCATGAGAGTAGATTTGATCTGATTGTCACACACACACACAGTTGACTCTTCAGTGATATGCCCCCAATGTGAGTTGAATCAGGCTTTGAAGAAAGGCCATTACAAACCCCTGAAAATTCAGGAAACAAAAGAATTAAGATATAAATCAGCCCACTCCACACTGAGTTTGCTAAAGCTGAGATGAAAGGGCAAGCAAGAACACTGCTTGACCAGAGTGGCTAGAAAAGTCAGTGCATCTAGTTAAATACACAGCTTCGATTACATTAACAAGGAAGAGCACAAAACCAATTAAATAATATTTGTGCATACAGCCCACTCTAACCTCTCACTCCATCCCTACCAAAAAACCCACCAAACAGACCACCCAACAAGCCTAGAACAGCAAACCTTAATGAAAACCAACTTAACCCAAGCCCTTAAGGCTTCAGAGACATTATTCATGTGCTACTGACTTTAAAGGGATTAATGGCTAAGTAAAATATGGTAGCAAGAGTTTGGCAGAGAGGCTAGAGAACTGCCAGGAAAAAAAAAAAAAGAAGAAGAGGGGATGTTTGGATAATCTAAAAGGAGCAAAAGGCTGTTAGAATTCTTCTTGTCATGGAAAATCAGTCAAACTGCCTGGATCACCTATTTGTGGTCTCTTCTCTGCTAAATTCTTCATGTGAATTCTCCTGCAATAGACATGCCTAACAAAATGCGTGCCAGCAGACTGCATGTAGGTAATTTGAAAGACCAGTTTCTGCCTCTGGAAGGGAAAGATTGCAGGTTGTATGACGCTGTACCCAGATTCCACATTAATCTTCAGAGGCTTGTGTTTGGGTGAAGTTGTTCACCAGAAGGGCCCAAGATATCTGTTGTCATTAAATTCATAACAAAGAGTAAAAAAAAAAAAAAGTATAAAACAGCCTCCTTAGAAACTTAGTAATAACTTTGCGTATCTGTCCTGGGTTGAGCTGGCAAAACGCCAACTGTCCAGGACAAAGTGAAAAGGGTTCCTCCTCCTCCCCCCAACCAGCCAAGGGAAAAAGAAGAGGGAGAGAGGAAAAAAAAGCTTCCAAAGCCAGGTCTATGGTGAAACTAACTACATGTATTTATACAGAAAAGAGAAAATTAAGAGGATACTACAATATAACACACACTTACACAAGTTATGTATAACAAGAAATAACTTCCTACTTCTTAGTAAACACAAATTTTACTATTTTAACTACAAATCATTCTAGAGAAGTTGGTTCTTCAGAGACAGACTTAAGCAGAGAGAAAAGCTAAGAACAAACATTTTACTTCCCTCAGATAACATGATGTTAAGCCAGTGCTCTGGGCTTGGGCCTCCCCATCCCTCCTGGGACAGCAGAGTGTCTTGCTGGCACCACAGCTGTGAAGCAACTGCCTAAGCCACACCCACACACCAGCTCTTACCCCTTTTGAGATGATGTAGTATGGTATGGAATACAATATTATTGGCTGGAAGAAGTCAGCTGTGAGCTAGCTCAGCTCAGCTTAAATCAGCTGACAATCTTAGGCCTAGCTGAACTTTAAAACTTAAGTTTAGGCCCACCTGGCTAAACCCATAACAGTATTATGATATAGATTTTTTTTTTAAACAACAGTTTTTAATTTTGTAGTCTCAGATAACATCAGGCATAGAGCAGGAGGGATTAGATTAGTCAGTCTCTAGAGGTCCCAGCTGTATGGTGATAATTAGCCAAAACTGGTCATCACGCAGAAAAAATCATCACAGTGGCAATCCAATTCTTGTCCCACTGTTACTACATTTGAAAACTTCCTCTTATGGCACTATTTTCTTCAATTTTATTTCATATTTTGAACTTTTGATAGAGCTTTGGATTTTTCTGCAAACTTCATGAAACTATGTTATAGAGCACCATTTTATGTATCAAGAACCACAGAGTGCAGCAAACTCTGTCGTGCCTTTCAGCTCTGTGCTGTCATTAGAAACAAAACCATATTCAAAGTTATTCACAATGTTATAGTTTAAATTAAACCCTCCCTCTATAAAGGAAACATGAGAAAGTCAGCTTTGCTTACAAACTAACTATAAGATGAAAAAAATACTGAAGAATTTTAGCAGTATCATAAAATATTTCTCATTGGAGATTTTTTGTTTTACGAAAGGCAATAAATCATAAAAATTTAAGTGATGATTTTTCATACAGAAACTTCTTTCATGAAGATTATTCTAAATTTTCACAAAGACCTTCTCAGCCTTACAGTTCATGGTTCTTTCAAAAGCTTATAAAAGTGGGATCTGGAAAAAAGAATGCAAGGATTGAAAAATCATATTTTCACAGACTGCATTCATGTACACTTATGCAGAGAACAAGGAAGAGGGAAGCTTGATACACAAGACCTGCATATTAGGTAAAGCTAAATTTAAATATATTTTATAATCTTTAATATTTTACTCAGATACAATACTTCCCTCCCCAGTGCTGACCTGCTTCCTAAAAATTTGAGGATATTACTTCTACAGAAACATAATTATGTAATACATAAGAAATAAGAACACAAGGAATGCTTGCAAAAAAAAATAAAAGGAAATCAAATTAAATGCTTTGTGAGCTTTCATTACTGAGTGCTTGGTTACTTACTGAGTGCTTCATCACTGATGTACACAGCTGTTGAATCAGTTTGTGAGTTTAGAAACAGAACTGAGTAGAAACAGTGAGGATGAAATGACTGTGAACTGACGAAGAACCTATGAGGGGTGACAAATTCAGGCCTGGTTAAGGAAAGCAGATTTCTTGCCTTTTTTAGATAATTTTGAAAGTTGTAAGTCCCTACAAGTTTTGAACCTCTATGACAGAATTAGGACATTATTTTCCCCTGAATAATAGTGTCCAAGGGAATACAGACAGGTTTGGAAAGCTCATGAGATCCTCTATGACTGAATATCTCTAGATCACCCTATCCAGGACCTTGGTCACAGCCAAGAAACAATCCAGGCTCATGATGGGTGACGCTGATGAGTGAAGGACCTTAGTAATTCTTCCAAACATCTGCCATAATTGCTCTTCACTTAAAAATGAACTGATGAAATGAGGATAACGTTAAAATTTTTGAAAGTGGTAAAACAATTATCCTAGTTGCTGCTAATTGGAGCCAAATTACTTCCTTGTAGTTTGACAAGATTTATGTAAGAAAACCCTAACAGGGTAGAGTAGAAGTAGTAAAACTGATTAACTGAGGGAGGGAAGAAAGCCAAGGTAGAGCTGCTTATCTGAATGAGGGAAAAGCAACAGGGAGGAATGACCTCTACTTCCTGACTTTAAAAATGTCTGTTCTCTGCTAAAATTAATACTTGTAGACAAATTTCTTATCTCTTATGCAACAGGAAAACACAAGTATTTCTACACAGAAAATCCAATTGCTTTATCAAGACAGTGATGAAGGACATCACATCAGCTTTTCAACATTCTAAATCACTGGAGAGTAATTTTTAAATAGGTGCATGATTTTAAACCAAATATCCATTTGAGTGACAGCAATTTGCAATGAGAGTTTGATTCCAAACTTGTAAAGACCAGAAATGAGACAGTTTTATCTGTCTGAATAACCAGCATTGTAGAACCGAGAAGCATCCACTTACTACACTTCTGATTTCCACCATACAAAAGTAGACTTTCTGATTTCCACCACAGACTACCATATTTGCTAGTACTTAACAAGAAAGTACATTTTCAGGGCCTCAACATAAACTTCTTTACTTGTACAAATGTGTTTAACTGAAAGAAGCACATACTCAGAAATACAAGCTACAGGAAAGTTTCACTGCCACTATAACATGAGAAATAGAGTTACGCTGTAACAAAAAACTAAACTTTTTAGAAAAGTCAGGGTAGAATTTGTCCAGAACAAATCTTAACTGTGGTCGGTTTTGTTTTTCCATTTTTAAAACAGGGATCAAAAGGCCCAAGGAAGCAGGAAGGGTTACATTGTTCATTCCTGGAAATCAATGTTCACAATCAACTTTGATTATTCCTATTAACAAGTAAAAACTTATTATTAACCCTTGCTACCATTCCAGAAACCCCAGAATATGGTTCCTGTCTCCATCTGCTCTTCCATATAGTCTTCTTTAAGTCTTAGGTCTCACTTGCTTGATCAAAGTAGAAGTTCTAGGATATCCTACATGGCTGTAGAGGCAAATAACACATCTGGGAAAGTATCTGACCTGGAGCAGAATTTGAAAAAAGTTGTGCTATCTAAAAGAAGAATCTGCTATCATTCTGGAAGTAATTTTAAGGTTTTTAGCATAATTCTCTATGTCTGTCTGGTAAACGGTTAGGAATAGTATTCTGTTGGCTTACATAAACACAACAGGCAATTTGAAGTAAATCTATGAATGCCTTATTTGTCTTATCAAGGACATGTGCATACTGCACTGTGCCAGTGAGGTTTTCATTTTTCTCACTGTGTACCAAAACCAAACTATCGGTGAATGATTGATTGTCCACCGATACGGTGAATTGGGGTGGCGCTCCCAGGAGCAGGGCTCGAAGAGCAATAGCTTATGCTCTCAAGGGACCAGCTCCTTGGAAGCTCGGGGATGGCTCCTCCTGCTCCCAACCCAGCAATGATTCCCCGAAGGAAGAGGTCCACATGAGTCGAGAGTCCATGAAGAGAAGCAAAGTTTATTGGGGTGCCCGGACTTATATAGGGGAGCATGGGACTTTCCAGAACATGGGCGGAGTAAGGGGAGGAGATAGGGAGGAGCGATACATCTCATTGGTGGGCATGCAAATTAGGGGGTGGAACAAGGGAAGAACCAATAGGGGTACACGACCATATAAGGGAAATGGTGCATTGCACCAAACGGGGACCAATCAGGAGAGGGTTGGCAGGAAAATGCCCTGAGGGTCTGTGGGAAGGAGAAACTTGTACAGGGATGACTAAGGGAAAAAGACAAGGGTAGCCATCTTAGGGTATATAACAATCAAACTGGGGAAATGTCCAAGTAACTCCTAAAGCCCCAGTTGTCCTTATCGAGCTTCTTTTGAGGTTTTCCCGGTTCTTGGACTTCTGCGTCTTCATCCACCCAGCACTTGTAGTACTTTTGCCATTTAATAAAATCTTCATCCACTAGGTCTCCTCCGACACCAAAACTGCCCCAGAAACCGATAGTCCTGACCTCACTTTGAAGAGCAGCCAGGCTTATCAATGTTTGAGTTATTTTTCTTTTTATTGTGGGGCATCTGTACAAAAGGCAGAACAAACTGCAAAGCTACGTAACAATATCAAAGTATATTTTCCAGCAGTAAATCAGAAAAACAACTTTTGGGGATAGATACTTTTCTGTACCTTACACTGAATCTGACAAAAGAAAATTATTCTTTGTTCAAGGAGTTGACATGACAGTAAATCATAAGTTTTTCTTTTCATAAGGATTAAAATAACTTTGTATATTAAGAAAAAAAAAGGAGGTGAAGCAGAAACTATCCATTTGGAGTGATGGAGAAAAGATTTTATTTGAGGTATTCATTAAACACTGAATAAAAATAACATGTCCTCAAGAAAATCTTCAGATGTTACTAGGCTTGGAAACTAAAATGTCAATCCTACGGAGAAGTTCTGATGGACCAGTTTCCACAGACATGATTTGAAAGCAGATTTGTTGGCCTTTATGTCCGTCATCACATTTTTAATATTCAATCCACCTTTTTCCACTAGCAGAAATTCCAAAATTAATGAAGGTGTTACTCTGTACTAGGTCCTCCAAGATTTTCTCCCCTCTCTCATAAGCTTCTATTTATACCCTCTTTGACAGTTGGTGTGGGGTGAGAGCTTTTTGGGGTTTTTTATTTGTTTGTCATTGTTGTTGTTTTCTTTTATGTTGTTTTTTCCCCCTCACTTTACAATATCTGCTGATTTCTTTCAAATCAACCAAATTAAAAACAAAAGCAATGTTGTAAAACAAAAAAGAGCAAAGCACATTCTGTTTAAGGCTTAAGAACATGAGTGTAAAACATAATTATCACAACATTTTTTGAGAAAAACATTTTTGTAAGCTAGAAATAAATCCATATTTACCATGCACAGATGTGCAGTGATGATAAATATTTAAAATAATGTATTTTCTTTAAAAAGTTTGATCTCATATTCAATTTAATAAGAAAAAATAAACAGATGGCAGCACAGTATGTGCCTTTTGGATATTATGATAAGAACTCCATTGCTGAAATGTAAAAATTACCTTGTGGCTACTTCATCAGTATAGTAAGCTATGCTGTTTGAAATGCAGAAACAAAAATTTAGAATTATGAGTTCACCCAGTGTTCAAGAGAGTTTTCAAAGGAAATTGCAGTTCAAGTTCTGAACAGACTTTTTACTTGAACAATCTTTGTAATCCACAGTTAAAAGATCCCCTTAAAGCAGCTATCAGTTAGGCTTCCTGCCTTCTTTTAATATGGCAAAAATAAATTTTATAGCTACAATAAACTGCACAATACCCAAAAATTGCTGTTATGAGATTTTCTGCAATTCAGAAGTTAATTAAGAAATGCTGTATCATTAAATGTAGTATGACATAGTATGTTCTGCAGCACTTAAATAACTTAAAATACATCTTTGCAAAGCACAGGAGCTTAAATATAGCTTGGAGTTAATTTGAATTTCAATATTAATTTTTCAAGTTATATATACCAAGGATACATTTTTTCACCTGAATCTGAAGGACTAGAGAAAAACAGTTACAACATAAAACAAGAAAGGCAATGACATATAAGAGTTCTTGAAGAAACAGCTGGGGATAGTTATCAAGATTATATTTATCAAAGCATACTCCCTGCTTGGCTCCAGACATTTTAAGAGCCATTTCCTCAGATGGATAAGCCTGTAAGCACAAAGCTCCTACTACATATTTGCAGACCAAATTTAAAGAGGGTTTAGAGGAAGGAAGGCTGACTGCTGTGTGAAGAAACATAGGTTGCAACTGCATGGTATTTTACAGGCAGTTGTGACTGGATTTGTCTGGATTCCAGGCTGGCTGGATGTAAGCCAGCAGCAGACCAGAAGATGCTGAGGTACAATTAACGTGGCACTGAGTTTGAGCTAATAAGCCTTGCTGGGAGACAGGGCTTTCAGGCTCGTGTGGCACTCAGGCTCAGTGCCATGCTAACACAGCTACACAGCTTCCAGTTTAGAGCTGGCTTGCATCCAGCTGGTTCAGAGTGCAAGCAAGGACAGCTGGTATTTGCTCTGAGCATGGACAAGATTTACTAGTGACTGCCACTGCCTGTGGAAAATGCACATAGCAGAAGCTGTGCTGAGAATAGGACCTTCTGCTTCTGTTAGCTGGAAATCCAGAAGGGATGCTGAAGGTGCTTACAAAGGCAAGTTGAAGGTATACACAAGGAGAGATTTTTATCCAAGACACAATTTCTAAATGTATTTCTTCTTCTGTCAGTCTTCAATTACTAAATCAAGCATTCTGCCCATCTGTGACACTGCAAATGTAACTGCCTCATGGCCACTGAAGAAAATCACACAGGTATTCTTCATCCTGACAGATGCAGTGCACGGAAAGAGGGTCATATCTGTCTGTGACAATATTCAGACATCAACAAAAATTCCCCAAATCTGCTTGCACTATCGTGTTCTGAGTTCACAAAACATTTAGATTATATCTCAAAGCCCACTCTATGGGCTACAGGAAGCCTAGAAATTCAAACAGTGAACTGCATTAACCCAGGCTACCAATTTAAGCACTCCCATTTGAGATAGGGAAAAGAAAGAAAGTATCCCTTTATAACCCTAACTGTATGTTATAAACGGCCAACCAAAGAGCCAATCATTTGGTATAAAGGGTAGTTTAATTTTATAAGTAATGAAAGCTATAAACAGTGTGAGTCTGCTCCATCAATGACATCCATTTGAGTTTGCAGGCTACTTTTTTATACAGTCAAAGCAGGTTTATTTTTAACCAGTTCCAATAAATTATTTTCTTCTTTCTTCGTTTTGAGATCCTTTCATCTGATCCTTCCTGTTGCTTCTCCGTGGTTGTGGGGGGTGGGTTCTTCTTTGGTGTGATTCTTAATTTAATATTTAACTAGAGACAATCTTCTTAGTTAAGCCTTATTTGTCATTTTGAGGTGTTTCTTCCTTATCTTGATTGGGTTTACTTCTCCATTGTATTTGGGTATTCTTGGATCATCTTTGGTCTGCACTGTATTTATTTTATTTCAAAAGGCTGCTTAGTTATTAACTTTAGTTCTTTTCTTTTTCTACTTTTATACATTATTTGATAAGCTCACAGACATTCTGTTGCTAAATCTTTACTGCACCAAGCTACCCATAATGTTTTGCTATGTTTTTGACACAAATTAGTTTATATTTATCACATGTACACACATAAGGAGGTTAACTCAGAAGCAGTACGTAGTTCCTCTTACTCCTGCAGGTTAGGAGGCAGTTAGAAAATGTTATTAATTTAAAGGATGCTTGAACACTGGAAACAAGCTCCTCAGGGAAGCCCCAGGACTTTCAGTGTAAAAGAAGCATTTGGACAATGCTCTTAGGTGCCAGGTTTAGCTTTCAGGTGGCCCTGTGTGTAGTCAGGGGTTGGACTTGATGGTCTTCATAGGTCCCATCCAATCAACATAGTCAATTTAGTAGTTATTTAAATGCAAAATAGACTTATTGAGAAGGAGGAGGTGAAAATTTTTAAAAGAAGCTTCTTTTAAAAAAATGCTATCACTTACAACATTGTAAAGTGCAAATACATTTACAGCTCTTTATGTAGATCAAATATCAAAAGCAGACTGCTCTGAGCACAGCATGTTAACTGCCAAGTACAGGAAAGATAGCTACTTGTCCAGGATGTTACTGAGGGCAATCAGCTTGTAACCCTCCAAGGGGAATTGCTGCAGTTTAAGACCAGTTCTGAACAAAGGAGACAGGGTGCAAGACAGAGGGAGGTAAGAGGGAACAGGAAGAGATCTGTCTCGGAATTAGTTGCTACTGGCAAAAGGTGAAGCAGGGATTTCTTCCTGACAGGATGAAAAGAGATCAGGTGAGGAGCTGGTACTTCTTGAAACATGACTTCTGAATAATTCCTCAGATTTCTTCCACAACCAAGGAAATGTAGGTTACAAATGTGAGATGAGGGAAGTTAAGCCCAATTACTTCCTTACAATAAAAAATAATAGTTTTACAAAAGTCTACCAAAGAATGACTTAGTAATTTAGCTTCACTATATAGAAGGTGGTAGTTTTCACAAGACAGAACTTCCCTGATTATCTGATGCCAAGCTTGGTCATGGGAAATATTTCTTTTTTTCTTTTTTTTTTTTAATTGTGCAAAACTTAGATTACTAAAACTAAGGATTATACTGAGGGATTCTTTGATGTCACTTTGAAACCACTTTCCCAAAGGCACTTCATTCTGAGTATAAAGAAGAAAGATTTAATTGCAACAGGAGACATTTTTCTTGCCAGTTTTCCATTAACAGTCTATCAAACTGTATCAGAAAATTATTGATCAAAGGTAGTTCATGACAGATACCTATTTCTATTCAATATACACCTTAAATCTGCATTTCTACTGTCTTGAAATTTAAGACAGAGTTTACATCCTGAGGAATAGTTAGGAAGAACTTCCATGAACTCAAAATTTATGTTTTCCCCATAATAAGGAATGGGGATGGTAAAATCCACAGCTGAATACAAAGATATTTGCAGTCAGTCATTCCCAGTCCTAAGAACCATGCAGCAAGATCCTCATACTGGAGAACACACAAAATCTATTTGTACCACACAACACTGAACACCAGATACAGGCAGAACTCTCAAACTGAGTAATTTCTCCCTCTGAATAATAGGTCTCATATCTTCACTACAGGCTGAGGTTTGTTGTGCATCTGGATTTCCAAGCAAGGTCAGCCTTGCCCCAGCTAGTAATTACATAATTTCCTCTTATATTTATGCTTGAACTCCATGACATTAAGAGGCCTCCCACCCCCAGGGCAAGTCAATGAAAGAAATAAGGGTTCTGTACCACTCAGGCTTAAATACTAAACTCAATACCTTTTAATGCTTTCCTTCTGAATAACAATCATATGACAGAAAAAAACCAAAGAAACAAACAAAAAACAAACAAATCAGAACAGGGTTATATAGTAGCACTGAAGCTGTATCTCTGAATGAATTAATTTATTTGAAAAAAGTGCCTTTTCAGATTTTAAAATACTTAATTTTTTGACTCAAATCCAAACTCGAGTGTTGAGGGGCTTTTAAAAGCTGAGTTGTCATGATTTTGGCAGCTGCAGTTTCAGAATTGCTTCTCAACCTGCCAGTGACCATGAAGCAAGGTGTGAAAGCTTAATCTTGTAGAAATCACAGAATATGTCAAGTTGGAACAGACCCACAAGGATCATGAAGTTTAACTCCTGGCCCTGCACAGGACCAACCCCAAGAGTCTCAACATTTACCTGAGAGTGTCATCCAAAGGCTTCTTGAACTCTGTCAGACTTGGTGCTGTGACCACTTCCCTGGGGAGCCTGTTCCAGTGTCCAGCCACCCTGTTGTGGGTTAAGAACCTAAGTGTCAGAATATATAAAGTCCATGAGCCTCAACCACACCTTTTCAGCTCTAAGTTTCAAGGTGATTAAGGGAAGACTTATTTTTAATGAACTTGCATGAATTTTAAAACAAATCAAATTAAAATAAAAACCTCTAAGGAAACTAAAATGAAAGCCAAAACTGAAGCGAGTCAAATCGAAAGACATATTCTTAAAAATTGTAAGGGGAGTATATTAGGTCATAATACTACAGTTAAATACCACCCTGACACCCAATCCCATCAGATCTTGGAAGCTAAGCAGGGTCAGCCCTGATTAGTACTTGGATGGGAGACCTCCTTGTAATACAAGGGCTGTAGGTTCTAGTCCTGAAGACTTTACTGTCACCGTCCAAGCTCACTTGGCTGTGACAGATGAACCTTAGGAGTTAAAGGGTGGGGCCAGTTCCCCATGCACTGTGCCTCACCTAAAAAATAAACAATCCACTGTGCAGGCTCGAAGGACACACCCACATGAGTACAGCCCTTCCCAAATCTTCATTCATGAAGCCTAGCCATACATACAGTACTACAGTGTTTTTATAGGGTAGATTGTGAGAGGTTCCTTGGTTGGGTATGCTCCTCAGAGGCACCAGCTTGGGCTGTCAATGTGTTACTGCATTGCGAAAAAATTGCCTTGTAGATTGTTGTGGGTTCACCTAGGTGGGCCTAGATTTGGGCTCTGAAGTCTGGACTAGGCCGAAGCTGTCAGCTGACTTGAGCTGGGCTGAGCTAACAGCTGACCTCTTCTAGCCAGTAATTTTGTATTCCATACCACATTATGACATCATCTCCAGGGAAGTAGGAACCAGTGTGGGAGTGGTTAAGGCAGTCGCTTCTCAGCCTCCTCTTGGGAGGACGCACGATGCTGCCCCAGGGGGGATGGAGAGGACCAGGCCCACCACTGGCTCACAGGGTACCTCAGGAAAGTAAAATGTGTTGTTCTGGGTCTCTCCTTTCTGCTTGGGTTTGTCTCCCTGGGGAATAAGCTTCTTCTTAAGTAATGTGTAGTTAGGACAGTAGAATTTGTGTGTTCGTTAAGAAGTTGAGGTGGGGAACTTGTTGTTGCAGACTTGTGTGAGTGTATATTTGTACTCTCTTCTAATTGTCTCTTCCTTTCTGTAAAAATATATGTAGATTTAGTATAAATGCAGTTTGAAGTGTTTTTTTTATTCCCCCTCTCTTTTCCTCCCTTTCCCTGGTGTTAGGAGGGAGGCTTTTCTCTCTGTGCTTGGGGGGTTGGCAGTTGCTTATCTCAAACCAAGACATAGATTTAGACATATGAGACTTTGCTGTGGGAAATCTGACGTCAAACTGGTAAGGAAACCTGGTCTGATCATGTGAGTGTGGTGTGTAGGGAGACAAGTGGGGCACTACTCGGCTCACTGGAGCTGCCCAATGTGAATGAGCTTTGGTCCCAGCAGTGACAGTCTCTGGCCTTGGGAATGTGACCATGACTGACAGAGAGTTTCATGAATAGTCAGATTGGGATGTTTCCTTAACAATGCCCTTAAAACTTAGGCAGCATTTCCCTTGTCTCCAGGAAGTGTCCTGTGTACTATTTTATACTGGCTCTAATTAGCAGACTTTGGAAATCCACCCATTTTTGTAATAATCATGGAACAAAAAAAATTATTGTATTAAGTAGTTAAAATAAAAAAAAACCCATATGAGTATCACTTGGATTAAAGAAAAGATTATATTTGCTATTACTTCAGTAGGTATATATAAAATTTAATGACCTTCATCCATCTTGTGAGCACTCTAGATCTGACAGCAAAGTCTTTGAAGCTGACATTCTCTTTGACATTCCTCTGACTCCAGAGGAATAAAAATACTACTTAGCACTTACCTAGCACTTTTTATCTTCAAAGCACTTTGCAAACATTATAATTAATGCTGACAACAACTTGGTAAGGCTTGTAAGAATCATCCTCCCCAGGTGGTAACAAGAGAGAAACAGAGAGAAGTTGCTTATCTAAAAAGAGAGGTGAAGAATAAAAGTTTGGAGTTTCCAATTCCTTAGTCTGTACTTTGATCACAACTACAGCATTTCTAACAGTATTTATTACTGCCATTGGCTCATTATGATACATTTTAGTTTTAAATTGAGAAAGGTAAAAGAAACAAAATTCACACACTGAAAATTATATAGAAAATCCTATTAGTACTGTGGATGTATTGTGAAATGTGATTTCATTACTTATGGTACATATGCAGAAATACAAAGAAGACCAGGAGACCTGAGATCATGGTGAACTAGTCAAATTCCAATGCATCAAAAATTATTACAATTTTAGTGTGAGAATGCTTAATGTATGAGGACTGGAAAGAGCACTTCAGAAAATGGACCTACAAGGAGGGCAATGCTGAGGAGCAACCCGGACCAGACCAGCCACATATATGACAGACTTTTGCTGTCAAAGTTTAAAAGTTATGCATTTTATTGGACGGTTCTCGGTTTGGAAAGTCTTCTGTATCCCCAGTTGGTTGCCGTATTTTCTTCTTCCCTTCCTACTCTTTTCTGCCTCTGCCCTGATCCCTGGTTTCCTATTGGTTAGCTTTTCCATCATTGATGAGTTGTTCCCCATTCCCTGTCTGGTTGCCCAGTTACTCACTCCACCCCTATTCTTACCCAATCCAGTCCAAGTTTCAGAACCTTCCCTCAGAACCCTATAAATACACCTGTGTCGTCCCTCAATAAAGATTTGCTTTTTGTGCCTTCATTTCCACCTGACACGGTGTGTGCTCTGGGTCATTTTCCCTCAGTCAATAGCTGATCCAATTTCCATTTACTTTTATAGACAAGGTATTCTATTCTTTGAAACACTGTTATAAAATACTTTTTGCATTGGTTTAATTTCTGTATGACATAGAGGTGGCATGCCTGGCTCAATCACTACTCTTGCAGGCAAACAGTTGGGAATCTTCTGTGGAAGAAAATCTTTTTAGGTATTAAACAGCAGCAGCCTTTTTAATTACCCCCTTTGCATTTCAGGACCAAGGCCAGGAAAGGAATTGTGGTTTTCCTCTTCTTCAATGGGTGTTGCTGTAACCTTCTGTGAGAACACCCACATCTGCACAGGACAGAACAGATTGCAGCATTACAGTTGACCACCAAAATATCAAATTATGACAAAGATAGCCCATGACTGGGAAAGGCTTAGACTAATACTGTGCCTACTGTGCGGGAATAGAGATTTCTCACCATTTCTTTCCTCCATTTGATAACCATATAACTCTATATGTATCAACAAAATTACATAAGACCACAGCAATGTAGTGGGAATGTATGAACAGTAGTTGATGCTGAGAATAAGAATGATGTAAAGGAGAATACAGTCATCAGTCTGATGTCCATAGGAATTATATCACTGTAGGAAACTTCTGTTGATTGTGGTTTAGAATTCTACAGTCAAAATCATAGACTCATTAGATGGTTTGGGTTGGAGGGTCCTTTGAAGGTCAACGTCTCCAAACCCCCATGTGACATCGTGAGGAGAAGAATGGTTCCCGCCGGTCCTCCAGAGGCAGGGAGCACAGGACAGAGGCTTCTGTTCACTCCAGGGGCAAGGGGCGAAAATGCGTTTATTGCAAAATTATGTGGCTTATATAGGGTCCCATGGGGAAGGTGCTGGAACTGGGACTTGATAGGATAAGGGCTTGGGTGAAAGGGAGGGTTTTAGGTGCCAACTAGCCAATGGGAAAACGGACAGCCCTCTACTAACTCTTATGGACCTCCTCTGGAACTACTTTACCAGGTTCATGTCTTTCTTGGTCTGTGTATCTGTTAAAAACCTTATTATTCTTAGCATCCTTTATCAAATTCAACTCCAGCCATGCCTAATCTTATCCCCACATATCCAGGCACTATCTCAATATTTCTCACAGGATACATGTGCCTGCTTTCACTGCCTGTTGCAGAAAGGACAACAATAAAAGCCAGAGGAAAAAGTAAAATTTGCTAAATTTTCATGGATTCAATCTTCATGGATTTCTGATCTTGAAGTTAAGGCAAGCTATGATTTTTAATGTTGTCTTGCTGTCAGTATTATCCACATCTATAAATCACAAAATTTAAATGATTAAGTTACTTTCACAAGTAATCTCAGTTTATATAGCCAACTTATATGATTTCACACAAAATTTAAGTTACAGCTTCTTTCCTAGTTTCTTATACAAAATGCAGAGAAGCAGGAATGCAATCTTCAAAAACTGATGTGTAGAGAGACAACTACCTAAGGTAATGCAAAGCATCCATGACAGGGCTTTTAAACCTTCTGCCTTTCATGAACAATTAGATCCTTTATGTTAGTTGCCCTTCACTTGTGAGTCACAGCTCTGAATAATCACCCAGAGTTTGGAACCTTTTAAAAAACATTAAAGGATTAGTCTTTCCTATCAAAGGACAGCCAAAAGGAGGAGGAGATGCTGGAAGAGTTTCATCTAATAGTATGTGTGTAGTCACCCTGAATGCAATTAATTTCTCTCTTCTGCCAGAGAATATTCGAAACACTGTTTTACCTGCCCTACAGTAATGCCATAGCCACCAACCTAACAGTTGCCATGGGAGATGGTGTATGACCTCATTGTTGCTGGTTTATTTTTTAAGACAATTTAGTATCACTTGGGACAAACAAAAGAATAGTGACAATGGCTTTTGGTAGCTAGATCACTTGCCTGGGAGGAGGAGTCCTACAATTTAGACTATGATATGACAAATTCTTAATAAAAAATTGAAAAGTGTTGGTTATATAATAGATCACTATGTAACCCACAGGTTTATTCTGCTAAATCCTACAAACAGACTAGGTATAAATAGGGTAGTGGAATTCTAAGCACCTCTTCTCAAATCCAGTTGGCTTAAATAAAGTCCTACTCCAATACACCAACATATTTGGATATATTATTAGGTAACTATGTTTGATTAATGAGAAAAGATAATGCAAAGGGTATGAAAAATCTGATCAAGAGATAAAACTGCTTTAATCCTGATTTTTTTTACCTGTAATTGACATGTTGTGGATTATTAACTGTTCAATATTAGTATATGTCAGATTATTCAAGTCCCCATGCCCCTTTTTGTTTTTTTTTTAATTCCAAGGGCTGAAATCCAATACCTAGAGCTGAAAAAAAACCCACTCCCAACCCCTCCCCGAACCCATAAACAAACAACAACAACAACAACAACAACAACAACAACAACATTAAATCTATGACAAGCCTAAATCATAGAATCATAGAATCAGCTAGGTTGGAAAAGACCTCTGAGATCATCAAGTCCACCCTCTGACCTGACACCACTCTGCCTACTAGACCACAGCACTCAGTGCCACCTCCAGTCTCTTCTTAAACACCTCCAGGGACAGTAACTCAAAGACCTCCCTGGGCACCCCATTTCAATGCCCTATCACTTTTTATGTAAAGAACTTCTTTCTAATGTCTAACCTAAACCTCCCCTGGTGCAGCTTAAGCATGTGCTCTCTTGTTTTACTGCTGGCTGGCTGGAGAAGACACACACACACCACCACCACCCCCCCCCTTCCGCCCTCCCCCCGCCCCCCACCAGCTACAACCTCCTTTCAGGTAGTTGTAGAGAGTGATAATGTCTCTCCTGAGCCTACTCTTCTCCAAGCTGAAAAACTCCAGCTCCCTCAGCCACTCCTTATAGGACTTGTGCTCCAGTCTCTTCACCATGCTTGTTGCCCTTTTTTGGACACGCTCCAGCACCTCAATTTCCTTCCTAAATTGAGGGGCTCAGAACTGGGCACAGTATTCAAGGTGCAGCCTCACCAGTGCCAAGCATAGAGAAAGAATTGCTTCACTGGTCCTGCTGGTGACACTATTCCAGATACAGGCCAGGATGCCATTGGCCTTCTTGGCCACCTGGGCACACTGCTGGCTCATGCTCAGTTTCTTGTCAATCAGAACACCCAGGTCCTTTTCAGTCTGTCTGCTCTCCAGCCACTCTGTCCCCAGCCTGTGACGCTGCATGGGTTTTTTGTGGCCAAAATGCAGGACCCAGCACTTGGCCCTGTTAAACCTCATTCTGTTAGATTTGGCCCTTCTATCCAGTGTGTCCAGATCCCTCTGCAGAGCCCTCCTACCCTCCAGCAGGTCGACATTCCTCCAGCTTAGTATCATCTGCAAATTTGCTAGTGGTGGAGTCGATCCTCTCATCCCAATCATCAATAAAGATATTAAATAGGATTGGGCCCAACACTGATCCCTGAGAACACCACTAGTGACCAGCCTCCAGCTGGATGCAGCCCCATTAATCAGCACTCTCTGAGCTCGGCCAGCCAGCCAGCTCTTAACCCAGCAGAGAGTGCCCCTGTCCAAGCCGTGGGCTGCCAGTTTTCCCATGAGTATGCTATGAGAAATGGTGTCAAAGGCTTTGCTGAAGTCCAGATAGACCACATCCACCGCCTTCCCCTCATCCACCAGATGGGTCACCTGGCCATAAAAGGAGATCAAGTTGGTCAGGCAGGACCTGCCCCTCCTAAATCCATGCTGTCTGGATCTGATCCTCTGTCTGTCCTGCAGGTGTCATGTGATGGTGCTCAGGATGATCTGTTCCATAACCTTGCTGGGCACTGAGACCAGGCTGACAGTCCCGTAGTTTCCTGAGTCTTCCTTCCAGCTCTTCTTGTTGATGGGCACCACATTCACCAACTTCCAATCATCTGTGACTTCCCCAGTGAGCCAGGACTTTGCAGAGCCTAAGATTAATTCTTTTTGGAAGTTAGATTCTTGGAATTTTATATTTTATTTAAAATATTTCTTCAAGGTACTGCATATTTGGTTACTTTTCTTATCAAACATATATCTAGTGATTCTCCTTGCTTTATAATTTCTACATAAATGATGCATTTTTCAGATAGAGTGTGGAATTTGCACCAAAAGGCAAAGGAGCTATATTTATATCACATAGTACTTGCTTCTGCTTCTCTAAATCCTTAAAATGTCATAAAAACCCCCTCCATGCTTAGATAGAAGCTCACAAACACAGATGTAATTGCACTCACACCGTAATCAGAGGTACATAGACAAGTGAAATAGAGGCAGGGAAATACAAGAGAAGAAAATAATTTACATGGAAAGATGAAGACCACTCATGTAGTGAAAAACTAGTAGTGGAGATCTAGTTATAAGTAGCAGCATTTCAGTGCTGTCATTTCAACTATTTGCATGCCAGAGTAATACAGCATTAGCATAACTACTCTGCAATATGGCATAATTGCTGGAGCAATATAAAACTCATACATTCCGGAAACATTTGTGTACATAATTTCTGAAATTATGTCAAAGGAAAAAGAGCACAAAACAAACAACAAGAGATCTAAAAGATTTCCTGAAAGAAGAGATTTAAAAAGTTGAGTTCAGCAAAGTTTTGGTCTCCAGCTACCTCTTTTCATCAACCTACTATATGCACAGAAGAAATTGTTACATAACTGAATGTCATATGAAAAATTTCCAAATAGGTGTGTATATCATATTATCTATTGTTATTTATCTACCTCAGAAACTACTCCTCTAAATACAGAGGTTTTCCCATGATTTAAAAAAATTAAAGGGAGTAACTTCTTCATGGTATCTATGTATTTCTCCATTGGGGGATAGCAGCACATATAAAGGCTTTTGGTCTATATTGTATTCCTTTTGGAACAGACAGCTGTGAGGATAAAAAAGGAGCCATGCTGTTATAATTCTTTAAAAATCTCTAGCTCGAGGCCTTGAAGGGGAAGTCAGATGCAATTTAAAAGTCTTCAGTTTACTTTTGAGAATATTGAAGGCAAACTAGTCGCTGGTCTGTGTCAAGCAAAGTAAAAAATTCATTTTACCTTTACTAGTTTTCTTCAATATCAGAAAGCTGGAATGATTCAACTCCATTTTTCTATAACTGTTATTTGCAGGGAAAAATTGAAGTTTATTGTCTCTTTTTTTTCTGTATTCAAACATATCTCAAGTCTCAAGTACTTAACAACTGTTTCTTCCAGTCTGCTTCTTGTTTATTTCCAGAAAGAAAATATTCATGAAACTTTTAAAGAAATAAATGTGATGGAGTACTCAGTTTATTAGTATATAGGTAGAGTAAATGTTGCCAAGACCTCTCTTAGATTCTTATGGATGAATCTGTATTTATAAATCTGCTTGTATGTCCAAACCCTTTTCATCTTTCTGAGTATAAATGTTATTTTGCATTTGAAGATATCAACTTGTGAAATAGCACAATACTTGCAAGAATGAAGGAGCTGTGCAGCCTAGCTTGGATTCTTAAAGCCCCTTTACAGCAAGACTGTATCATGCAGGCACACAGCTAAGTTGACTGCACAGCTAAAGCATCAAGATGAAGCAGCTCTAGCCTGGTCCATCATTTTCTCCAGCTGGATGTTATCTGTGTTGAAGGAGAAATCTGCCTTCCTGCACAAAAAAATAAGAGTCACAGCAAGAATAACCTCAAGGGAAAAAAAAATCCTACAGTAAAAAAAGCTATAAAAATAAAAAACTTGTTCTCTTAAAAGCAGGGAAACTAAGCCTACTTCAAACTGATGAAAGTCTTCAGTTACTAAAAGCAGAACTTCAGAGAAAGAGCAAAATAATACAATGAAACAAGAAGATAGTGCTCATACAGCACAAGTCAATCCCACATGATTACATATAATGACCAGTTCAGATCATACACAGTTAAAAGTATAAAAATTAAAATTAAGTGAGACCCCAGAATGGCACTTCTTTAAATGGTAAATTCCACATGGAAGTGAATGTGTCCTGCCTGTGCTTCATGCTGGAAGGCAGCAAGGAAGCTATTCTAGCACAATGCTGTTCAGAACCAACCAGCCTAGCTGAAACACTCTGCAGCTAAATTATGAGTTTTCTTCTGGCATACGGGAAGGGCTATTGCCTCAAGGGGTGACACTCACACTAACATGGTTTTACTACAGTGAATTGGTTTTATTTATATCACTAGTTCCAGGGGCAGTTGACTCAGTATTAGACAAGAACCCGTTGCATCATTTCACTGTGCAGAAGCCGTTTCTGATTAAAAGGCACACAAGGCACGTTTGAAATGTGTTGTGCTTCATTTCTCCAGCAGTACTGCAACTGCAGCACTGCCTTCTGTGGGCAAAGCATTGATCCATAGCTCTCATTGCAGAAGAACAGCAATGAAATTGCTTTAAAAAAAAAAAAAAGAAAAAAAAAGAGAGAGAATAAAAAAAGAAAAAAAACCAAAACAGAGAAAATGCAGTTGGCCATGCCTTTGAAAACATAGAAGTCAGGCAGGGGCTTAGGTGTTTATCAGTTCTTTACTCATTTCTTATGTGCATATACCAGGCTGCATTTTAGCTGATAGAGACATACAGAACTCCTTGTAAGCACGGGTCACATCCCACAGCAGTGGCTCTGTCCCACACACACCCTTCACTTCGGACACTGCACGTTCACAGACATGGGAAGCAGCACCAGCATCGGGCACCCCACTTGACCCGACATAAAGTCTCCCCCAGTGCCTATTCCCTCCTCCGTCTCCTCACCCAGTTATTTCCACCCCCCTTAGACACCCACAGGCCCCGTGCTCAGGGGCACACAGTGTTCTGTGTGGGCAGACATGAGGCAGGACAGGTGGGGCACTGCACCCTCACATTCCAGTCCCCTCCCTGCAGCCACTCTCCCTGCCTCCCAGGCACAGCCTGGCTTTTCCCATAGCACCTGGCCGGCTCTCATGTTGTGGGGATGTCAAGGTGCTCACAACACCCTGACGTAGCAGTCAGGGCAGGGAAAGGCTGAGAAGGTTGGGGACTACACTGGGTGGTAATCCAGCTGATCACAGCCTGCTCTGTGAAAACTGAAGCTCAAGTCTTCACTGTGGGGCAAAATGTTACCCTGATGCCAGATATTACTGTGAATTATGCTTTGGAGAATTATGCAGTGGTTTGTTTGCCCACATGTCAATATTAAGTGAACTCTGGAACCCTCATTTAAGGAAGAAGGAAAAAAAAAGTAAAAGAAAAAAACATAAACCACATAAACCAGCCCTTTCTTGCCTAACCTCCCACTCCCCCCAAAAATCAACCCAACCCTCACAAACCAAAATAAAACCCACCAAAACACAACTCATGCTAAAAGACAAGTGGAAAATGTTCAGAGAAAGACAATGAATGTTATTAGATGAAAAGGCTCTGTAAGACAGACAGTACAGGATGGGTTAGGAGTCACTGAACTGAGGAGACTAAGCTGGGAGGTCTAGAAAACCACAAATATATGCAGATGCAGCTCAGTTGTTCTTCAGTTATTCCAGCATGAGAATGATGTACCAGTTAACACAGCTCTTCAGAGGCAATGTTAAAATCAGGCAGGGTTTTTCACCCTGATAATGGACCTGTGAACTCCTTAACAAATAATGTTAATAATGCTGCAAGTTCATACAATTTCAAAGGGAAATCAGACAAGTATTTCAAAGAGAGGGCCCTTGAAAATTAAGAAGCCCATCAACTGCAGATCTGAAAAGAAGCTGGGAAATTGGTAGTGTGTGCAGGGAAAATGTTGATGTATTTTCCTTTTCACTTTTCTATTTCCATCTGTTTGTGCCCACTGTCGGTGAAAAGATACTGAACTACAATGACTGATCTGAGCAAGGATGTTTCTAGATTTTCCTTCCACCTGGTTAGCATACATCAGCAGAGTTCAGAGTGCAGTGGGTCATTCTGCAATGGCACAGGTGCTCTACAGGAGCAGAAGACACAACCTCATCACCAGATATGGCATATGCAGTTTGCAACCCTTGTTATCTTGAAACATCTGCATTTACATGTGCTATGATTGGAGGCCAAATGCTTGGCTGAATCTCATTTAGTGATCTGGTAAACATTGTTTAAATCACTGCATCCATTGCTTATTTCTGTGAAGGACTCAGCATCCTCCCTTTTGAGGACCGTGAAAGCCTGCAGGCAATTTCACATACATACCCTTCCCAGAAACGAACTGGTTTGTGTATGAGGATAACAGTAGGGTGTTGGTCTCACACAAATCTGCATCCCTGACATCTCCAGAGCATCAAAACTCTCTTGATGTTATGGATTTTATAATGAAAGGGAGTTAAAATACCTAAACAGTTAAGGTAGTAATGTCACTGACTGTGAACCACTATGTCAAACTCCCTAGCTAAGAAACCTGTAGATTCAACAACATTGTCCTGTTACACTGGTAGGACAGACAGCAAGACACACTACTGGCCATTCATCACTGACTTGCACCCTCCATACATAATGACAGGGACCATGATTTTTTTTGTCTTAATAAATATCCTTAGCTCTAGAAGAAGCTGAATATAACCTCCTTTCTTCCTTTAATTCAAATAGCTTAGGGATGACTGATGGTGGGAAGCTCATATATATCTTACAGAGGAAAGCTCCCAAACACACTTTAGAATGGATTCAAGTCCCTATGGGGGACTAGATGTCCAAGTACTGGGCATACATACTATAATCCAGAAAACAAAAGCGTGCTGTTTTCTTTCCCATCTTCACTGGAAGTTTGAATCCTTACTTAATGAGACCAGGGATGAAAGATTAGGCACAATTTTTTTTTTTTTTTGGTGTGGTTCTTTTTTTTCTAGCAAGAAACTAAACTGTTGTCATCCAACCAAACCATAGATTACTTGCATTACAGTAAAACAAAGTCACTGTAAAATCTACCAGATGACTGTCATAAATCCTACAAAAAGTTTTATACCCATACAAGGTACAACCTTTACAACACATAAAGACTTTTCCGAGAACTTACTTATAAACTACAAAACTACTTTACATTAGCATGGACACAGGCCATTTCACTGACCATGCCCATAAAAAACTGCCCAGGTTGCCCTTTGGAGCCACCTCCAGGATCAGTTTAGATATGGCTTTCATGCTTCAAGGTACTCTAGGCAAATATCCATAATCACTGCTTTTAGATCTAGCAGCATTAGGTTTCAGTGAATGACTCATCCACATAATAGCATAGGGCTCCTATGAAAATCTTGTTAAATTATTTGTATTTGGGGAATGAACTCGTGTATGAAGAACAGCAAATAGTCACAAGCAATATGCTTTTTAAAAAGTAGAAAATATGTATGTCATAAAACATTTTACTATAGTATGATTTTAAACATCTTTGTATATGTGCAAATATAAGAAAGACACAGAAGACAGTATCAAATTCATCAATTTCATTGTAGTAATAAAAATCCTACATAAAGACCCAAAAAACCTGGGGTTTTGACATTTCAGGTCTTATCATCTCAAAAAGCACAAAAGGAAGATATAATGATCCTAAAATAACATTTGCCATAGTTGAAACATCTGCTCCAGTCTGCACTTTTCATTCTTCTGTGTTTTCATAATTTCCTTTTGTCTTATTACATATTACTCAAAACAATATAAAAACAGAGGTTGTCTAGTTTTTAAGGCAATGGGAAGGAGGAAGAGACATACACATATTTCCATGTCCATCCATAGAAACTAAAACATGCTACAAATAGCAATGTTGACAATTTCAGCAGTTTCTTTATGGAATCTCTTCTCTCAACTCAAAACCATATCAGTCCTTTCACTTCTTCTAAAGATGTGTCTTAGGATCCTGCTGAGAACTCACATAAAAGTTAGACTCAAATAACAACAACAGGAACAAAAAATGAATCAAAAAGCACACCTTCAGATGTTGCCACTGTGTTTCAAAATACTTTTCTCTGACAAAAGGTCTTACATTACCATAAGAATGTATTAGGCTCTGGCTATGATGATGGGAGGGAAGATTTTTTTTTTTAAGTATTTGAAAGGCATTTTCTGGCTTGTTTTGGGAGTATTTCTTTATAGAAAATTAATAGGTATCATGCACATGCTTTGTCTGTAAGATAAATTATTGGATTGTGAAGATACTGGGTCTTCTTTATACATGAACACTGTATAATCCAAAGCAGAAAATATGACAGAAGAAAAAAGTCATGCCAAAAATTAGGTAAGGTGCTATAAGCAAAAAACCTAACTCAGAAAATCCTCTGATTTCAACTAAACTATGCCACTTTATACAACTGTTGTTAAAGATGTGGATGTAATGATATCCTGATAAACAATGGCGGGTGTAGGGGTAAATAGATCTTTTCCAGAAGATATTGCTATCAAAGAGGCAGTTAGTTTCTGCTAAAGAAGCTTTCCTGCCTTGAACGAGGCATCTTTCCCAGACAGTTTTGGGATGTTTCCCTGCACACATTCCACAGAAGGTTACTCCACAGGCACAAGAGAAATAATACCCACAGATGTCCTCCAAAGTCTTGGCAGCCAATGGGGGAGCCGAGTTGGGGGAAGTGATGGTACAGCTCGAGGAACAAATGAAAGCCTTGCCTTTGCCTTTTGCTCTGAGGCCTCGTGCAGCACCATTAGGATCTGTAAGTTTTAAGTTTCCTCGCCTCTGAAACAAAGCTTTTGAGTCCTTTCCACTGCTTAACATTTTGGGGGGAATACCTGCATATATTTTGCTTTACAGTGGATCAGGAGCTTAAGACAGCTACAGTATTCCAGGCATGGAAAGAGAGAGGTGCAGTAGCCATAGTGCTGGGTGCACTATAATATTCCTTCATGTGGCTGATTTAATGATATCTTTTAAGACAAATCCCCCCAATATTGCTACAATTATTCAGGATATATTCTCTAAAGGGTAATAATTTTTAATTTATGAATGTTCACTATACACATTTCTAGCCCTGTCATTGTACCAGACACTTGCATTGCAGAAAATAGTTGCATACTGATTTTATAATCTAAAAACCTGATTTCAAAGAAAGAAGCAGGGTAAAATCTGGCAGCACAACAGACCAGGCAGGAAATAATTTTAACTGAAAAGTTACTTAAAGCTTGACCAAAATCTCCCAATTAATATATAGCATTTTTCTTGAAGTTTCTTATTGCATTAAGGATAAATTAAAATTTTTCATGTATATTTTTGCATGTGTGTGTTTTTTGCACGTGTGACACATTTTAAACAACCTGGATAGCTGAGATCAGTCTAGATATTGAGATCTGTATTTTGGTAAACCCAGCCATGACACCAGCTACATTGTGTGTCTTTAGTGGTTTAGTTGTTTTGGAGTTTTTACACAAAAGAATACCTTAGTCACTCAGATCAAGTCAAAAGCATCAATTCCTTTACTCACAGATATTGCAACAGCATTTCAAAATATTCATAGCTTTTTTATTATTATTCTAGAATAAAGATAAAACCCAGTGTGACTTGTTTGGCCAACCAAGACTAAGCAACAGTCAAAACAGAAACAGATGAAAGGTAGTATTAACTATTAATCATGAAAGAGAAATGCTTCCTTTGACAATGAACTACTCAAAAAACCAACAGAAGTCAATTTACTTTGAGATATTCCTAAGAGACAAAATAGAGGAATTTGTATGATAAATTATTCATCATAGCTTATTCACACAATTTTAATTATGATATTCTTCCAATAACAGTCTACACACGAAAAGCTCAGGGGACTCAAAGGCTCAAGACCACTGATTGTAGGATACAGTTTTCACCTTTATATTGACAGTGTGTGTGGTGACTGGATTAAATGAGTAAAAGCTGGTATCATCTCTAATCTTTACGATTCATGGAAAAAGAGCAGGTGGTGATAATAAGGAATTAGCAAGCCAGGGAGATCTCTTTGCTGAGCGAATTCAGAGGCAATTAAAAGTATTCAGCCCTTTACCAGGTATGGCCCCAAGGGTTGTAACAGAAGCAGTGACAAATGGCTGCTTCAGACAGCAGGACTGAAGAGATGAGGAGATGCTCAGGCTTCTGAAGGTTGTAGTGTTCCCTGCTGGCTAGGGAGTGAAACACAGATGCAGTGACTTCTCTACCACTGTCCTCATCCTGTTCTCATTGTGAGATGAAAAAGCTGAGTTTCCAAGACCTAAAGGGGCTGTGCTCTTCACAGGGAATACATGAGGATCTTTACTTTCTTAAGAGCAGAAATACCTCTGGCACAGAGCACTAGCCTTCACTGAGTTAAAATAATAATAAAGACATTGCAGTAAAATTGAAAACCATCTTATACAGATCACTGTATCCCTTTTATACTTTCTGTAATGACATTTTATCCCTTGTTTTAATGAGTAATCCAAAACTCAGAACAACTGACAGGAAGTAAGAGAAGAGAGAAGTCCCAAAAGAGAACAGTCAAAACCCTTTTTCTTCTTTTAGGCATCAGGAGAATAGATTAAAAAATTAACGTGGGAGCACATATTCTGAGAACAACAACAAAACCCCTCGCCAAACTGCCCTATTTGCAAGTGTTTGTTTTTCTTGTAGAATTATTTATTTTTTTCCTTTTTAGTTAGGAGTGACATGACCAAAAAAAAAGCTCTTCCCACTCAAAAAAACCAAACAAACCAAAAGGCCACACAAAAAAAAACACTGTCCCACAACCCCCCCCCACCAAAAACAAATAAAATCAATCCAATTACCAAAGCAGCAGTACTTTATGTGTAATTTTTGTGTCAGAGCATAATTTGTTTCATTATGTCTCACAAGAGTGTAGAAGAGTGAAAAATGTATCTATAAACATGGAAAAACCCCAGGGCTGGCTATTCCAAATGTTACAGATACAAATTTGTTGTCCACATTTATATTACCCTGACCCTACCTGTAGCATACAGGTAAGTATAAAAAGCTCAGTGGAAAGTTCACTTTTCTATCTTCCAGCAGAGGCTGAGGTAATAACATAGCTTCATTCCTGAAATTTTCAGACAAGTTTCTTTTTCTTGTTCTGTACTTCAAAGTAACCCCTCTTTCCCAGAGCACCATCATAAAGTACTATGTGGAACACAGATTAGACAGATTCAAATGTAGTGCAAATGGGAATAGGATAAACAAGAAACTGTTGCAGAGGCATCTGAGTCCTGTAAGTTTTGGAAGATACAGGACACAAGCCAAATTCAAAGAGTGAGTGAGATTGATTTATCCAACCAACTGTCATTTTCTTCTAAAAGAAAGTTTTCACTAATAATAGTTTTCCATTTTCACTAGGTGTTGGCAAGACAAAAATGCTAACTCAGAATCAGATAGGACATGACCCTCAGAAAATACTGAAGGAAACAGACAGACTGAAGTGTCCTCTGTCTTAAAGCTCTTCTGTTGAATCCTCTCCACATATAATCAAGTTTTTAAGGTCACTGGCACTAAGTGTCAGCAGAGGTCACAGAGTGCCATGGCCACATCCTGTCCTGCCCCAAGTGTTCAATTACCCTGTAATGTCTCTATTTCACAAAAGACATTAGATGGCTGTGGTGAGTACCTGGGTACCTCAGCCTTAGCAATGCTAGGGGCCTTGTAGAGGCCCACCTTTCCACCCAACCTGTCCTGGCATTGCTTCCAATGTCCCCACAGCATTATTTTCCTTTACTACAGCTGTTGTGGTGCTACAGGTCTCATACCTTGCTTCTGCAAAGCCCAGCAGTGATGTTGTGTCAGGTACGGACTTTGCTAGTACATCTTTATATATGTGAATCTTCTTCAACAACCTGTGTTGTACATCTGTCAAGCTGCCAAAACACTCTTTGAAATACCCAAAAACTTGCAGGCATTTTGTCTTGGTTTGAGATAAGCAACTGCCAACCCCCCCAAGCACAGAGAGAAAAGCCTTCCTCCTAACACCAGGGAAAGGGAGGAAAAGAGAGGGGAAAGAAAAAAAACACTTCAAACTGCATTTATACTAAATCTACATATATTTTTCACAGAAAGAAAGAGACAATTAGAAGAGAGTACAAATATACACTCACACAAGTCTGCAACAACAAGTTCCCCACCTCAACTTCTTAACAAACACACAAATTCTACTGTCCTAACTACACATTGCTTAAGAAGAAGCTTATTCCCCAGGGAGACAAACCCAAGCAGAAAGGAGAGACCCAGAACAACACATTTTACTTTCCTGAGGTACCCTGTGAGCCAGTGGTGGGCCTGGTCCTCTCCATCCCCCCTGGGACAGCATCGTGCGTCCTCCCAAGAGGAGGGCTGAGAAGCGACTGCCTTAACCACTCCCACACTGGTTCCTACTTCCCTGGAGATGATGTCATAATGTGGTATGGAATACAAACTTACTGGCTAGAAGAGGTCATCTGTCAGCTCAGCCCAGCTCAAGTCAGCTGACAGCTTCGGCCTAGTCCAAACTCCAGAGCCCAAATCTAGGCCCACCTAGGTGAACCCATAACACATTTTAATGAAGCAGAGTTTGTTGTCATGTAATTCCTTCTCCTAAACGCCCCAAACCCTCAACGCTTCACCTTAGAATTTCTAAGCCATAATCTGTTTTTGAATTCTTCTTTACCCACTATTAAATGCACAGCTTTTGTGAATTCAAGAAGGGGAGCTTCAAAAGGAATTCTAAATAGTGTCAATCCCTTGGGATGAGATAGGATCAACCAGTTCACATAGTCTAGTTGCACATCCAGCACATCATTGGTAAAATATGTTTTGTTTCAATCTCCTCGAAGTAGTCTGTCAGATGGAAAAGTATTTTCAAAATAGGAATTTCATCTCAGCTTTCATCATACTAAGCTGCTGCCTTTCCAACTCACCTCCAGACAATTATGCTGCTATTAACTGTATAGCACAACAACTATAATTGGGTGACTAAGATCATGTATAACCTGGACCAGAAGCATGTTATCAACATTCTCTCGCTATCCTTTCTCTTCTCTAGTAAAAGAGTAAAATTATGATTTACATTTGGAGATGGTCAGCCTGGAATGCTGCAATTGTATAGCCAACACATCGATCCTGCACTTGACTCTTCTCTTGCCTCTTTAGCAAAGGCACACTTTGATCCCTGAAAGACCAGCTGCAGCAGTGCTATCCTGTTGATGAGGGCTCTCAAGTGAGATGGTGGTGCTCCTGAAGGGGAAATATCTATCTTCTGCAGTCAAGGAAGCAGAAGCACCACTTTTGGAGGTCTTTGTTAACTGCCTCCTGCTTGCAAGGGCACATTATTCCCAGAGTACTGTGCAATCAAGACCATTGGGACAATTCCTTCCATTCCCCTGTGCACCTTAGAATAGCTCCCTCCTGCTGGGTAAATGTCTGCCTGAGTGCTGATGAGCAGGCCAGTCCATGTCAGAGCTGAAGAACAGTAAGACAGTTAGAAAACAGATGGGGAAAATATCACAAACTGTCCTTCATAGCCCTGGAAGATGGCATGAAGAAGAATATCTCAATATAAGTTTACAAAGACCCAAGATATTTTCATGCAATTCAAAAGCAGGCATAGAGATTAGGAAAAAAAAAAAAAAGAAAAAAGTCTAAAATTTTATCATTGCTCTGCAGAAGAGCTAAGCTCTCTAATATTCTGATTTACTACATTACTTTAATACTTCCTTCTTGAGATGGACTTATTGTACAAAGGAAGATAAATATGTAGCCCATTAAGGTCATAAAATCACTGCAACATTAGGTTGATCTTATTTATTTTATTTGTCTTCTCTGTTTTCCAGACCATTGACTTTGCCACAGTTAAAAGTACTTCTAGTATAAATACAAAACTAATCAGAAGACACTTATTCTAAGTTTTGGTTGATATCGGACCTTGGCTGATTTAAGACATGGCTGGTGAACTTACAAGTAATTGAATGAGAACCAGTACCATGAATTGCCAAGGGTCTTCATTGGTATGTGTGGAAGAGAGAAAAAATATAATTAATTTTAGAAACATAATTTATATCTTAAACTTCCTATTATTGTATTGTCATAAATATCATATGGTTTGCATTTCAAATGCTGTGTCAAATGTTGTCTTTCATGAGAAATTACTACATGACTGCATGGCAACACAGAAACAATCTGTTTTCAGCCTTCTTGAGCAGAAACAAGTGTTTCTGCAGAGTGAATTATATGAATGAAGTGACTACACAGACATTTGCTAAAGTTGTTTACAAGAACTGCAGTCCTAAGTGACAAGTCAGGCTTGAGACCAAACACATCACTGCCTTTGAAAGCTGCTATTAAAGTCTGTGCAGTTCATGCAGTCACATTAAAGCCTTTAAAGTATTACCAAAGTCATTGAACTGACAGTAGACTAAGTCTAACTCATCTGCTCTCAGGTTTACCAATGAGATGCAAGTAATTCCTGAAGCAAAAACATCATTCACCAGGAAAATAAACTCAACCATTTCTTTAAATTTCTAGAGGTTTCACATTCATTGCATGGTTTCTATAAATACAAATTTTCTTCTTCCATTTCCTTTCATTTTCTCCACATGGAGAAAGATAAAAATTTTAACAGATTTGTTTTTTTAAACAGGGATTGGTGACCATCCTTTTTTCTTTTCTCTTTAGTAATATTGACAAGGCAATAATAGACTGTGGATGTTAAATGTATGTATATATAAACAGACATTTCAATACTGCACTGACAGTTATTTCATGGTGCAAGGCAAGGAGATGTGTTTTACAGATATTGGGAAAGTTGGCTTATGGAGAAGGAATGAAATAGCATCCCAAATTCACAATCAGATCATATTTTTATATGAAATTAGATAGATCTTTATATCATAATGAGAAAAAATGCTGCTTCTAATGTATTTTTTTCATTCAGCTGCTAACTCTATGAGACTGTAGTCTGTCTTTGCTTCATTCACAGAACACAATATTTCAGAAGTATTATTGCTTTAATGCTCATTATTTACAGGAAGAATTTTCCTCAAAAAAAGCTAATTTCTTTTAATTCCAGCTTTCTGACAATGCTTGTTCCCCTGAGTTCCCATTTAACCTTTAATTCTCAGTGTCAGAAGTCATTTCATGACTATGTTATCAGCCTTTCAGAGTATCAGTAAATCCCATATTCTCTTAGTACTCCTACATTAGAAAAAGAAAGAAAAAAAAAAAGAAAAAGATTAGACATGCAAGGCAGCCAGAAAATGGATTTATCACAGCAAAATTTTAAAATGTTAACATACTGGTCCAACTTTTCGCTCAGTCTGATGTTGCCTTAAGAGACCACAGAAAACAGGACTCCAACCAACTTAGCGTATGGTAAAATAAAAAGGGTAGGTCCTTTAATTTCCAGGCCTAGGGCCTACAGGAATACACATGGATGGACATGTCCCAACCCCTGGCTTCATGGTTTTTAAAATAATGCCCATGGAATTCCCGTTCACCCATCCCCCAGTTCTGCCCCGTTACGCCCCCCTGGCACTCTCCATCCCAAACTGACTTTGGAGGAGTTTTGGGAGCCTCTCTTCATCATCCTTCATCTTCCTTGCAGCACACAGGGTACTTGGACATTTTACAGTGTTCTGGGATTGGAGGTCACTCAGCCTGTGTTTATGTCTCATGGTGCAGGCCTTGAGGTGTTTTTCAGCCTTCTACCTTGAAAACAAGACTAAATATCTAATGAAATCTTGAGGTGTTGATATAGGATAAGGGTCAGTATGCATAAACATTGGACTTAAACTACTAGAAATACTAGTACACTAAAATCTGCATTCACTACAATTACTTCTAAAATCTTGTAAAAATTAAAAATCAAAAATCAAAAAAAACCTTTAGGCATCACTGACGACAGTGGAGTTCAGATATAAAATTTGGTTTTGACTTCAGACATGAATTTCAGTAACACTGAAAATGCCATCTTATTATAAAGGCATATTCAGAGCTGGTGTCCAGCATAAGCAAGAAAGAGACAAGGAAGAGAGATGTTCAGTGGATTTCGCCCTATTGCAGGGCCTCAGAGATTAGTCAAAGAATGATTTGGGTTGAAAGGGACCTTTAAAGGTCACCTAGTCCAACCCCCCGGCAATGAGCAGGGACATCTTCAACTAGATCAGGTTGCTCAGAGCCCCATCCTACATGATCTTGGACATTTCCAGGGGTATCCAACACCTTTCTGGGCAGTGTTTCACCACCCTCATTGTAAAAAAAAATCCTAATTCTATGCAGTCTGAATCTACCTTCTTTTAATTTAAAGCCATTACCCCTTACTTTATCTGAACTAGCCCTGCTAAAAAGACTCTCCATTTTTCTTATAAACCCCCATTAAGTATTGGAAGGCTGCTACAAATATCCCAAGCCTTCTCTTCCACAGGCAAAGCAACCCCAACTCTCTCAGCCTGCCTTCATAGAAGAAATGCTCCATCCCTCTGATCATCTTCAGGGCTCTTCTCTGGACTCGCTCCAACAGGTCAATGTTCCTCCTGTGCTAAAGACTCCTGATCTGGATGCAGTACTCCAGGTAGGGTCTCACCAGAGCAGAGTAGAGAGCCAGAATCACATCCCTCAACCTGCTGGCCAAACTGCTTTTGTTGTAACCCAGGATAGGTTTGACTTTCTGGGCTGCAAGTGCACATTGCTGGCTCGTGTCCAGCCTCTCATCTATCAGCACCTCCAAGTCCTTCTTGGCAGAGGTGCTCTCAATCCTTTCATCTCTCAGCCTGTATTGATTGCAGGGCTTGCCCCAACCCAGCTACAGCACCGTGCACTTGGCCTTGCTGCACTTCATGAGGTTCATGTGTGCCCAAGTCTCCAGCTTGTCCAGGTCCCTCTGAATGGCATCACATCCTTCAGGCGTGTCAACAGCACTACTCAGCTTCATGACATCTGAAAATTTGCTGAAGGTGCATTCAATTCTACTGTCTATGCCACTGATGAAGATATTAATCAATACTGGTCCCAGTATGGACCCCTGCAGAGTACCACTTGTCACTGATCATCTGGTCATTAAGCCATTGACTACTGTCCTCTGGTTGCACCACTCCATCACGTCTTGTTATGTCATATCTTCTCCTCCTCTCCTTCCTCAAGCCAACTTTCTTGTAATCCTCTTCTTCTGGTTCATCCTCATGGTGTGATTCATCAGACTATGCAACCACAATCCTATTTTCTGCACCCTAATACTGTCCCACTTTGTACTGCTTTTTAGATCCTATAGAGAACAGGGAAATCTGTGCTGAACCTCTCAGTAAACAGGTCCCAGGGCCTGGTTTAACTTCCTTGGAGTCTGTGAGGAAGTGGAAAGTCCATTAAACATCCACCAGGAACCACCCCAAACATCACCGATCTTTGCAAAGTGACTGCCACTGAGACCTCGCAACCTATTGCATTGGGAAGCTCTAAGCAGCTGTCAAAAACCTGAATTTTGCAGAAATGGGTTATCTTACCTTTCAAAATTCAGATTGGTCAACAATTGCTATCTATCTCGTAAGCCATTTCTGTGGGCTGTGCTCTGGAAATTTATTTTATTCATTTTTTAGAGAGCTTAAAGAAGTATGATCTTAATGATTCAAAGGCCCTCAACTTTCTCAAGTTTTGAAGCTACATTTAATTCCATACTGAGGTCATGAATTATGAATTTTGTAACTATGACATCAAATCACAGTTTAGGTTAAGTTCCTGTGGAATTCAGTGAATGTAATGTCTCACTCAGAAGGAGCTTTGTGCTTTTGAAGACTGAGGGTGAAATGTTTGAAAGTCACGAATACAAATCAGATGTGGTTCTTTTGTTAATTTACAATGTGATTTTAACGCTTAATTTTTCATTTCCTTTTCTATGAATTCAGACTGAACAAAACCCATTAAACTTTAGCAGTTAGACTAGAAACCACAGGATAACTTTCATATCTCCTTGGAGAGGGTTTTGCAGATCTAAAGGCCTTGAATCAGGTGGCTACTTGGAAAACTTTAATATGCAAGGTTTTCTAGTGGTTTTCTTGCTGCATCAAGGCACTAAACATGAAAGTGGCTTTGCTTTTAGGAATCATAAATAGAAAACAAGAAAACTAGTCATTTTGTACACATAGAGAAAAAAGCCACTTGTGCATATTCCTGACACGAGTACAATTAGTTGCTATACAGAAAACAGCAACACAAATTCTACAGTAATGCTTTTGTCATGGGAAAGGCAATTTGGAAAACAGGAACCTATCATTACCCTAAGCAGTGCAGTTTTCTTAATAACAGTGCATACTGTTAGAAATACAAATATTGATGTTTAAATTGAGAGACATATTAAGAGGAAATTTACAAATAAACATTTAGACACAGGGATTTTGCAATAGATACTCAAGTTCAAAACATAAACAGAGAAAAGAGATTTTAGAAACAACTTGGCAAGAAGTGTTAATGTATCAGAAACAAGAAACATGATTTTAATTAGATTCGTAAGCTTAAATACATCTGAAAGTGTATTTTTGTTTGGTTTGATTTTGTTTGTTAGATTTTTGTTTTGAGCATTATTTGAGATTGCATTTAAAGCATATTTGGTCCCTTCAAATTCCTTGAGGCCCTTTATCATGATAGTGATGCCCAAAAAGGCAGAACAAACTGTTTAGAGACAAAGTTTTAGTCAATAAACAGCAAGGTATTTATTAAGACAACGTTGGGGAAACTCTCCAATTAGTATCGGACAAAAGAGCTCCAAAATCTACAGTGAGAAGCTACAGTATTTATACATTTCTAGTGAGGGATTACAATATTTTTACCTACATATTCATGCACGATTATAATATTGCAATATCTAGTTATCATATTCATAGCAGGCGGAGTTGGGGCAGAGCTGTCCATTTTGAGGAATATTATGAGGGGAGATCCTGTTACTTCATCTGGTGGTGGTCGTATTTTTGCTCTTCATCCTCATGAACTTTTCAACTCGGTCTAATTTTGCTGATTCTTGCAGATTCTTGCAGTGGGTCTTGCCAAACATGGTGTTCTGGCTTTTTTCTTGGGATTAACCTGTTCGCTACATGGACCTTTAATTATGACTTCACTGAGAGTTAGATGTCTTCTGTAAATTAAACCTTATCTCTTGGAAACTCCCCGGAAAGTTGGGTGCTTTTAGTAAAATCCCCTAGGTTCTGGCTTTTCTCTACTTCAATAGTTTCCCATATGTGATTTTTTGTGAAAAAAAATTGTGTGAATATGCACTGTTTAGCTGAGTCCTGTAATGCTACAGATCAATCCAGACTTTTAGTAGTCTCTATAGGATCTATCCAAACTCCAGATCTATAACCAGTATCTCCAATCCAACATTAAGTAACGGGATATCTTTAATAATTCCAAGTGCTAAGGATGTCAGCTTTGTTTAAAAGTAACACTTTTATATGAGATCATTCAGTTCTTCCTGTGATAGTCACAGGATGCCTTGAAAACCGTTGACTTGATAATGACTGGGAATGCACAGGCAGTGTGACAGACAGCTGTTATGAATTCAGCAATAGCTCACACGCAGCTCTGGATATTACAAATGGATTTTGTCATGTCACAGTCCTACTTCCATTGATCAGATACTTAGAAAAAAAAATGAACGGAAGGAAGCTTGAATAGTTTTCTTAGCTCAGCAGTGGGGATTGGCCACACACTTTGTCTTCTCTGATATCAGGCAATTTACTCAATACAGAAAGGAACTACAGAGCTTTTGTAATGTAATCAGTGTTGGGGAGCAAGTTTTCTCTGGCTTATTCCCATGTCTTGGTTTGAGATAAGCAACTGCCAACCCCCCCAAGCACAGAGAGAAAAGCCTCCCTCCTAACACCAGGGAAAGGGAGGAAAGGAGAGGGGAAAGAAAAAAACCACTTCAAACTGCATTTATACTAAATCTACATATATTTTTCACAGAAAGAAAGAGACAATTAGAAGAGAGTACAAATATACACTCACACAAGTTTGCAACAACAACAAAGTCCAGTTCCCCACCTCAACTTCTGAACGAACACACAAATTCTACTGTCTTAACTACACATTACTTAAGAAGAAGCTTATTCCCCAGGGAGACAAACCCAAGCAGAAAGGAGAGACCCAGAACAACACATTTTACTTTCCTGAGATACCCTGTGAGCCAGTGGTGGGCCTGGTCCTCTCCATCCCCCCTGGGGCAGCATCGTGAGTCCTCCCAAGAGGAGGGCTGAGAAGTGACTGCCTTAACCACTCCCACACTGGTTCCTACTTCCCTGGAGATGATGTCATAATGTGGTATGGAATACAAAGTTACTGGCTAGAAGAGGTCAGCTGTTAGCTCAGCCCAGCTCAAGTCAGCTGACAGCTTCGGCCTAGTCCAGACTTCAGAGCCCAAATCTAGGCCCACCTAGGTGAACCCATAACATCCCCAGAGGCTGGATGAGTTCTGTATGCTTTTGCCACCACCAAATCTCCAAGTCTCTTCGTTTCTTGACATGAAAAGATATGGAGTTCCCCAGCTCTGTCTCAGATATGTCTGAGGCTAGCCTATTTTTTATTTACTTGAAGTGACTAGACCACAGAAACCAATAGCATGAGTATTGCTTTGCTAGGAAATATTAATACCAACTCCAATAGGAAAAAAAAATAAATGTCTTTCAGATCCTGAAAACAGACAGTTCATGAGAATCACAGAACTTTGGAAAGGTGGTTGATCTTATCAAGGAAGACAGAAGGTCACTTCTACAGCACCTTAAAAAGCTTTGAAAGGCGTGAGAGAGCTGACCAGCCACATGCCCTCATTCTGTTTCCCCATAGTCAAGAGAACACTTCTACTCCCCAGAATGGCATACCCCAAGTTGCCTGACCAGCTCAGGCCTGATTTTGGGATGATATAGAGTTTATTCCTAGAAGCTATTTATCTCTAAAGTTATCCCCTGTTATCAATGTCTGAAATGTGAAGGGAGATACTAACTAGTATGAGCTTTGCTGCCTGGGATTTCAAGGGAGTAAGAGTGACACCTTAGGTGGCTTCTGCTCACTTTAAGCATGTCATGAGGCCAAGCAAACTGTGGAAAACACAATGGAGTAGCCACATCACAGTACTGACTTTTTAACAATAGTTGCTGGTCTTCAGGTCAAGTGTCATATACTCACTTGTGCTTTCATGTAGCTTTCTGCAGTATTTTATGCAGTTTATCAGATACAAAATGGGAGCTGAAAAAAAAAAGAAAGCTGAGGGAAGGAAAATGTTAAGGTGAAAAATTTTAAATACTTAATATCAACTAAAGCTGACATGTAGAGCCTGAAAAACAACAAAGGTTTGTAGTTTAGTCAGTGGTTTTTAATAGGAAATGCTAACTTCTTTGGCCACTTAAGAGAGACAATATACTGAATTCAGTCTGTTTTCTGTGATGACTGAAAATATATAGAAAAAGGAATAATAATTCAAATAAAGATTTATTCTTCAACCACGTGTGTTATCTAGCAAGAATGTAAGCTGAAATACATATCAGCTTATGTATCAGTTTACATGTCAGCTGTCTGTTTTCTCCATAATATCCCACCGGACAAGGAAATGTGCCCCAGTGAAACAGTTCCAGATGCTCTGGCATCTTATTGCACATCTTTATCTGCTTTAACCTGAAAATTCTTAGCCAAAAATGTTGCTTAGAAGAAAATTTAGTCATGGGCATTTTATTTTTTCATCAATTCTTATATTTGTGGGAGGTTTAATGTCCAGAATTCTGAATGTTACATTGGTCACTTGGGAAATACACCACAGCACATTAAGATCCTTGAATACTTACATGTTGTTAGCTTAGTACTTTCTAAGTGCTTAGCACATTAATTTGTTTCAGAGTGCTAAAAATTCTGAATTAAGTCACAAGAGCTCCTTACTGATTAGTAGAATATTTAGTCATCTAAAACTATTATTATGTGATTTCATTCTTTTTAGGAGTATGCTGTAGTTTCACATTCTAAACATACCTAATTGCTTGAATGATTTATGATACATAAGTTTTATTGCTTAGCTTGTTATTATTATGGTCGTAAATGCTGCAGAATTTAATTTAATTAAACCACCTAATATTCTCCTGGCAAATCTGTTAAAAAAAAGATTCTACTATGTTTAGTCTAAAGACTTTTGCCATGTTTTCCATTTTTAGTAGTCTTTTATTCTAGAAATTCTGTCATTTATTTTTAATTAGAATATAAGAATAATCTTTACCCATGTTTTCATTGAAATACTTATTGATCACTGTAATTTCTTCTCACATGGCCTGTCAAATTCAACTTGATAAAAATGACAGCAAGAGTTCAGCTGCCAGAATTATTTTTTAACATAAGCTGTATAGTGTTTATACATTGTTACAGTCATACATTTTTTCATATAGGTTCAATGGCTGCGAAGCCCAATGAAACAGAATATTATTTTTCTCTATATTCATACTTGTTATTGAAAAAGTGGTAATTAGATCCCCTTGTTTGTACACAGTTGTAGTAACAGTGCTTGGATATGCAGAACCCTCACGTGAATCATTCTGCAAGATGACAGTTTTACAGTGGAAAAAAACATTTAATGCTGAAACTACCTCTGACAGAAACACATACTTTGTCACATAGTTTCTTGCCCTTCAGTTATATTCATGTATCTGTATAGTGGGAGAAGTTGCCATTATGCAATAGGGAAACTAATCTCCATTTAAACAGTATTTTTATTTGTATTCTAGATTTGTTCTCTCCTCCTGATCCTACTACAACTCCAAAAAGAGCTTTACCTTGGGAATGGAGGGCATAGCATGAAGACAGGATTGATCTGGGAAGGAAGGTTAATTCAATATCCACAAATTCTGTATCATGGAGGAACTGGTTTGATCATGTTCAGTAACAGATTAAAAAAAATGTTGAAATGCACTGGTAATTCCCCTTCTTCCCTCCAAGAGGGAGACGAAAGAAAGGGAAAACAGACCTTCTGTTTTACTTACTTACAATTTTAGTTACAATACCATCTGAAAAGTTCAAACACTGTGAAAACCTAAAGAAAGTAATGGTGCAAGCATCCAAGCCCTGTGCTGCTCATTAAGCAACCTGCTTTCCCATATACTCAGAACTTCAAACATGTCTTTGTTCTTACATTTACTTTCAAGATTTATAGGCATACTCACTGTGCCTGACGTAAATGCTTTTGCACACATTATGCTTGCAAAACCTCATAATGGGCATGCAAATTGATATTTATTCACTCAAAGTCAGTAACTACCCATAAATACTCCTGCTGCAGTTATGCTGCTGTATCCATTGAAATCTTCTTTCAAACTCCTTTCCAAGCAGTGTTCATCAGGGAATATGTATAGGGGCTTTTTTCTCTTTGAGCAGTGTTCAACAGAGAACATGTATATGGGCTTTTTTGTTCCTTTTTTTTTTGGAGGTGTTTTGGTTTTGTTTGGTGGTTGATTTGGGTTTTTGGGGGTTTCTTTGGGTTTGGGGTTTTTGAAGCATTAAGAGGTGCAGCCACCAAACAGATGTAGAGGCTGTGCAGCAATAACTGCAGCACACTGCTCCTCCACGGACATAGAGCATGGACAGCAGCAACCATTCCTCCCAGTATCTTCAGGTGATCCAGTGGTTTGTATTTTCATTAAAATGTAATTATGCATGGTTTTACTTTCACTGATTCATATTCTAGGGACAATAAGATTCTTGCCCTGGATCAAGTGCTCTGCCTCATTTTCTCTACACCCACAAAACTGCCACAGTAATTATCAGCAGGCTTATGGAGATTAATTTAAGATTGTGAAGCTCTGATAATGAATTCTATAGCAAACAAATACAAAATGCTTTTAACTGCCAGGCCTTCAGCCAAGAACAGTAACAAAAGTCATTACTTCCTCCCACTACCTTAAAACTGAAAAGAAAACAAAACACCATTTTCTGCTACTATTACAGCTCACACTCTGAATCAGTTTGTTATAAAAATATTTTTCTTTCATAGGGATTGTAGATGCATTTTTGGTCTTTATAATTAATGCCAATTATCTGTACTGTTGTTAACAGGATGAAAAACACAATTGCAAAAATAATTATATTACACTTTAGGAGAAAAATCACAACTGGAGTTAACATGCAGATGTTTTCTCTATCGAGAATAGAAGACACGTCACCTTCTGATTCAGCTTCACAATTTACATAAAGGTTAAATTGCTACTAAAGAATTGTTACAATAAAGTTTATGATGCAATATAAAGGAAACACACCAAATATGTTGTTGAGTTCCCATGATGTATTAAGAAAGGACTACTCATTGTGTTAGCTTTATGAAAAGAATTTCAGCTGTATTCTGCCTTGAGCTATTTCCATACTTCAGCAGATCAATCAGTTTAGGTTGGTCAAATATTTATTTGTAATAATCCTGATCAATTAATGTATTGGATTTCAACATAGTGACTGTTCAGAGACAAAATTAAAAAGACCTTAGAGTATTTCTGTCTATGATTTCACATGCTCCTATAACTAGCACTAGCTATTTCAAAAACAGAGCATTCCCTGCTTCTGTATTCTGTTCTCTTACTTTTCAAAGTACGTATTCATTTTAAATTCACAGTCAATGCATTAATAGGATACAGGGAAAAGTTCGTCTTTGTAGTGGAGAATGGGAGACACTCATTTTATGAAAAAGAGCTCACCTATATTTTGAAGAGATAAGGCATATTTGCTATTCTCTTGTTTAATGAAGAAATAACCAAAATTAATTTAAACTCAAGGTAAAAGGTACTTTTATTAATTTGTGTTATAATTTAGGAAAAGGGCACCAAGAAAAAGTTTCAGAGTGGTGGAAAACTCAAGTGTTCATATAATATGTTTTATACTGTGCAATGAGTTTGTATTAAGGTAAGCCAAAGCCATAAGGATCATTATTTCTGTGATTTTTAAAGCTGGGATGATATTCATAAAGTAAAATATTACATATTCATCCTTATTCCAAAATTATCCAGGAACACCTATGTCCCAGTTACTGTTCCAAAATATCTTCTTTATTTCACTTAATATTTCTTTAGACTTAATTACAAAAGTAGCTGAAAAAGTAATAAGTGGTGACTGGTTTTCCTCAGTTTGTATTCTGATGACGTTCTGCTTGTGCTGTTATTCTGAACTTCCTTATTTAAACTTTCATTGCTATCTTGGGAGAACTCAATATGCATGAAAATAGACACCATTCTCAGTTAACTTGTGCTCAATACAATTTACTTTGTTGGGAGAGAAGACACTGCTGCCATATTAGACTTGCCTCCACATAAGATAAAGATTGAGGATTCAGGCTTCTAACTTCTGAATTTGCCTCATGATATTCTGCACTATGCCCAGAGGCAAGCTTTTATGTTTCAGACTTTATGCCTGTTTTCAAAGTGAAAGTGCTATGGCCCTAAGACAATTTTATTAGTTTTCTTTCCTTTTTCTTTTTTTCCTTCTCCTTACATTTTTTATACATAGATCATAAACATGGATTTCGTCTTGCTTTGTTTACATAGAACAGATTTAGTTCCATTATAAATCTGCAAAATGGAAATAAATGCTTGTGAATGTTGTCATGTTTAAGCCATTAGTCACAAGCCTCAGAAGACAAATTACTCTAAGCATAGTTTCAGGAACAGCAAAAGACTGCTCATTCTAACTCATCTTTATTATGAAATAGAAAACAACAAAAGGGAACATTACAAGTGATATGCTATCTTTTCTATCTGACCATTTAGGTAAGGTTTCATGGGAAAGGCAAAACTAATGCTTGAATTAAGGCTTTTATAAAAGCTATTTATTTATATTTTTTGTACCATGAACAATAAGAAGTATTTCTGTTCTTAGTTGCCTTACTCAATACTTCAACTTCCCTCTACACCTCGTTACTGAAGTCCATTCTCCAAGACAACTCCAGAAGGGAAAAAAAGAGATGAATGCTGTGAGTAGACCAAAGATACATGAATGTGTCTTGGATTGAGCTGGCAAAACACCAACTGTTCAAGACAGAGTGAAAAGGGTTCCTCCTCCCCCCAACCAGCTAAGGGAAAAAAGAAGAGGGAGAAAAAAACCAAACCTCTAAACCAGGTTTGTGCTGAAACTAGCTACATGTATTTATACAGAAAAGAGAAAATTAAGAGAAAACTACAATATAACACACACACAAGTTATGTATAGTATAACAAAAGAAATAACCTCCCGCTCCCCAGTTAATACAAAGCCCATTATTCTAGGATTCATAAGCACTCTAAACGACACCCTGCAGGAAAAAGAAAGCATAATAACAAAATATTTCTACTTCCCTGAACTCAAACAAAAGGCAAGTAGTGGCAGCAGGAGCAGGGGCCTAGCACTGTAGAAGAGCTGTGGCACATTCTTCTAGTACAGCCATGGTGGAACTGAACTAGCCACTCCCACACATTGGATTTTACCCCTTTTGAGATGATGTAATATTGTATTTCATACAATATTATTGTCTAGAAGAAGTCAACTGTTAGCTAGCCCAGCTTAGCTCAAGTCAGCTGACAATCCCAGGGCTGGTCTGAACTTTAAAGCCTAAATTTAGGCCTACTTTGCTAACCCATAACAGCACATGAGTGGACCAAAGGTATACACACACTGCTTAGCCTGTCCAGGTATATTGGGAACTAATTTCTGTTTGTTTTTTTCTGTCATAGAGGTCAATGATTTGCATCACTGCTGTACTCAGCTATCCTTTTAGAATATATGTAAGAATCCTTGAAAATAAAACTTTGAAAGCTATACCCTTTTTAAACCATGTCCAAAATTAACCAGTGTTTTCCAAAATTACTGTGGGGAAATATGACTGATAAAGGTAGTTAGTAAAACTGTACAGATCTCGGTATATTCAAGTAGAATTAGGCCTGAACCGAATGGTGGGCTTTGAAAAGCATTTCTGGGAATAGAATTGTATTTAGAGGGAGTTTGCAATCTCTTGTTCAGAACTGAGAAACTCTGAAGAGTAGTAGAAGGATATAGATACAAAAATTAATTTAGAGAGGATTAAAACACAGAGCATGATTAATTTGGAACATCAGATGACTAACCAAAAGACCTCTGGTGTCTTTCTCATCATGCCTTGTAACATCAGTCCGTTAGATATACAGGTTTTTTTTCTATAAACATATCAGTATACTGATATCAGAATAATAAAAAAATTAAAGATTTTTAATTTTAGTTATCATCAAATGCATCAGTAAAATTTTAGTTCTACCAATACTAGATGATTACAAGACAAACCCCAAGCTATCTCCAGTCATCACAGTTTCTCAGGCTTTGTGACTGCGTGAGTACCATTGCCATATTTGTAAGCAAAAGCACCACGATCTCTTAAGTTACTCAGACACACACCCAGTCACCTGACAGAGCTCACTGCAGAGAATGGCTGCAGAACTCCTGTTACACACCAGGTAAGCCATTATTGGGTCAGAACCACTTGGTCTGTGAGTGTCTGTGAGTGTGAGTGTGTGTGTGTCAGTCTCTGAGTGTGTGAGTGTGAGTCAGTGTGTCTGTGTGTGTCAGCCTCTGAGTGTGTGTGTGTGTGTGTGTGTCAGTTTGAGTGTGTTTGAGTGTGTGTGTCAGTCTCTATGTGTGTGAGTGTGTGTGTATGTAAGTGTATGTGTGTTTGTGTGCACACGTGTGTGTGTGTGTGTGTGTGTCAGTCTCTATGTGTGTGTGTGTGTGAGTATGTGAGTGTATGCGTGTGTGTGTGCACACACGTGTGTGTGTGTGTGTGTGTGTGTGTGTGTGTGTGTGAGTCTGCGTGTGTGTACCTGTGTGTGTGTGCAGGGACCGGGCAGCTCTATGCCCAACCCTGCCCAAAGCAGGCACTGCAGCCACGTGGCCACGGGCTGCTGGGCTGGCAGTCAGCAAAGGCCAGCCTGGTAACCCGCCCACACCACATCCCTGGAGCTTCTAGTTGGCTGCGGCACCCTTCATTTTGGGTAAGCGGACAGTGAGTGATCACTGAACCAAAGGTCCCACCTGGAGGGAGTGGCCACAGTGACCAGAGCAGATAAAGAGGCACTTAGGAGGTCTCCAGTGTGGGTGTTGGTCTGTTCTCTTCAAGGTTGTTAACATGTGACCTTCTGAGTGGTACTTATATTCTTTTTCCCCTCTTTTGCTTTTTTCCTCTTTCTTCTCTTAATCTCTCTTCCTTTATTCTTTTCTCCCTCTTGTGGGTAACTCAAACACCTATTTTCTGTATTTAACTTGAGTTGCAAGTGCCTTGCTTTAGGGAGCATGGAGTCTGTATTTGCTGGGTGTAATAAAGGTTCTCTGTTGCAATGTTTGCTAATCGTGGTAACTTCTTGTGATGCTTTGTAAAGTTGCATGTTTATCTCTGTAAAACCCTTTTTGCTAAAATGCCTCTGTTGTCACCAAATTAAAAAAAAAATCTTAGAGAAAAATATGTAGTCTTTCTCTGGACATTAACTCAGGGTACCAAAGAAATAAAGGCTTTACAAGAGTTTGTGTGAGCAAAATCACTTGAAGCCTGAAATTAAGTTGTAACATCTAGTAAAGATGGACTGGATTGTAACAGCTGCTCATCAAAATTTCCCAACAAGCATCCTATCTTTGAAACTACTCATTGCATGAAGTCTACCAGCAATTCCCATGTCACATGAATTTTAATTTTAATTCATAACTTAAGAAATATTTTCAACTACTTACAGAGTTTGGAGAGCACGGAAAAACTTAGTACATGATCCGATTAGTAAATTTCACAACAAAATCATCCTTCCATTATCCAACCAGGTATGAAGCAATAGCATGGGTTTACTTCAAACATTTTATAGTGCTGCCTTGCTGGCATGCAGAATACAGGAGAGGTGTGAACAGTTAGCACCAGTATGGTTCTTCTGTTCTTGAATATGTTTTAATGCCTCCTAAGTTTCACGTATTTCCGTTTATCAGCCGTGTTTGCTGAGAGGTTATACTTCTAATGCAAGGTAAGAGAAATCTAGTAAAACAGGAATAGAAAAAGCAGACCTGCTGTTTTCCTAGCAAAGCGTAAGGCAATTGCCCATGTCAAAACTACAGAGATGAATGCATTTGTTGTAGATATATTTCAGCTACTCTGAGGACTGTTCTCTACAGAGGAGGGAAAATTTAAGAAGATAGCCTTTCAGACCTTGAATAAGAAGTTGTTAATTTCACTGTCTACAATCTATCTGATATCTCATTCTTTTTAGAAAAAAAAATTACTCAGTTGGGTCATATCATTACTGCCAGCAGCATAAGACTCATTACAGTGTGAGATCACAGTAACACATTAATTGTTTCTTTGACAGCTCAGTAAGAAGCAGGTAAGAGTCCTGCCTATTGGCCAGGAGATTCATAAGCAGTATCACAGTGTGGCTCATCCTGCAGCTTCCCTCTACAAAGAATTTATCATCATAATCACAGAGCAAAGTATGTGCTGCGTTTAAGAACAGGTTGCCATAGCCTAATGGAAATTTGAACATATTGTGGCACTGAGAAACAAAGTAAGATAAATTGTTATGCTTCACTGCTAAATCTGAATTTGGAGAAAAGTACACAAATACATCATAGAATCACAAAAAAGATCAGGTGGAAGGGAGAGCAGTAGGCCATCTGGTCCAACCTCCCTGCTCAAGCAGGGTGGTCCTAGAGCACATTGCACAGAATTGCATGTAGATAGTTCTCGAATATCTCCGGTGAGTGGGGCTCCACAACCTTTCAGGGCAACCTGTTCCAGTGCTCGGTCACCCTCAAAGCAAAATTTTTTTTTTCATATTCAGATGGAGCTTTCTGTGCAATAGTTTCTGCCCATTGCTTCTCGTCCTATTGCTTGGCACCACCAAGAACAGCCTGGGTCCATCCTCTTGACATTCTCCCTTCAGATAATTACAAACATTGATGAGGTCCCTGTCAGTTGCCTCTGCTCAAGGCTAAATAGGCCAAACTCTCTCAGTATTTGCTCCTCAAAGAGATGCTTCAGTGCTTTAATCATCTTTGTTGCCCTCAGTTGGATTTACGCTGGGAACTCCATGTCTCTCCTGTACTGAGGAGCCCAAAACTGGACACAGCATTTGAGATGGCCTCACCAGGGCTGAGTAGAGGAGTTGTGTCACTTCTCTCAACCTGCAGGCAGTGCTTTTCCTAATGCACCCCGTTGCATACCATTGGCCTTGGGCACAAAGGCACACTGCTGGCTCATGGACAGTTTGTTGTCCACCAAGATCCCCAGGTCCTTCTCTGTAGACCTGCTTTCCATCAGGTCAGCCCCCAGCCTGTGCTGGTGCATGGGGTTCTTCCCCAGGTGCAGGACCCTGCACTTGCCATTGTTGAATTTCAGACAGTTCTTCTCTGCCCATCTCTCCAACCTGTTGATGTCCTTTTGAAGGGCTGCACAACCCTCTGGGCTATTGACCACTTCTCCCAGCTTTGTGTCATCAGTGAACTTACTGAAGAGGCACTCTGTCACTTTGTCTAAGTCAGACAATATTAGGCCCAGTATTGAATTTTGGAGGACACCACTTGCGCCACTTTATGACCCTCAGGGATCTGCTGTTTAGCCAGTTCTTCATACACCTCCTGTCCACTCATCCAGTCCACACTTCTTGACTTTGCTTATGAGGGTGTTGTGATAGACAATATCAAGCCTTGCTAAGGTCAGGCTTTTGTCCAACTTCAAGATAGACAATGTCCACTGCCTTCCCTTCATCCCTCCAGCTACTTGTTTCACCATAGGAGGCAATCAGGTTGGTCAAGCATGATTTCCCTTGGGTGAATCCATTCTGACTACTCCTGATCATCTCCTTGCCATCCATGTCATTAGAGATGGCCTCCAGAATGAGGCACTCCCATCACCTTTCAAGGAATTGAGGTGAAGCTGACTGATCTGTAATTCCCTGTGTCCTCCTTCCTGTCTGTTTTGAAAACTAAGATGATGTTTGCTTTCTTCTTGTGGTCAGGCACCTCCCCTGATCACCACTACCTTTCCAAGGTAATGATAAGTGGCCTTGCTATAGGGTCTGCCAGCCCTCTTACCACTTGTGGATGTACCCCATCAAGGCACGTCGACTTGTAGATGTTAAGTTTGCCCAGATGTTCTCTAATCCAGTCCTCCTAGACCAAGGGAAAGTCCTCCTTCCAGCATTCCTTAACCCTGGTCTCCTGGATCTCCTGAGGGCTGGTCTTGTCAGTGAAGACCAATGTGAAGGTGTTCACTAACTTTTCCATCCTGTTACTAGCATCCACCCTCCATTCAGTAGTGGTCCATGTTATCCTTTGTTTTTCTTTGGTATAGATGTATTTGAAGATGCCCTTCTTGTCCTTGACATCCTTGGTCAGATTTAATTCCACATGGGCCTTGCCCTTCCTTGTTTCATTTCTACTTACTCTGACCACCTCTGTATATTCATTCCAAGTGGCCTCACCCTGTTTCCATCTCCTGTGCATTTCTTGCTTACACATGAATAATGACAGGAGTTCTTTATTCATTCATAGTATATTTCTGTGATATCTGATTCAAGACCCTGGCAGGAACAAACTTCTCTGGACAATTAGTTGGGTCGGCATTTGGGTGTGTCTGTCTCCTGCAGTAGGGAGTTGTCCACTACAATCGCTTGCAGCTTCATATGGGCAATCCTATGTGGCTCAGTTTCTGGTAACTCATTTGCTTTACTTGAAACATTTTCATATCTCCTTCTTGGCTTGGAGGGCACTAAACCTGTTTGTTAATGCTAAGTCTTCATGAGGAACAGTATTACTCCTTGTATGGAGAGCGACCAGTTTCCAGTCTTCCACTTCTATTGACCTTTGACTTCTTGTGAGATGTGGTGCAGGGCTCACCTGCATCTGTGATGTAGAGAGGGGTTGAGACTGTGTCTATGAGGCCTCTGAAAATATGCTATTTCTTTTTCATTCTCATGAATGCTATGCAACCTACTTACTTCCTTACACAACGCTTTGACCTGGTGACATGCTCCTTGACAAGGACACACCTTCTGCAGAGGAGATGACTTTCATCCCCAGCTTCCTGGACAGGCATCAGGTATTCTGTACAGCCAGATGCCAGAGAATCTACATCTACTGCCAGAAGGTCTGTTTAGATGGAAGTCTCTGACATCACTGGTGCAGTGACTTCAACAGCCAAGGGGAATGAGCTCTACCATGAGACACAGTTGTAAAGTTGGGAGCTCAGACTGGGGAGAAGGGGGCTTCTCATTCCCCTCCAGTGCTCCTATCTGCTGCTCTCTGGTTCTGCTGCTGTGTCGGCCCTCCTACATACAGCGGTCCTTCCTGTGCCCTCTCTGTGTGCCCTTCCTCGTGGACTGTCATGCCATGTCCTGTTTGTCCTTTCTGTTTGCTGCACTCCGTGTGGCTTGCAGTCCTTGGAGCCATTTAAACCTGCTGCGGTTGCTCTGGTTATGCCCTTGAGTCATTCTCGCTCCCTTGGGCTGCAGGATCCTGGTGCATTCCTGGCAAATCTCTCAGCTGTTGCTAAATATATCTTTATTAAAAAGAATATTGTCTAAGGGGTTTTGTTTCATTCAACTATGTTCATCTGCAATCTTCTAACTGTGAGATAGTTAGTCAACAAATTATTGTACATTTAAATAGAAAGCATTCTTAAGTAATGGCACAGTGATTTTCTATTCCTTGGTTGCTATTTTAAGAGCACTGGGGATAAAATGATGCCCACAGATTTCATATTCTTATGAGATTTGCTTTCTATTTCATAAAGCAGGATTAGTCCATACTCTGATCCACAAACCAGCGTTTGCTCCCCTTATATTTTCCTTTTATCTTTCATCCTTGATTATTCTTAAACAAATAGTTATGATCTTTCCTGCCAGAAAAGTGCTAGAAAAGCTGTTTACTTCAACAGAAAGATCTAAGTCCAAAGGCAAGGATTTCCCATAGAAAAGATTGATTTTTCTGAAAACTGTCAAAGAAAGTTTATTAGTAGAAGTAGGAATCATTAGTTACCACAGAAAAGTAAGCAAGATAAATGAATGTGAAAAATTATAATCTGCACATGCACCAACAAAACATTTAAGCATAAGCTTAATTATAAGAAAGTGAACAATCCCAATGGCCCATGACTGCTATAAGGTGGTCATATCACCAGAAAATAGAAGTTACTTTTGCCTTTCAGGGAATTGAATTTTTGGGGTTCTACAATATCTTTGAAAGGTCACTGTGATTAATAAACTAAGGAAACAGAGACGGAATTACTCTATTACAGCCTATGTTGAGATGCATAACATGTCACTTAAACTGAAGAAATTATGGACTAAATGGTAACAGCATTTAAAGTTAGCTCCACAGATCAAACAACAAGCAAATGAAAAGCTATAAAGAAAACAGCAGTGATAACTTTAGTGAAAGCACTTGTAGGAAAAAAAATCCATTACTGAAAACATTTGATTGGTTAAAAAGCCATAACATAAGTTCTGTAAACAAATTTTATACATGAGGAACCTCTTAAAGTTTTCAAGGACTGTTCTGCATGTTTCAAAACACCTGATGGGGCCAACAGGTACCTGCAGGCTGTTTCAGTTGCATCCTCCCCTTCCTGGTGAGGGAGTGGGGATAAGGGCTGATGATGGGTACTGAATTGGGCTGAGAGGTCATGGCAGGGAGGCCCATGATTCTGGTAGGTCCAGAGTATGAGGGGAGGCTCCTACCAGGATCTCTCCCAGCTCCCACTTGCTAACCACTGCCCTGGCATCCACAGCCTGCACATATGGGCACATAAGGGGAGATGAGCACAGTGCACAGGCCCCTTGCAGGTGCTGGTGACAGGGTCTGCTGGTACTGAGTGCATCTTCTGTAATGGCTCTAAGTTTGTAATCACATCTCTGAATTGTCTAGGAGGACAGGGTAACTCACTAAGTGGGGTCTGTGCCTTGTTTGCAATCCATAGTACAACAAAAAGGGCTGGGAGGAATAATGAGAGCAGGGAGCAAGCGAGGCACAGGTAGGACATCGTGGTGTCAGGAAGCTGACATACATGAGAAACCTCACATGCAGATTGGGAGTCTCTTGGATCCTCCCACCTCACAGGTTTGGTTGCCTCCCCTGTTCCATGCTAAACAGTGCCCATTTCAGCGAATCATTACCATGAATATTACTTCATGTCTATTTTTCAAAGAAGCTTAGATTCAGACTGAATGGTTTAAGAGTAGACTTTGCATACTTGTTTGCACTGAAATGCCTTGGATGTCTAAACCAGAGGCATTTCAGAACAATGAAGCAACTTCAAAATACCCTATTCTAACTCTTCAAGAATACCTTTAAACATCAATGTGTTATCTGCTTTTATTATGTGAGAAGATATACTCCCAAGTGATGAAAAATTAACTTCATGCCAGGGGAATGTCACACTGAGCTTTGTTAAATGTACCTTTACGTTTAAAGCATATTTCCAATGTTAACACTTCAAATTGCTTAGTAAAGAATAAAACGTTATAGTTAGAAATATAGAGTAAGTACACGGTTTTAAAAAAGCAAATGACATACTCTAAAAAGCAAGAGTAGATGGTAGTGTTCTCTTCCCTCCTACTGGTGTAAAGGAAGAACTCTTTCTTAGATATTTTCATCGTTACACCACTTAAAAGTTAATACAACTGAAATAAAATGCCACTTTTGAAATTGATAGAAAAGGCCAAATTTAGAAGTTGATCTGCATTTGGATTTAAATTCAGTAACATTAGTCAGACCTCTGCTTCCACTGGACAGATTTGCTAGTTAGAGCCTGTTGTGCTGGTTTAAAGGTGAACCAGCAGGGGAAATGAACTCACCACGAGAGAGATTATAAGTCAGACCTAAAATTTAATAATAATATTACAATAACAACACTGACACACAAGGGAGATTGCTTTCAACTCACAAAACCCCAGCAGTATAACCCAGTGTCCTGGGGCACAAACCCAAGGGGGTTTGTTTGCCCTTGTGCTGAGACCCCTGTGGTTCCCCCAAGTCCAGAGCAAAAGGAAATGAAAAACCTGTTGGTGCAGGTGAGGGCTGTGGTCTGGGCAAGAGTGGTGATCTCCTCCTGTCAAGGTCCTGCTGCTCCTCTGGATCCAACGAGAGGTTCCTGAGGTCTTCTTACCCACCACTTATGTACCCTCAGGGAGCTCTCAGTCCCTCCCCCTGGGCGGGGACTCACACAATGGGTGATTAACTCTGGGAGCCAGGGGGTGTTGAACTGTTGATGGCCCATTAGGAGCTCCGCCCCCTCAGGCTGAGTGTGAAGTGATAATGGCTCCCTGGGCAGCTGCTGCTAATGGCCCATTGTCCTTGGGGAATGAATAGAGGGGGTAGAATACACAGCTTCGATCACCCCCACACAGGGTTAGCTGGTCCCTCCTGCTGAACTAGGACACCTGTGCACAGTTCAAGAGAACAATGTAATTTGGAAAGATGATCATGAAAATACCCGTTTTGGAGGACTGTAGCACAGCTGGATTTCAGCTTTAGGAACTGTTACCACTTCTGGTTAGGTAGAAAGTTACAGGATACCACGACAGTTTCAGTGCTTAGTCAGTATATGGTAAATAATAATAATGCACCTCCAATATGACATAAGGCACCTTAAACAGTATTGTCTGAGGGGCTGGATCATTATTCCTATCTACTTAAAGGACTGGGGCTCCAGGAACTCAGTTCAATGCTACTCTGATCTAATGATTAACACAAGGGTTTACTAGTATATGAACAGAAGAAAAATGGTAGCTATCTTAGTAAATCTAAGAGTAAATACAGTAGGTAAATAACTATAAATAAATATGTATAAGTATATAAAAATTAAAAAATAAATGCAAAAAAAAGAAGATAAGAACATTTTGGATTGAGTATTCATATCCTATATTAGTGCTGACCACTACAGTGATCAACAATACAAACATTAAGGAGATCAATTACATTATGTTGATGGAATTTTTAATTTCTGCAGTACAAAATGTAATCTGCATAAGATTACTTCCCCATTTGTCCAGTCCTTAAAGTACTACATCTAGAAGTACCATGAATAGGAATGTATTTTTTTAGTTGTTTCTTTATACTCATCAGAAAATCCCCAAAGGGACAAGGATCACAAGAAAAAAAGGAGACATTTAATGTGCCGGGATCTGCTTTCACCAGAAAAAAATTCCTTCATTTGTTGCAATGTTAGTCTGCTATTCACACTCTACTTTACATAGAAAAATGGCCAAACTTAGTGGAGGAATAGAGTTAGTAGCCTCTCACACAGCCACCTTAAAACAACTGCTTATTTCTCTCAGTCCAAGACTTTTTCCTCTTTTTCCTTCCCCTCATAACTCATTGTTAGCCTATGTACATAAGCCTGCGCTGCATCACATTTTAAAAAATATGAAGAAAATTTTTATAGTGCAGCAGCATATTAATTTTTTCCTCATTTGCATTGCCAATTTAGTGTTACTGGAAGTGCTTTTGCACTGTATTCACATGCTCAAATGCTGACAGAAACAGCATGAAGCTTTTTTATTTTTCCTCTTGGAAACTGGAGGCAGTACGTTCTACTCCAGTTAGTTTCTGCACTCCTTATTTTCTGCATTCACACTGTCATATTTAATCCAGAGATGTCCTTTTCTTGTCTCATGGCAGACAGGATCAAATTAATTTGTTGTCTCCCCATTTTTCTTAAATGTGGTACCATTCAACTATATTAAAAGGATTTTTTTTCCTCACAAAGCTGTGTATTTGGGTAAGATTTATTGCAAGTTAATTTGCCTTCTCTTCTAGGGAAATGTATTGCTGAGGGTCCATTTTGTCTTGTCTATCACTCATTTATAACTGCATATAATCTGTTTCCTTGTTGCAACTTTATTTTCTTCTGTTAATGCATTCCATTTTAATATGTTTGCATTAGTTTTCCTTTCTCAAAGTAAATTTCTGGATTTCATAGGACTAATCAATTTTTTCTCTTCAGTTTAATGCTAGTTTTGCAGCCTTTATCCATATCAAATCCATAGATCTATTTTCTCAGCTGAATAAATGCGATGGAGTTTAGGCAACAGTAGTCATTGTTCCTCCAGCTTCTTTTGTCTTCTGACAATTTATTTTATTTTTTTACACTTGATTTCTTTTTAGGCTGCAATAGGCAAAAATTACTTTTCCCCAAAATTCAATATGGATGCACATGATCCTATTCTATATGATCACACATTATTGCAGTAGACAGAGTACAACTGATGTAACCAATGTAAGAAAACTAAGAACACAGTAAGTGTTAAAAGCAAGACAAACAGATACTATTTTCTAGATTATTCCAAAATGTCTGCTGCTAAGGAAGTAAAGTGGCATGATGCAGTTCATGTCAGGGAGTAGTTGATTCAGCATTTAGTCTTTGTCCTCAGTTATTTTTAACTATATTTTAATAATGGACTGCAGCTTTTTTCTTTCCTTTATTGTATCAGAACCCAGATGATGGTAAACCCAAGTGCAGTTTGATTTTTAAAAGCCTCCAACCACGTTTTACTGCTTGAGACTTCTTTCCAGGTAGTACTCAGCATGGGGTAGTCAGGGTCAAGAGCTGTTGGGCCCTTATGCATCACTGTGTTCCAACACTAACAGATCTGAAAAAAATCTCTGTAAGGATGTCTTTCTGCCAGGAGCACAGGTTCTCTGATTAGACAGGAACAATAGATGCATTAGTTAACTGTCTGTCCTTGCTGTGTAACGTGGAACCATGTTTGGAATATCCTAACACAAGCTGAAAGAAGTATGGGATCGGAAGGATGACACTGATAATAGCCCATGTTCCCTTCCAATAAATCTAGCTTTTACTGCAGTCTGTGACTAGACACTCTCATACAGAACAAAAGCTATAATACCAGGAGCTGATAGTTGTTAGGTGGTGAGTAGCCGTCCATGGAGAACCATTTAAGAACAGTTAATAGCATCAAATAATCAGCATCACTTGGTTAGGCAAACATTCAGGTAATAATACAGATAATTGTTCATACAGGGCCTTTCTCTTCCCACCTTTATTCCCTCTATGTCCTGGAAAACTTTCTTGAATTGCACTCATGCTGCACAAGCTCTGGTTGAGGACACTGCACCTTGCCGAGCAGCCAGCTTCCCCCCTGCCATCAGAAAATACAGAGAGGTTCTCCAGAGAAATCCTGTCGGTTGGTCCACCAATGCAGTTCTCTGTGCACAATTCAAAGCATTTAGACCTGGTAATTCAGTTTCACCTTCTGCATAAAATGAGAGTTCACAGGTTTTATTTCATTGCTTCAGATACTAGTGGGTTGGAAGCTAATTATGATTGTGTCTAACTGACCTTATTGTATCAAAATGAAAGCCCCAGAAAAATTGATTTTTAGTAGCAAGGGATTATGTTATTTTTTTTAGGCAAATAGTTTGATTTTTCTTTTTCATTTCCCATTTATATCTATGAACTTCATTTATTTATAGCTCTAAACACAAGAGCTAAGTAACCTCAATAAAATATGCTGAGCTGATAAGATTTTATATCAAAATTCACCCCTCATAGATCTATTTATTAAATCACACAGCATGAGATTTAGCACACTTATCCACTCCAGTAAGAAGGGAAAGTTGTTTTAGAAAAATCATGGTATATGTAGAAGTAACAGAAGGTGAGATATAATTTGTTTTAACAGGTATTTATCAAGATGGTTGCTGCAAAGAGAGTCAAATACTAATCTGATTGTGCATTTGGATACTATACCATTGCACAAGTCTTAATGTATGAAAGCACTCCCTATTCTCCTACTCTCAAAGCCCTACACATTAAATAGGACAGAAGCCCGAACTAGTCTCTCAAGTTACTATTTCAGGGAATGATGGCTCCCCAGTATTAACTGAGGATGGACAGGACTTTGGAATACCAGGGAGTAGCAGGAAATTCCAGGCTTACAGCCATGATTAAGATCTGTGGATATGGACAAGCCTCAGAAAACTGCTGATGCAGTGGATTTTTAAGGAGTCCCTCAAGTACTGTTCTTCACCTGACATAGCCTTTAGCCATCTCTAACTACTGATACATAAAATTTCAGCTACAAATTCAAAGTTAATCTGAGTATGTTTTGCAAACCTGTATTTCAAACGGAACCTATTCAAATGTACATAAACTTGTTTGCTGAATTTGGGGAATATTTTCCCGCTTTTTAAAAACACATTCTGAATGAAAGCAAAGCAATGTCAACAACCAAGGACAAGTTTTGAGAAGTTTCAGAAAGGCTTCTTGTATTAACTTTGATAAGAAGCAAAAAGGTTAAGCATGTGGATATTTTAAAGACAAAGTAAGATCATCCTTGCCCTTCCTCCTTCTCCCAAAATAGGCCGACAAGCCAAAAAACCCCTCAAGGCTACCATTAAAGTTTTCAGCAATTTTAAGTCAATTTTAAGAAGAAACTTTATTGAAACAAAGATTTCAGAGTGATAAGAATGTATGGCAGAGCAAAACAAACTGCCATATCAAAAAGACTAGCAGACAGCTGTATAAAGCATTGCGTTTTGGTTTTTAAATCTGCTAGAAAATAAGACTTTTGTAAAGGTGTAGCCTTACATGGAAACGTTGTATGAGGAAGATGGATCATTGCTTGAATCATATTGTACATAACAGCTGGAAACTCAAAATCAAATGCTAACTCAGTGTCATCAAATTATTTTAAAAGACTGTTAAAAGTGTTTAAGTCTGTTGAGACTGTTAAATTGCTTAATAATTCTCACTGCAAGTGGCAGAAACTCCATTACTTGAATTGGTTAAAGTTGGAGTGTACAAACCATCTAGCTTGCAGTATCATGTTGGGAACAATCCTACACCTACAAGGTATTGGACAAGATGACCTCAGAGGTCTTTCCGTCCCTTATTTCTTTGACTCAATGAATAAACATGAACCTAATCAGAATAGGTGTACTGTTTATCTAAGCAATAACATTCCTTTAACTGGAGCACACAAGGGAATTGACTACTCTTAGGCTGCTGATTAAAAAAGGTCAGAGAGCTTTAAAATAGGCTTTGGATTTTTAATTTGGTATGCATTTGTATTGTAACCCATATATAACCTTGGACCTATGGAACAAACCTTGGGATAAGAGGGAGTTCATAAGAAAATAGTTTGTAAAACATGAAGACTACAGACTTCCACGCTAAGATTATATTTAAAATAATGTGCTATAATTCATCAGAAACACAGACTTAAAGAAAATAATTTCACAGAGAAAGAAACAAAATGCAAACAGCATCTTTTATCAAGAGCAGCTTAGATTACATGGTATTGCTGGATATTTTCATAGAATCATAGAATCGATTGGGTTGGAAAAGACCTCCAAGATCATCGAGTCCAACCCTTGGTCCAACTCTAGTCCATTTACCAGATCATGGCACTCAGCACCACATCCAATCTGCATTTAAAAATCTCTAGGGATGGTGAATCCACCACCTCTCCGGGCAGCCCATTCCACTGCCTGATTACTCTCTCTGGAAAGAATTTTTTTCTGATATCCAACTGAAATTTCCCCTGGCAGAGCTTAAGCCCGTGCCCCCTTGTCCTATTGCTGAGTGCCTGGGAGAAGACACCAGCCCCCATCTGGCTATAACTTCCCTTCAGGTAGTTCTAGACAGTGATGAGGTCACCTCTGAGCCTCCTCTTCTCCAGGCTAAACAACCCCAGCTCCCTCAGCCTCTCCCCATAGGGCTTGTGCTCCAGTCCGTTCACCAGCCTTGTTGCTCTTCTCTGGACTCGCTCCAGCACCTCAATATCCTTTCTGAACTGAGGGGCCCAGAACTGAACACAGTACTCAAGGTGTGGCCTCACCAACGCAGAGTACAGGGGAAGGATCACTGCCCTGGTCCTGCTGGTCACGCTATTTTTGATACAGGACAGGATCCCATTGGCCTTCTTGGCCACCTGGGCACACTGTTGGCTCATGTTGAGCTTCCTGTCAATTAGTACTCCAAGGTCCCTTTCTGCCTGGCTGCTCTCCAGCCACTCTGTGCCCAGCCTGTAGCACTGCAGGGGGTTGTTGTGGCCAAAGTGCAGGACCTGGCACTTGGCCTTGTTGAACTTCATCCCATTGGAATCAGCCCATCTCTCAAGTCTATCCAGATCCCTCTGCAGAGCCCTCCTGCCTTCCAGCAGATCGACACTCCCTCCCAACTTAGTGTCATCAGCAAATTTGCTGATGATGGACTCAATCCCCTCATCTAAATCATCAATAAAGATTTTAAACAGGACTGGACCCAACACAGACCCCTGGGGAACACCACTGGTGACCGGCCACCAGCTGGATGCAGCTCCGTTCACCAGCACTCTCTGGGCCCGACCCTCCAGCCAGCTCCTAATCCAGGAGAGGGTACACTTGTCCAGGCCATGGGCTACCAGCTTTTCCAGGAGTATATTATGGGAGACAGTGTCAAAGGCCTTGCTGAAGTCCAGATAGACACATCCACAGCCTTCCCCTCATCTACCAGGTGGGTCACCTGATCGTAAAAAGAGATCTGGTTGGTTAGACAGGACCTGCCCCTCCTAAACCCATGCTGGCTGGGTCTAATCCCTTGTCCACCCTGAAGGTGCTGTGTGATTGCACTCAGGATGAACTGCTCCATAACCCTGCCAGGCACGGAGGTCAGGCTGACAGGCCTGTAGTTGCCAGGGTCCTGCTTGCAGCCCTTTTTGTGGATTGGTGTGACACTGGCCAACCTCCAATCATCTGGGACCTCCCCAGAGAGCCAGGACTGTTGGAAGATGATGGAGAGCAGCTTGGCAAGCTCTTCTGCCAGCTCCTTCATCACCCTGGGATGGATCCCATCTGGTCCCATAGACTTGTGAGGATCCAGCTGGCTCAGTAAGTCAGTAACTATTTCCTCCTGGAATACAGGAGGGCTATTCAGCTCCCTCTCCCTGTCTACCAGCTCCAGAGGCCAGTTGTCTTGAGGGCCACCTGTCTTACTGGTGAAAACTGAGGCAAAGTAGGTGTTAAGTACCTCAGCCTTCTCCTCATCTTCCTTAACTATATTTCCCTCCAAGTCCAACAGAGAATGGAGGTTTTCCTTGCCCCTCCTTTTGTTATTAATGTATTTATAAAAGGACGTTTTGTTATCCCTAACTGAAATAGCCAAATTTACTTCAAATTCCACTTTTCTTTCCCTATTTTTTTTTCCTGTTGGTAAGCTGGGCTTTCCGAAACCTCTCCTCATTCATCCCGGCTAGTACAGGAACTGAGGCAGTTCCTACCTGTGCTCCTGTCCCATGAAGTGATCGAGTCAGTGCCTTGAAATCTTTTTTAATTACCCGGGTACTCCTTTTATTAATGTCATCACTTCAAACCTGGAAGACCAACAGCGGGTAATAGTCTGAGGGCTGGATAAGCTTAGGAAGTCTTTTGGTAATATCCCTCACCCTGGCCCCGAGAAGGCAGCAAACTTTCCTGTGGGATGGGTCTGGCCGACATAGAGGCCCCTCAGTTCCCCTCAGAAGGGAGTCACTGATTACAACAACCCTTCTCTTTTTCCTCTTACCTGTAGTTGTAACCCATCCGGTAGACTGGGGGTAACCAGAAGACCTTGTAGATAGATCTTCCTCCTGACTGTCCTCCAACAGACTGTTCGAATCCAGGGCCATATACCTGTTTTTTAAGGGCACCCTGGCAGGTGAAAGGGGTCAAGAGGGGGTGTTTTTGCCTCTACGACCAGGCACCTGTTTCCATCTGTTCCCATCCATATGGTCCGTTTTGTCTGCCTGATGGCAGGAAGGGCTGGACTTCACCACCTCCTGCTGGGCTTCCTTAGGAGTCCAAAGGGTGTGACTCCACCAGTCAAATTCCCTTTCACTCTCCTTTATGCTTCTTAGCCTTTCCACCTCTTCCTTTAGCTCTGCCACCAGACACAGCAAATCATTCACCTGCTGACATCGTATGCAGGTGCTTCTCACACTGTCCTCTGGTAGCAGTTCCAGGCTCAAACGGTCTATGCAGCCGGAGGCCTGAGTGGCTGCATCCTTTTTAGAGAGTTCTGTCTGTATCAACACCCCTCTACTGGTAACAGGAGCAACAGTTTTCATTTTTCTGGGAGGCATGACTGCCTTGAGCTGTGGGGAAAGGTAGAAAAGAGAAACAAACAAACGGAAAAAAAAAAAAGAAAGAAAAAGGCTACAGATATACCTAGGCTTATGCCCTGCCTGTTCACCCTGCCTGTTCAAACTGCCATGCAAACTGCCGTGCCACGCCCTCACTGACGTGCCACGCCCTCACTGAGGTGCCACGCCCCTGTTTGCCCGCTCCTGTTCGCCGCGCTCCAGGTCGCTTGCACTCCCTAGAGATGTTTTTAAAGCCTTCTCACTCTCCTGCTAACGAGCAAGCCACACCTCCAACTTCCCTCTGAGTTGTCTGCTGATAGCTGATAGCTGATAGCTGAAGGAGCTGCAAACAAAGCCTGGCAGGGAATTTTCAGATAAATCTAATATCTTTATGATTTTAAAGGTATCATTTGCTTCACTATTAATTTTGACCTTTTCTTACTTGAATGCAGTTGTTGATTCCATGTCCTACGTAGTTTTTTCTTCCCCCACCAAGTACTCAAACCTTATAAGTAGATCAAGCAATTTCCAAATGGCTATTATATTGCATTGTTAGTTCCTGTATTTACAGTTTTAGAAAAACACATCCCTTCTCATAAAAACTGTGCCAATACAAACTAGAACACAGGAATGCTTTTACAAGAAAGCAAACAGAAGGTTACAGGTCTGATCTGTCTGACTGTGCTTTATGCCACTTAAAGCTTACTGGTATTATTAGATCTGTACCACCTTTGACTTTAAAACCTTAGGAATAAGCTCCTTTTGAATTGTGGGCTTTGTTTGTTCGCTTTTTCTTGCTTCACATTCAAAAACCATAGTACTGGATCTAGAGATATAAGGTGAACTCTCCCTGAGCAAGAAAGAAGAAAAACGCCAACCCTGATGGTGGACGAATGTGAAAGAAAGTAGCTGTACTTCCTAATCCATGGGTGAGCTTGCATCCCAAATGGGGCAGAGGCAACAGCAAACCTTGCCACAGGTCTCTTGGCTTATCAGCCATATGTTGTAGGGACTCATTGCCATAAAATGCTACCATGCAATTCTAGTCTATTATTCAGACATCTTTCAGGTTACAATTGCGTTTGATAGCCAAATATACTAGCATTGCTTAAAATCATAAATTGTATCACAGCTCATTTGACAGCAATTCACGCTGTCCTACTTGAGAGAGTTCTGTGTCTGGAATGGGACCATCGAGGTAGGACAATATTTTTAGAGCATGTATGGTATTATGATCTGGCTTCTGGGATTGAAGAGATTTTAGAGAAGTTAATTTGTACATGAAACAACAGCTAGTACATTGCAGAAAGCACTTGGTTTGGGGTCAGCAAATTCCCACCCATCAGGTCATTTTTCATTTTTTCTAGTCAAAAGCATCATGTGTATAATTTTATATAATATTTTTTCATTTTAGAGGTAAATTTTTTATATAGGTTCTTGATTTTTTTCTTTATTAGTGAACTTTGAACCCAGCTACTTGTTCCTATTTTATTAAGCTTTCCATATCTTCCCTTAGCCTACCTTTTCCCCTTCAACACAGTCACCCAGATTTCTATTTTTCTTCACCACCTTATTTTGTTTCACTCTCTATTTCACTTTTTTTCACAAAGAGAATGTGTATCATTGATTATGTCTGAGTAAAATTAATTTATGAAATTAAAAGTCTTAGCAGAGATGAATAGAAAGAAAAAGTTATAGCTGAAGATTGAAAGCTGAAGAAAATGTATATTTGAAAAAAGATTCAAAGATCTTACACCAAGAGATTGGAAGAGAATGAAACTTTATAAAAGTATTAAAAAATCCCCAACCATTGCCATAAAGATTCTAAAAATTAACTTGAAAATACTTAACAAAGTGAAAGAAGTTCAACTCAAAGCTAATTAAATTGGCATAGAGTCACACCTCCCCCTACATTTTCTGGTAAAAGACAACAGATAGAAAGAAGAAATATGTGAAAGTTTAATCAAAAGAATATTAGAGATTTAAAAAAATGACAGTGAAAATTATTTCAGTAAGGATAGGTTCTATCAGAAAGATTGGCTAATGGACAGGAAAAAAAATCACACACTACTTTGTCAACTGTTTCAAGTTATCCACACATTGACAATTTATGGTGTTAAACAACAGGATGTTCTACCTGGATATTTCATGTACTTCCATGGGATAAAATCCAAAGTTAAACTACTGAATGTTTTGCAAATTAGTTTGTCAATCACTTATAATGGTACAGTAGATGAGGTTATATACTGTGTATAGAAATAAATGTATAATTATCCAATTATTTTGTAGAGACAGGCTTCAGCTGTATGGTTTGGAAAGCAATATAAGTGTATGCTAATCTCTGTGGAGGAACCAGAAGAGACAAAGATAAGGCCACAGCTCTTAAGTTTCTATTTCTCAGTTGCCATAAAACTATTGAAGTGCTGTTAGTGTAAACATGTAATTCCAAAGCAAAACACAAAATGCTTATGTACTTAAACTCCTATTGCTTCTGGTATGGATTTTGCAATATTCCTAGATGCTTTGCAAATAAAATGTCCTGCCACTTAGAAGGCAGAGTGATTTCAATATCTGAGAATGGCTCATAAAATCTTTTTCCAGTACAGTCTAAGGACTATAAGATAAAATCTTATTCAAGCTATTGTGAAACCTCACAAGAATATGCAATAAAAAGAGCTTGTAATTAGTGGAAATGTAATTCTCAGGACTGGCTCACTGCAGGAATTTCTGATTGTAGAGTTACTTGTATTTTTGAATAAAAATGAACAATAAAGAAAGGAACACAAACTGTGAAGTGCAAGGAATCAGAATCACAGAATATTCTGAGTTGTAGGAGACTCATAAGTATATCAAAGTCCAGCTCCTGGACCTGCACAGGACTAACACAAGAGTCACACCATGTGCCTGCACTCGCTCTTCCCTTCATGAGGAAGTTATAGACTCCAAGGCAGGACCTCTCTGCATTCAAGGGAGTCAACAGCTCCTCCCAGTTTTGTATCATCTACAAACTTAGTATCACACACCTTTTAATTTTTATTTGTAATGCTGAACAGTTTCTTAGGATAAACAATTGTGAAACAAAGTAAGGGATTACCCATATGTATGAAATTTTTCTCGGTAATGGGTATGTACACTATTCTCCTACCTCCAGCTAACCACTGTACAGAATATCATTTTATGGTAGTAAGGAAAGTTGTGGTATAGACTTCAAGTATAGAAATATTTCCTAAGCAGAAAAATAAAGAATATTTAGGGAATAAGCAACAAAAATGAAGAAAGGACTTTAGAGGTGAAAGAGTCTGCCATGATTACTGCAGAACATTCCATTTATTTTACTACTTCCAGTTTTCAGTTAGCTATTTAGATAAATAAATTATGCATCCCGAAGTCAATTCAGCTTCTAATTTATGTAGTGAATTTAAGGAAACAATGATCAGCTACATTGTTTCTTTGAGTCTTTTCAGACTCTTAGAATTTACCCAATGCTGTACCAAGTTATGGTTCTTTGTAGAAGTCAGCTCTTGATGGGGAGCCATGGGGGAGATACAATTAGGTCTCATTAGCATGATGTCCAACTATTGATGATTATGTTCATATAAAACTGGAGTTCAAAAACCATTTGTGATGGGAATTTATTTTTCCCTAGAAGTATAACACATATTCTGGCAGGTTTCTGTACCAAACAGCTACATTTTAAAATCATGAGTTAGACAAATGTAGAATGGGAGGACATTAAAAACCTATATTTTCAAAAGTTTACAGTATTTTATCACTGCTGAGTTTGCCTGAGCATGGAAATCTAGTCTTATTATTGTTATGTTATAAATCAGTTTGTGGTATCTGTCTCTCATGCTCTCCCCTCAGAGCATGTGGCATTAAAAGCTTTTACTAATGGCCAGATTGGTGGCATACTGGAATGTAGGTAATGACTTAAGCACTTGAATTTGCATTAGGGGTCAGCCCAAAATCTGAACAGCTGAAATGATAGGTGAAATGATAGCAGTCAAATATACTTCTATCTTCCTCTGATGGACAACCTTAGTATCAGCTTCAGAACTTACTAGAGTGCTCTGTTGAGTGTGATGTTTCAAAGCAAAATGAATTCCTTCATGTGACAATGCTGTAGACAACTACTCTGGAGCTAAACTCCTTTTATAAACATCAGATATCAATATGGCCTATTGTATCTGAGTCATAATTTCATCAAAGATCAGCTGCATAAAAAAGGACAGTGACTGATGTAAAAATTCTGCCTTGTGTTTATTAGCTAAAAAGGAAGCTCAGAAAAATTAGCCCCTATAGGTACTATCCACTGATTGAAATACATTGACAGTAATTTTTATCTTTAGGAACAAAGACTCATGTGCTTGTTTGTTTTTGCACCAGATTTAATGCCAATCCCTTCAGTTAAAATATCTATTGTAATGAAACCACTGTAAACTACTTAGGCTTCTTTTTCCCATTTCTTACTTCTCCAAAGAGCATGAGGACACAGCACCCGTGATGTTTGTTTGGGGTTTTTTGCTATCTAATACATTCCTCCTTTGTTTTTCATGAATCAGTTCCACTTGATTTCTTCATCAATATTTGCAGACAGTTGCAAATATTGCTCTGATAATTTTTACATCTATTTCCAGAAATTTCTGCCACATAGGAAGCCCTCAGTTTTTGCTTATATCCTTTAATTCTTTAGATATGAAAAGTGACAAAACGAGTGTATATGTGAATGGGAGAGAACAGTGTCTGTCAGTTACATCCACTTCCCCACACCTGAGCAGTCCCTCACAATATTCTTGGAAACAAGACATTATAGTCTAGAGCAGCGAAAAAGCAGATGGGTGAAAACCTGTCTGAATGACTGGTTTCTGAGGGTAGTGGTGAATGGGTCATACACCAGTAACAAGAAGCCAGTGCTCTACAGGATCCACCCTGAGACTGGTCCTGTTTACCAACTTTACAGATGACCTGGATGAGGTTAGAGTAATGCTGGTCAGGTTTACAGATGACAAGTTGGTGAAGTCAGTCAATATGCTGGAAGGCACAACTGTCATCCAGAGCTCCTGAACAGGCTGGAGCAGCAGGCCAACAAGAAACTAATGAAATTTAACTAGACAAAGCCAAGTGCTGCCCTAGGGCAGGAAACACCAGTGCAAGGACACAGGCTAGGCATGTCTGATTAAGGGTAGCTCTGTAGGAAGGGACCTGAGGACCTTGTCAGACATAAGCTGAGTATGAGCCAGCAGTGTTCCCTGGCTGCAGAGGCAGCATGGATGTCCTATTTACAGGGGCAAAGCTAGGACAGCAGTGGGGAGCACTAATCCCCTTCACTCAGCATTTGCACTTCACTCTAAATACTGCAGCCAGTCTTGGACTCCGGGTACAAGAAGAAGATTAGTGAGTTAAGGGAGAGCCCCCCTGGCTGTATTTATAGAAAGATTCTGAGGGATGACTGAAATTGATAGTGTTAGGCTGGGTGTAAGGAAACAAGTTGACCCTGAGTACAGTGAAGCAGAGAAGCAGGCTGCCCAGAGAGGCTGGACAGCCTCTGTCCGTGGAGGTGCTAAGTCCAAATTGAATGTCACTGACCAGCCTGGTCTGACTGCACAGCTGAGCCTGCTTTACACAGCAGGTTGGATACAGACCTCCTGAGGTTCCTTCCAACCCAAGTGATCTTATATGACTCTGTCCAATGATCCTATAACTCTTACCATATTCAATTTCTAAAAGTGCTTCCATTGTCCCATACAAGGTGCTAAGAAAAAAAAATCCCAAAACACCAGTCACACCAGCAAAACCCAAATCACCTTCCAGAGGAAACAGGCTCTGAAGTCTCACTTCTGGTGTGTTGATATGTGAATACCATCCTTCTGAGATGTACATGTTTTCCTAAAATAACTTCTCATCAATTCTTAAAACATAGGTAGATCGTATCACCAGCAACCTCATTCAGGTTTATATTCCATTTCTCCAAAGGTCAGCAAAATACTTTAGATATCACCTGGTATTGTTAGACAGATACCTATTTGCTGCTCCTGACTCATTTTCAGAGTCTTGCAAAGTACTGAGGATGTCACCGCTTTGTGCTGCACCTACTGGTCCATAAAATAAAGAAACCTTGATTTCTTCCTTTTTTTTTTAACTTTGCAGTTAATCAAAAACTTTAGAAAGCTTAACTATTGTGGTCATGCATTGCTAAGCATGAAATAATTCTAGGTTTATAATTCCAAAAGGGACTCTCACAGTATTTAAAACAACCAGCTTCCTATGGGAATTTTACTGTTTCATTCCTTGGGAAAAACAGATAGTTTTAGGGGAAATAAGACTTGAGGAAGCTGAGCATTAATGTAAACAGTGGTAGGTGTATGAAATGTCTGAAGAACTCGTAATGTTAAATTTTTGACAGGAATGGATTAATAGAGGAGCAAGTGGTGAAAGGAGTATGATTAATAGTTTCACATGACTAATTCATTACATTGTGTATGATGCTGTTACATATTGCCTTGCAGGTTCTTTTGGAATATAGGCACATTTTTAATTCTAAAGAAAATGCTGTGCCATGCAGTTTTCTGCATACCAGCTGTGATGAGTATTGCCTTGTACTTGTGAACTCTTACTTTGCCTCAGACTCTTAGAGTGATAATGCTGAGACACAATTACTTCCCAGGAATAGAATCATAGAATCATAGAATCGATTGGGTTGGAAAAGACCTCCAAGATCATCGAGTCCAACCCTTGGTCCAACTCCAGTCCATTTACCAGATCATGGCACCCAGCGCCACGTCCAATCTGTGTTTAAAAATCTCTAGGGATGGGAAATCCAACCCCTCTCTGGGCAGCCCATTCCAATGCCTGATTACTCTCTCTGGAAAGAATTTTTTTCTGATATCCAACTTAAATTTCCCCTGGCAGAGCTTAAGCCCGTGCGCCCTCGTTCTATTGCTGAGTGCCTGGGAGAAGACACCAGCCCCCACCTGGCTAGAACTTCCCTTCAGGTAGTTCTAGACAGTGATGAGGTCACCTCTGAGCCCCCTCTTCTCCAGGCTAAACAACCCCAGCTCCCTCAGCCTCTCCCTATAGGACTTGTGCTCCAGTCCCTTCACCAGCCTTGTTGCTCTTCTCTAGACCCGCTCCAGCATCTCAATATCCTTTCTGAACTGAGGGGCCCAGAAACTGAACACAGTACTCAAGGTGTGGCCTCACCAATGCAGAGTACAGGGGAAGGATCACTGCCCTGGTCCTGCTGGCCACGCTATTTTTGATACAGGACAGGATCCCATTGGCCTTCTTGGCCACCTGGGCACACTGTTGACTCATGTTGAGCTTCCTGTCAATTAGTATATTCTACTGCTACTTCTGAACAACATTGTGCTAAAATCTTTTACACAAGTGCCAACACGTATGTGTAGTAGAGCAGCAGGCACTAAATACCAGACCAACATCTTCCATTTTATTCCAAATGCAACCACACAAAGCTTCTCAAGGGCTATTTCCCTTCAGACGTAGTAAGGAGTAGGGGACTAGGGACACAGCACATGTGCACATCTCCTTTACCAGGCAAACTTAACCACTTGCAACTGTGAGGTAGAATTTCATATATATTCTTCAAATATTTAGAAGCCAAGTAGAAGTTTCTTCCAGCCAAAAGATTTTCTTCTCTGAATGAGTCCATAACTTTATCTATAGTTTGGAGTTTTTTCATGAATTTAAACCCAGAAGGCCGAAATACTATAGAATATATGAGTAGCATCCACCATCATTACAGTTCCTATTTAAGGAGCAGAAGCAATGAATGATTTTTTAGCTAGGTTCTTTCACTTTTTTAAAAGTGCTGCCGGGAATGACCCTTCCCCCCAAAAACAGGACTCTGAGCCACGTTAGTGTAGGGTAAGATAAAAAGTAAAGGTCCTTTAATAACACAGGGCCTACAGCCCACAGGAATACAGGATGACATGCCTGTGTCCCAGTTCTTGTTTCCATGGCTTTTATAATAAGATCCCTCCAATCATTGCTTTACACATTTCTCAGTTCAGCCCCAGTCCCACCCCTGGACCAACCCCTGGAATTGGGTCTGGGGTCGTCAAGACCCTCTGTCTTCATCAACTCTTCTTCCTCAGGCACACAAAGGTCTCTTGGAGCTCATCCAATTCTGGCTTTTGGGTCACTCTGACCTGTGTTTATGTTTCATTCTGTAGGCCTTCTGATATCCTTCAGCTCTTTACCTTGGAAAGGAGTCTAAACAAGATTAATTAACTAAAGGAATTTGAGCTCCCTGTTCTGGGACAGGGATAGTGATAGAAAGGCATTAAACTGTTAGAAATATTAACCCTCTAAAAATCTACAACTACTGTGTTCCTAAAATCAACAAAATGTGGAAATCAGAACAAAAACCCCTTTGGCATCAAAAGCTATGCCTTTATGTTTTGCAAATACCACATTCTTTATTTTCACATTGAAAGACATTCAAACTATGCTTGTGAATCTGGAAATGAATGTTTCAAAGCAATTGATAAAATATTAATGAATCTGAATAATAGGAAGTTATTTAGCATCACTTGACTAGATGCTCCAGAAATCAGAATCCTCTGACTGAATAAAGTTTCATGAATTTAAGACAAATCACTGTGTTGCTCATGCGGAAGCAGAGCACTCTAATAATCTCATTACATATATGTTAGAAATAATATTAATAATATTAATATTAATCAGCAAACTCCTTTCTAGATAGCTCTGATAGATATGTTTTAAGCAAACAATGGATTAATTTTCAGTGATTGGGGTTTTTTTGTTTTATTTTGTTTATTTTTTTTGTTTGGGTTTTTTGAGGGGGAGTTGGGGTTGTTGGATTTTTTGTTTGTTTTTGTTTTGGAGGGTTTTGTTGTTGTTTTTTTTGGGCGGTTTTTTTGTGTTTTTTTTTTTTTTTTCAGATTTAGGAAAAGAGAGGTGATGGCATATCAGAGGATGGATATGCAACTGCAGTTTAGATGTTGAGAAATTGCTTCCAGACTCCTTGCATCCAAAGAGCCTGCTTCCAGAGGGAGGTTGGAGCAGAAATACTGAGGTTCAACAGAACTTGGCACAGTAACCAAGCTTAAAATGGAAGAGAGCTGAAGTTTCACATACTTATTAAAAGATAAATGAGGGAATCTGTGTGGTAACAGCTTGTCAGCCTGATATTGATCCTGGGTGAAATATTAAATGCCTGACACAAGACTATTAATGAAGAATTAATTCAAGCGCTAAAGAATTAAAGGATTGAAACATAATTAATGCCAGTCAAGAGGATTATAAAACCACAGTATTATTTTTGATAAAGATATATCTGACAAGTTCAACAAGATCTATTTTCTGTTGTTTATTTAGAGCCTTGCTTATCAACTCATTGTTGCATAATATTTCAATTAAAAAGACTCATAAAAAAAAGGAAAATGACACATTAGAATTAGATTAAAAAGCTGATAAGTATTTCCTTGAGCTTCCTGTAGCAAAGATTAATAATCAAAGGGGGTGTGTTGCTAGCAGGATTTCAGAAAACAGTTCTAAACTCATGATTAACATTGTATCAAAGACCTGAAATGAAATACAAATTAATTCCTGATAACATTTATGAATGACACAAGGAATAGGGAAATTAATCTAATGAAGTGGAAAGATCAGTAGTCCAAAGTGATCTGGGCTGCTTGATAAATTGGACATAAGCTAACCAAATGAATGCCAGTATAGCTAAGAGTAAGGTTGTATGAATTATGGAGGTCAAGACTCTCTACAGAACCTTTCTGAAAAGGTTTTGGGCAGTGAATAGTTCAATTAGTGTTCTGTGTAGCATTCAAGAAGTGTATTGCATGGCAATTGAAGAGCATTTCTTTGAGATTTACCATTAATCCAAAGAAGAAATTTGCTTTACTGCTTTGACAGTTGCCTATGTGATTTAGCTTTTACTTTCCATGCATTTTCTGCCTTGTATTCTTCTGCCTGATGCTGTACAGAGATAGCTGAATGGCCAGAACTACCAGATTGTGGGTTATGCCTTCATGAAAGATTTATCTTGGTGTAAAAGTGCCTTGTTCTCAAATACCAAGAATAACAAAGCCACAGGGTTGATTTCCTGTCACTCTGAATGGTCTATCCAATTAAATATTTGAAATATGAAGTATAAGAAACCAAGCAAATAACAAAAACAATAAAATACAACTCCAAGATATATTACCAATACTCATGTTAGGAGTCCTCTAGGCACAAAGTTTAGGTTGTAATTTTAGATTGATCTCCTCAGACTGAGTCCCATTATCTGAGTTCCATCTTTGCATTAGTTTTCCACATATCCAACTATCAAGTCACACAGTGTGGCCACAGTGGCAATTTCTTGTATCAGCAGTCTCAAATGCCCATTTTACACACATCCATTGTAAAGAACAGCTGGAAGCAAGTCTAACTAGAACTGTAATGCATAGAAACATTGCTATCAGAAGAGTCCTATTCCCTGAGACCAGGACAAACAAGAAATTATTCAGGAAATTTGCTCAGAATTCACCTGATAATATTTGAAAGATACGAGTATGTGCCTATATGGAATGAAATTTTGCAAATAACTCACAATACAGTGTTCTGTTGGAGGACAGTTAATAGATGAAGACTTTATTAAGTGGCAGAAATATTATAACCGATGGGTTGATGAAGATGCGGAAGTGCAAGAACCAGGAAGAAGCTATTTAGACATTTCTCCTGTTTAATTGTTATCTACCTCAAAATGGCTACCCTTGTCCTTTTCCCTTAGTCATCCCTATCCAGGTTTCTTCTCCCCACAAACCCTTAGGGCACTTTCCCGCCAAGCCTTCCCTGATTGGTCCCCAGTTGGTGCAGTGCACCATTTTCCATATATGGTTATGTTCAAACCCGGTTCTCTGATTGGTTCTTCCCTCGTTCCTCCCCTTCATTTACATACCTACCAATCCGATGCCTCGCTCCTCCCTGTCTCCACCCCTAACTCCGCCTTAGTTCTAGAAAGTTCCATGCTCCCCTATATAAGCCAGTGCGTTCCAATAAACTGTGCTTCTCTGCGTTGACTCCTGACTCGTGTGGACCTCTTCCTTCGGGGGATCGTTGCCGGGCTGGGAGCAGGAGGAGCCTTTCCCTAGCTTCTAAGGAGTTGGTCCCTCGAGAGCACCTGCCCTTGCTCTTTGAGCCCTTCTCCTAGGAGCTTCGCCTCTCTCCGCCGCATCGGTGGCAGACACTCATCCACCGATAGTGTTCAAAGGCACTTCAGGAGCTACAATTTACATTTTGCAAGTTGTGTTGAATGCTCTATATTCTATATATCTTTGCAGACCTATTTGTGTAAAACCAGCAGTTGTATAGCTGCCATTACTGATTAGATTCACCAGAAAACATACCTTGCATAGTAGCTTATTTCGAATAGTCAGTATCAAACTGTCTGCCAACTTTTGCAATCCCTTTCCATAGCAATGTTTATCTTCTCAGTTTTGAGGACAGACCATTAGTTGCTATTAATATACAAAGAGACAATTTACTTTGAAGTACAGAGTTTAAATCACAGGTTTCTCATGGCCCACAAAGAAGTGATAAATTCTGACCCATCATGCTTACTACTATCTCAGAAATCAGATTTCTTTGTGTCTTGGTTTGAGATAAGCAACTGCCAACCCCCCCAAGCACAGAGAGAAAAGCCTCCCTCCTAACACCAGGGAAAGGGAGGAAAAGAGAGGGGAAAGAAAAAAACCACTTCAAACTGCATTTATACTAAATCTACATATATTTTTTACAGAAAGAAAGAGACAATTAGAAGAGAGTACAAATATACACTCACACAAGTCTACAACAACAAGTTCCCCACCTCAACTTCTTAACAAACTCACAAATTCTACTGTCTTAACTACACATTACTTAAGAAGAAGCTTATTCCCCAGGGAGACAAACCCAAGCAGAAAGGAGAGACCCAGAACAACACAGTTTACTTTCCTGAGGTACCCTGTGAGCCAGTGGTGGGCCTGGTCCTCTCCATCCCCCCTGGGACAGCATCGTGCGTCCTCCCAAGAGGAGGGCTGAGAAGCGACTGCCTTAACCACTCCCACACTGGTTCCTACTTCCCTGGAGATGATGTCATAATGTGGTATGGAATACAAAATTACTGGCTAGAAGAGGTCAGCTGTTCACTCAGCTCAGCTCAAGTCAGCTGACAGCTTCGGGCTAGTCCACACTTCAGGGCCCAAATCTAGGCCCACCTAGGTGAACCCATAACACTTTGGCATATTAAAATCAGATTGATGTAACAGCAGTGAAAGTTTCATACAATTGCTTTGTATGCCCTCTGTACATCTATAACTTGTTTCTCATTCTAGAAAATATTCATCTTTTGCATGGGCTACAGCACAAACACAAGAAGCCAGGATACTAACCAGCAGAATACATCTGTTCTGACTAAATTAAGAACTGCAGCTCAACACAGCACCCTTTTACATCATCAGATTTCCCCATGAAGAACACTGTCATAAGCAGTCTGAGGAAATGTGTGTATAGTTCAACCTTTTCTCTCCTGCCATGTCCAGCAGAGATTGATTAGGAAGCAATGAGAAAACACACATTTAAAGATCATTCCCTAGAATAATCTCTACTTTCCAGTAATTTGTGACTCAGACTTCAAGGAAAAAAGGGATATCTACAAGTTCCCTTTCTTTATTTTCCTAATAATTTTTTGAACCCCTGAGGCAGGAAGTTTCTCTTTATAAAGTCATATTCACTCTATTTAATTAGCCCTGCACAGACAGCAGAATCATTTGTCTGTAGTCACCCAGATCACCTTTGAAACCTTAAAAAAAAAAAGTACAAACCACTGGTGCCACTTCTGTCACCTCCTGGCCTCTAATACCACAGTAGCTTTAAGATGGAGACAGCTGAACTATGAATTGTGATAAGCAGTTTCACTTGTTTTAGAACTCTGTGACAAGTATCATCTGATCCTCAAAATTCCTGTTTGTTCATTTTCTTTACATGTTCCACACCTTTTACACCAAAGAATTTAAAAGATTCCCTGACAGACTAAACCTCCTCTTTTTATGCCTTCATTTTCAATTACCTCTACAAACTCTTTGCCAGCCCTTCTCAATCTGAGGTCTTCAGAAAAGATTTATGACTGCCTTTTATGTCTAAAAAAAAAAAAAAAGATTCCTTAGACAGTTTGAGGTTTGGCTAAATATATAATTTGCCCATAGCTTCCTAGAATTTCTGATACTTTCTGTTTGCCCTTTTCTTTGATTTATATCAAAGGACAAAAAATTTAAAGACAAACCCAGAGCTAGCATTTCAAATAAAAATCTCAAGCTCCTAAATATTTCCTATTGCATGTTGACACTTTCTTAATACTGTTCCCAAAGACTTCATCGAGACTTTCCCTGAAAAAAAACCAAAACAAAAACCAGCAACAAAAACCAACCAAACAAAAAACCCCCAAGCATTCAAAGAAACCCAGAATTATATTTGTTTTCCTTCAAAGTCTATATTATTCAGTGAATTAAGTCACCAATTGTGGGCATTTTGTTTTAAGAACATACTTAACACAAATTAAGAGATCAAAACAGACAAAGATGTGACTGCTTTGATCTGGGATGTTGTGTTTTGAAACAAACTTGCTTAGGTTGTTTCATGGATCTTCCTTAGCTTAAAGGACAAATACTTTAGATATCAGAGCCTCATAACAACCTTACAACATATGCACATTATCTAATCTGTCTCTATTGTGCAATTTATGTTTTCAAAGGGTTTCCCAATTAGCTTACATTTCAGAATAAAATCTCATCTATGTAGTATTTTTATGGGGCTAAATCCTGGATGGAAATATCCCAGGCACAAAGCATTGCTTTGTTTTTATATTGCTTTCCATATTTCAGCTTTTCTGCATTACACAGCACAAAGCCACAAAGATACATTGGTTTAGTTGAAGTTACTTGAGTGTCTCCACAGGCAACTCAGCTTTGCAGCACAGACACTGCTGCCCATGTTGTTGTTGATGCCTTTTTGGTTTGTACCATGCGGTATCAGCATGATTGCATGCCAATCAGAGCAATTGCATGCTACCATGGCCCCAGTATGAAAAGAAAGATCCCAACTGAAAATGCAATCAGTTCATTCTGAGGACAGTGTTGCCGTAAAAGTCTGTAAAAAAGACTCCGAGCCAAGTTTTGTAGGAGATAAGATAACAGGCAGGCACTTTAATGAGCAACCCCGCTCATCCAGGAATACATCGATGCGTGTGCAAGCTCTAAGTTCTATAGCTTTTATAATATAACCTATCCAATCACTACTGTCCACATGTCCAGTTCCACCTCTGTCCCCTCCCAGTTCCCACCCCTGTTGAATTGGGGCTGGGGTCGTTGGGCCCCTCTGTCTTCATCCACCTCCTCTTCTTCAGCACACAAAGGTCTCTTGGACGCTCTCCAGGGCTTCGGGTCACACTGCTCCATGTTTATATTCTCTTCTGATATGCTTTAATCAGGTACCTTGAGGAAGAGACTAAATAGCTGGCAGATCTCAGCTGCCTGTTCTGGAGCAGGGGTAGAGATAGAAGGACTTTATGCTACAAGCTGCTAAATATTAATTCACTAACATCTACAGCATTACATCTACTGTGTTCCTAAAATCTACAAAATATGAAAATTGAAAAATTAAAAAAAACCCTTTCGGCATCAACAGACTATACCCCTTGCCACGGGTATCATGGCAAGAGCTGGCAGATCAGACTGCTACTTCTGCTCTTGAGGCACTGTTGCATTTGCCAGTGCTGTTATGTATTAGCCATACAGTCAGAATTTAGTAAAGACAAAGCCATGCAGCTGCTTAACAGGAGCACATCATGTAACGTAAGAGCTACATATCACATCAGGCAGTGCCAGCAGGAGGGTTTTTTCCTCATATCTACCTTCCCAATTAGACCATCCTTATTGCTTGACAAACACCAACATGCCAAGGGAAGCAACACAAAGAAACCCATAGCAGAAGGGAAGCATCTTTAGGGAAACATAACTTCCTGGAAGCCAAGCATTGGTGAGAGGGCTGACATCTGGGGAAGGTATAGAACACTAAACATATATACTCCATTTCAGGGTTTCACTGTGTGCATTATTCTACACAGAGAATACCTGAGATTTTACATTATGGATTTATATTTAATTGGAAAATTTATCTTGAACATTTTAATTTAAGAATCTGCATTTTCAGAGAATGAATTAAAATAGAGGTGTTATGATAACATCATCATATTCAAAATTCTTTTTTTTTTAATTTTAGAGACCAAAATGGAAAAAAATCCCAAAACTTTACTACCACCAAAAAAACCCCAAACACCACAAAATTTCAAGCTTGTTTCATACACCTTAAAAAAAAAAAAAGCTTTTGTGAGCAGAGCATTTTAATCCTCCTAAAAGAACCACAATAAACTCTTTGCAGCAAAAGCATGGAGATTTTTTTTTAAATTAAACTGTCACAGACAATCCATAATAAAGCCATCAGCACCTCTGGACATATGAGTCTGTAAAAATATTCCAGTTCTGAAAGAGGAAAGGTTCTACCCTTATTTCTGCTCACCAGTATTTGACCTGGGGCTTACCACACAGCACAGTTCTGGGTTCTGGGTCTTTAAGGCTTTTTTTGTTTTGTACATTTATTTCATTATGTTATGAGCCAGCAATAGAATTCTTTCATCTTATTAGTTAGGCCACTCTCCATAAAGAATCAAGTGATGTCTCTGGTTCAAAGGAAAGGTAGGAAACTTCACTGGAGAGAGAAGAAAATTTAACTTCATGTCTTAGGAATTAGTATAAGGCATTTTGAACAAAAATTCCTCCTCTTTTTTCCATCCATTTGACTATACTGTAGGAGGAGAAATATTGACGGCACCTCTTTCCTTCACTTGGTAGTGCTCAATTTTTTACAAAGATAAAGACAGAAAACTGAAACATACCATAAAAAGAAATAAATGAGGCTTTTAAGAAAGTTCTGTTCTTTTTGTATATGTGCACATGTGTTTACTGCATCCCAGAATAATTCTGAGTTTACACCTTTGGCAAGGTATTTATATTACATATTGCTCCTGGAACTAGAGAAAACTAAATGCACTGTAGAAAGCACTAGAGAATTCTGACCTACAATTCAATTATTCATTTCAGAAACAGGTAGAAAGAGCCAAAAATAATATAGGAACCTCCATTCAAACCACAAAAGAGGATCACTGATAAATCAATAGAAGTGTAACAGTGATGAAATCCACAATTATAATTTAACTATTGTTCTAGAGAATTCTGTTCTTCTGAAAAGTGCTGTGTACACTCTTGATGTGCAAGGATGAAACTTAGCATCATTTCCCCTCCCCCCCCCCTTGTTTCATGCTACCAACAACTTAAGTGATCAGCAACATTTTTGGTTGTTGTAGTGGGTGGTCTGACTGCAAGCCAGGTGTTATGGGTTCACCTAGGTGGGCCTAGATTTGGGCTCTGAAGTTTGGACTAGGCCAAAGCTGTCAGCTGACTTGAGCTGGGCTGAGCTGACAGCTGACCTCTTCTAGCCAGTAACTTTGTATTCCATACCACATTATGACATCATCTCCAGGGAAGTAGGAACCAGTGTGGGAGTGGTTAAGGCAGTCACTTCTCAGCCCTCCTCTTGGGAGGACGCACGATGCTGTCCCAGGGGGGATGGAGAGGACCAGGCCCACCACTGGCTCACAGGGTATCTCAGGAAAGTAAAATGTGTTGTTCTGGGTCTCTCCTTTCTGCCTGAGTCTGTCTCCCTGGGGAATAAGCTTCTTCTTAAATAATGTGTAGTTAAGACAGTAAAGTTTGTGTGTTCGTTAAGAAGTTGAGGTGGGGAACTTGTTGCAGACTTGTGTGAGTGTATATTTGTACTCTCTTCTAATTGTCTCTTTCTGTGAAAAATATATGTAGTTTTAGTATAAACGCAGTTTGAAGTGTTTTTTTTCCTTTCCCCTCTCTTTTCCTCCCTTTCCCTGGTGTTAGGAGGGAGACTTTTCTCTCTGTGCTTGGGGGGTTGGCAGTTGCTTATCTCAAACCAAGACACCAGGCATCCAGATGTTTAATTTCAGGCATGTTACTAACTCTTAATGGGAACTATTTGTAGAGTTTCCAGAAAAAGTTAGAATCAATTCTTCACAAGACAGTTTTATAAAGTCATTACGTTCTTTGATTGTAACCAGGACCTCACTAATTAGCTGTAGCCTTAAATCAGTGTGTCACCTCAGGCTGTCTTTTATCACCATTAACATGCTCTTTTAGAAATCTCTGCAGTTGACCTTCTCGACTTTAGACTTTCCTGGTGTTTAACAGGTAAAATGTCAAGCTAATTCTTTACCATTTAAGTGTTTTCAAGAATGTGTACACTCATTATGTAATTGCCCATCCTTAGCTGATATTTATATATTTTAATTGAAATAATATTTGTAGAAATATAAGTAGAACTGCTACATTGTTGCATATGCAGTAATGATCATTACAGATATGTGTGATGATAAGAGGTCACACCTGAAAAACCATTTGGGGAACACAACCATGTAAGTGAAAATCCTTAATGTTTAGAGGAAGAATGCCTGGGGTGGGTTCCCCTTTAGAGGGGCAGGCAATAAAGAGCATAAAAAAGATGGGAACTGTTACAGTTTTTGTTTCTGAAAGACCCTTCACAAAAATCGTAGAAAATAATAGAAAATACAGGCTCATCACTTGTTATAACAGGTAGTATAACAATAGCTGAGAAAGTCAGAGGTAAACTTTTCTTTGAGAGTTTTTTTCAAGAAGTAAGCAGCTGTGAACAGCTGTGACACCCAAGTTCAGAAAAACTGATATTTGGGTCCCATATTTAATATCTAAATGATTTATCATTCAAGAAACTATATTTCCACTGTTCTTTTAGTTGACGCCTATAAAGGATATATATTCCCCACAGAACTTCTGTACTGACCACCACAGTATGTGCTACATTTGCATTTAAATAGTTTTTGTAGTTTGAGTACTTTAGAGGCAAAACCCCCTGGTCATCACATACCAAATTCTCAGTGGTTTTTTGAGGGGGTGAAGGGGGGGGATGTACAAACACAGCTCAAGCTTATTTTTGTATGTGCCTCAAAGAAATTACCAACACCTTGAATCTTCAGCAAGGCATTTGTAAAAGTGCATTATTCTTTAGCCCGTTAAATACAATGGTTAGTCTATTGGCTGATTGTAAACCAGAACAAGATCTACCTGGGTTCTGGCAGAGAAAAGCTGCTTGGCCCCTCAAGTCATTCGAAACGTGGTTTTGTTCTGAGCAACAGATGACCTAGTTCCCTTGACTTGTAAACTAGAGGACAAAGTTGTTTATAGCCATAAAAATATATTTTTATAAGAAGCCCAACATGCTCATTTTCTGAAAAAGATGGGATTCTGCCTAGTTGTTGACATTAAATCTTCAGCAAAGTACACACAGACAGACAGGCAATCTATATTACAATACCTACAGAAAGCAATAGGTACCAATGAAATAAATACTTTTTTTTCTATACAGTGTGTTTTCTTGCCTTACAAGTCAGTGTAGATTTAAGTTTTCACCCCAAATAATTCCCAGATACTACTCTTTCTTGTTATTTTCTCATCTTATCAAACAGCCAACTATATTAATTACGTACTATTAAAATACTTTATTGCTTCTGCGACAGTTCTGTAACTAACTGTCTCTGGTCACAGGCACTGCACCATCCTTGAGAAAAATTTTTTTTCCTTTCTCTGTTTTTCTCCATGATGTTCCTTATTGCCTTTCAAGCAAAATAAATAAACACAATAGCAACTCTCTAGGGGCATTTGGGACATGCTGTTCTATACCTATCATTAATACGGTATTCATTTGTTCAACAACTCCAAAGAGAGGGGATGTATTAAATCAGTAAATATTAGTTATAAGGAACAATGCATTAATAATTTTAATACTTCAAAGGAGAAATGATGGACAACTGCTTCTACATGCAGGTATTTCATTCCTACTTCTGTCATGGCATGCTGTAACTTATATACTCTGCTGTATTTAAGAAAATGAATATGTCTACTGAAAATAGTTCAACAGGGAACAATGTAAATGTGGGAGATGAACAAAATACTGTTGTTCAGAAGAGAAACTTTTCTAGTGAAAGTTGTTCCATAACTGCTTATTGCAGGATAAATTCCTGCTGTTGTATTAACTGGTTATTGCTGATATCTGCAGATAAGGTTTAAAGTTTTCTGACATGTGTTTAAGTAGTTGTTTGGTGTTGCTTTGACCAGAAGCCAAAATTTTGTTTAGAACTACTTTGAGCTGTAACAAAGTTTCCACAATCTCTCAAAATTCTAGCTTTTGGCAGTCTTTCACTACTAATCATTATTCCTACTGACATATAGGTACCTGTATTATCTGAGTAAAGAGTAGATCCTCTGGCTGTAATATTTGTCAGCTACCTAATGCAGTTTTATTTTCATGCTAGACCTCACTTTCACTACTTCTGGCACTCAGGATATATGCTAGATTAGAATTATTATATCAGCTCTTCACTGTTCCTGTAACTCCTTTTAAAAACATTGGGAGGTGGGAATTTTAATTAAAAAAAGCCTGCCTGGACAGAATACTGAAAAGCATACTGTAGTATAAGTAGGTAAAAAAACAGGAAAAATAAAGCTTGAAAACTTGAGCCCAAAGGCTGAGAAAGTGGTAGCAACAGAGGGCAAGACCATCTTTATTTTTTCCCAGTGAGCTTGCAGTTAAATAACATCCACAGCAATCATTTGAGGGCGGCAGGTTTAGCATGTCTGTGGCAAAGTAATGGGAGTCTAACTGTGCTGCATCTTGATGTTTTTGGGAGACCTGTATGTGTTCTTGGAAGAGCAAGGGCAAATAACAGCAGTCATAGCAACTCTTGATCAGTCTGCTCCAAGAGAAGCAATATATTAAGAAAACCCTGGACCTACACAGCAGCAGGACTGTAATAACATAATGAAAGTAGCAAGGGAAGCAAGTTGATGTAATATTTTTGCATATGAGTAAAGGGTTCTATACTGTCTCTCACAGTATTCTTCTGGACTAAATGTCCAGCACACAGCTGGATAAACACATTGTGTAATGAGTGAGCAATTGGCTCATGGGGGGACATCAGACTGGTGACCTGTCACTTGTGGGGTTCCACAGGGCTCCACCTTAGGCCTTGTGCTTGCCAGCCAGTCAAAGTAGGTGATTGTTGTGCTCTGTTCAGCACTGGTGCAGCCTTACCTTGAATACTATGTGCAGTTTTGGACACCACAATATGAGAGATATTAAGCTATTAGAGAGCATCCAAAGGAGGGCAGTGAAGATAGTGAAGTGCCTAGAGGGGAAGATGTAGGAGACGCTGTAGGAGCGACTGAGGTCACTTGGTCTGTTCAGCCTGCAGGAGACAGAGGGGAGAGTTCATAGCTTTCTGCAACTTCCTCACAGGGGGAAGAGGAAGGGCAGGCACTGATCTGTCTGGTGATCAGGGAGAGGACCCAAGGAGATGATGTGAAACTGTGACAGAGGAGGTTTAGGTTGGTTATTAGGAAAAGGTTTTTAGTACAGATGATTGGGCATTGGAACAGGCTCCCCAGGGAAGTGGTCATGGCACCAAGCCTGACAGAGTTCAAGAAGTGTTGTGATTCTTCAGGCTGTCCTGTGCAGGGCCAGGAGCTGGACTTGGACAATCATTGTGGGTTCCTTCTAATTCAGGATATTCTATTATTCTAAGTAAATGTACTAGTTTTTTACAGTGAGTGGTGTATTTATCCACAGCATGTCTCCCAATCAGCACTTTGCTTATACCCTCTACCAAGGTGATATCAGGTCTAGGGTCTATTCAAAAAGTGCAACAGAAAAGAGAAAAGACTTGTAAAAGGGTGTACTTTTGGAATCCCTGAAAGTATGGACAAAAGAGAAAATATATTATTAGGTACTTTATAGTAGCCTCATAGATAAAATTACAAAAGTGTCAGGTTACAAGGTCAAGGTGTCAATTTATTAGTACATTATTATAATAACAACAAGTGATTACATAGCTCTAATCCCACTGACCATCAAGATAATCAGCTCAGCATCAGACTGAAATAAATTCATGGAATATTGCCTGCTATGCAAAACTGCTCTGAATGTGCTTGCCACAAATACAAAGACATTCAGTACTAAAATCCTTCAGGAAGTGAAGCAGTGTGTATTTTCCATCATGATGGTCTTAAGAGATTTTTCTTAGCACATAAAATAATTAACAAGCCCATTCACAGAAACTGAGTAAAGCACTGAAATAACAGTGACAGTGTCAAAAGACATTCTGCCTTGTCCTATCACTACCTGGCATGTCAAAAGTCCCTCTTCATGGTTTTTTATAATCTCCTTTTAAGTACCAAAAAGGCTGCAATGAACAGACAATTTCTGATTCCATTTGCAAGCAGATTTTTTTCCTTTGATCAGATCCATTCATTGTGTCTTCTGAGCTGCAAAACAATGGCTGAGAGAAGACTGAGACTGCTGCAGGCATGGAGGGCAACCAAGTGGCCTTGGAATTTAAGATTAATATTTTTCTTCCTGGATATCTGATGGGATTTATCCCAGAACATACTCACTACCTCAGTATAGATAGGTGACAATTAGACTCTTCGTTCAGAAACATGTGGCCATCTCCATATGGAAAATTAACACCTCCAGATCTCACTAACTAGATGAGTGTAAGTTGACACCAGTGGTGTTCCCCAGGGGTCTGTATTGGGTCCAGTCCTGTTTAACATCTTTATTGATGATTTAGATGAGGGGATTGAGCCCATCATCAGCAAATTTGCTGATGACACCAAGTTGGGAGGGAGTGTCGACCTGCTGGAAGGCAGGAGGGCTCTGCAGAGGGATCTGGATAGACTTGAGAGATGGCCTGATTCCAACTGGATGAAGTTCAACATGGCCAAGTGCCGGGTCCTGCACTTTGGCCACAACAACCCCCTGCAGCGCTACAGGCTGGGCACAGAGTGGCTGGAGAGCAGCCAGGCAGAAAGGGACCTTGGAGTACTAATTGACAGGAAGCTCAACATGAGCCAACAGTGTGCCCAGGTGGCCAAGAAGGCCAATGGGATCCTGTCCTGTATCAAAAATAGCGTGACCAGCAGGACCAGGGAAGTGATCCTTCCCCTGTACTCTGCATTGGTGAGGCCACACCTTGAGTACTGTGTTCAGTTCTGGGCCCCTCAGTTCAGAAAGGATATTGAGGTGCTGGAGCGGGTCCAGAGAAGAGCTACAAGGCTGGTGAAGGGACTGGAGCACAAGTCCTATGGGGAGAGGCTGAGGGAGCTGGGGTTGTTTAGCCTGGAGAAGAGGAGGCTCAGAGGTGACCTCATCACTGTCTAGAACTACCTGAAGGGAAGTTCTAGCCAGGTGGGGGCTGGTCTCTTCTCCCAGGCACTCAGCAATAGGACAAGGGGGCACGGGCTTAAGCTCTGCCAGGGGAAATTTAAGTTGGATATCAGAAAAAAATTTTTTACAGAGAGAGTAATCAGGCATTGGAATGGGCTGCCCAGAGAGGTGGTGGATTCACCATCCCTAGAGATATTTAAACACAGATTGGACGTGGCGCTGGGTGCCATGATCTGGTAAATGGACTAGAGTTGGACCAAGGGTTGGACTGGATGATCTCGGAGGTCTTTTCCAACCCAATCGATTCTATGATTCTATGATTCTATTCTATGATTCTATGATCAGGTATTGTACAGGGGTGGGTGAACCATCATTAAAAAGGCTTCTTTATATGTTATGAAACTCTTCAGTTCTCATGATATTTGAGTGGAAGGGACTGCAAATGTGGAATTCTCCGTCTGCATCCAAACAGCTGATGCTACCAGCAATTCTCTGTCACACTTTCAAACATACCTGACACTGGATCGCCAAGTGCAGTCACTTCCAGTACTTATGTTTGATGACATTCTGCAGTATGATGACATAAATTCAGAACTGCCTCTACAGAGATATACTTAGCTTAGGTGAAAGAAAAAAATACTTTATGTAGAAAAGAAAGATGAAAAATGCTATAAAATGTAAATAAGAGAAAGTTAAACAAAAGAGAGCATGAGAAGGCAAACATAGAGTTTTATATTCAGATGAAATGAAAATACATGAATAAAAAGATAGTTTTGATGTTTTCAGTGGATTTATCTATAGATTTGTCCCTGCAGGAGTGTTCCATTCCATCTTTACTACTTGCATGCCTATAGGCTGATCATTTAAAATAATTACCAGGTTTTCTCATGTCAAGATGCTGGTTTGCGATTAAGATTTCTTCTGTGTAGTACACAAGTCATCAACTTCTGATTTTATTGCAATTCCCACATTACATGAACTTTAAGCTCTAGTTCTTCCAGTCATGTAATTAGAAGAAAATCTGTTCTTCATTTTAGAAGTTCCTAATTCTCACAGCTTTGGAGAAAGGAAAGGCACTTGTAACTCAAATGTGATCAAAAGCTTCTGAGGCCAAAAGTCAAATAAAAATGAATGTGACTTGCTTGAAAATCATTATATTTAAGTCACTATTTTTGCTTGTCCCATTACCAATTTATAAACTTTGCATATTTGAGGTACTGACTAGTACCTAAAAGACAAGGGTAATATTCAGCTACACAGGAAACCTTAATTTGTGTCCTGGAAAGCTGGGAAATAGCTACAGACTATAAACAAAGTATCTGTACATCAGAAACTCTATGCAAACCATGTGCACTCCTCTCATACCTGCTACTATTTAAAAGTCCAATTGCCTGATTATTTGTGATTGCAGTCTAGAGCATAACTAACAGAAATGGATCCTATTCCACAAAGTTATTTTGTTTTTTCCTCTTTTCAGTCATTTAGAACTTCAAAAAACAATACTAAATTTATATTTACTACTTATGACATGGAAATATATTGCTGCATTAATAATGTGTGGAGTCTGAAAATACCTACATTCACATATATATGTATACATGCACACTGCTTTGTCTCCAGAGAGGGAAAGTTTGGGTTTATAACCACCTATTTCTGTGCATGCTGAAACCATAAACTATATTTTACATCAGAATTAAAAATAGACTTGACTTTGTTTTCTCTTCTCACCTTGAATGTGCTCTTTTAGTTAAAGGAACTAAATTTAAGAGAGACATAGCCTAATATGATTGTCCTTGCCATGCATAACTAGGAAGCTGATTTTACACATCTAGATTTAATAATACTCACATAAATGAAGGATCACGGAGGAATCTTAGTAAGAAGGTACTACCTTCTTTTTCACTATTTTCTTCCTAAAGACTACCTCTTTGCAACAGACTTGCAAGCCTCTTTGGCTGAGTAAATATGCAGTAGCTTTACTGAGCTTGTTCTCAATTGTCACTAGTGCTTTTGGTTGTGTTTTTTGTTGTTGTTGTTGTTGTTTTATTTGTTTATTAATTTGTTTGTTTAATTTATTTATTCCATCAACCCAATGGAGCTTTGGATGTCTCTGTCACACTGTGCCTAGCATGAAAATTACAAAATCTGGTAGTAAGATTTCTTTTTCTCTTCTCCTCTTTTTAGTAAAATTATTTTATTTTTATTTTTTCATCTTTGCTGACCTTGGTGCTGTGAGAGCTTACACTGCACAATGTAAACACCTTGTATGAACTTATTCCAGTCTTTTTACAGTCCAGCTGCTAGTAATTCTCTGCTAATAATCTCAAAGGCTTCACAGTGAACACTGACATTTTTCATATACCCAAAGAACAGTTGTTCTTGTAACCCAAAAATACACATTTGGATTCCAAATGAAAACTGAGATTTTAAAATGAAAATGATAGGAAATAAGTCCAGACCATTTGCATTAATTCCTCTCATTCGATTGCTGCTTTCAGAAGCTAAACTCCCCCAAATAATTCTCATAAAGACATTATTGGATGTGTGGATCCCACATGTATGTCTTCTGTATTCCCTGACAGAACATATTTGACTACAGTACAAAGAACGCTCTAGTACCTTAATAGCTGACCTTGTCAGACAGAAAACTTAAAAACAATCTTTCTCCCATCTTTGAAATGAATATTGATATTGAGGTGCTGGAGCGAGTCCAGAGAAGAGCAACAAGGCTGGTGAAGGGACTGGAGCACAAGCCCTATGGGGAGAGGCTGAGGGAGCTGGGGTTGTTTAGCCTGGAGAAGAGGAGGCTCAGAGGTGACCTCATCACTGTCTAGAACTACCTGAAGGGAAGTTCTAGCCAGGTGGGGGCTGGTCTCTTCTCCCAGGCACTCAGCAATAGGACAAGGGGGCACGGGCTTAAGCTCTGCCAGGGGAAATTTAAGTTGGAGATCAGAAAAAAATTCTTTCCAGAGAGAGTGCTCAGGCATTGGAATGGGCTGCCCAGAGAGGTGGTGGATTCACCATCCCTGGAGATTTTTAAACACAGATTGGACGTGGCGCTGGGTGCCATGATCTCGTAAATGGACTAGAGTTGGACCAAGGGTTGGACTCGATGATCTCGGAGGTCTTTTCCAACCCAATCGATTCTATGATTCTATGATTCTATGAAAGCTCAGATCAGTTTGCAGCTTCATATTTCAGACGTTATTTCAGAAATATCAGACGTTTTAGAATTGACTAGACATTTCAAACAAAACTGAATGGAAGCTGGAAGTAATTGTTACTTACCACTGGATGGTGTTCAGCTTGGGTTTTGTTTGCTGTCATTTGCATTCTTATAAAAGTAAAGGGAAAAGTTAATAGTATATAATTACTGATGTAATATTTTGATTGCTTTTAGCTATCACATTTTTGAAATGTTGTAAAATAAGGAACTCCTACTGAGACAATGAATAGCAAGTAAGGCTTGCCACTTCTTGTTTCTTCTCTTTTCGTAAAATGAGCTGATGTCCTAAAAATTTCTCTTTCTGCTCTTCTTTATTCATGCCCACTATCCCTGTATCAGTATTTTCTCCCCAGTCTTCTAATTACAAACACATTTTTCCACAGGAATCTAAAGAGTAATATTATACAAAATTTTGTATCTAAATATGCAGTAGCTGTACAGGACATTTTTAGTTGGTAAGATAGCCTCTATCTAACCAGTCCATAGGAAAGTATTTTGGTAGAAATTCTCTTAGGATAAAGAATCATTTTATATTAGTTTATATTACATAAAAACTATGTCTTGTGTTAATTTTAACAGGTAATTACATCAAACATATAGATCCTGACTTACTAGTGTGCCACAGGTCCTGTGCAATAAAAGTCTCTTAATTAAATTTTACACTCTTTTATAAAGAGTATTTCTCAGTTGGTATATTTCAATTTCAAACATGTTGGGCTCTTGTACATGATCTGCCATCATGCAAAAACTCTGTTGTTGCCATAATGTCTTGTCCTCTAAATCCATAATGGCAAACTAGTTATGGTAGACAAGACACCATGTTACTTCTAGGATTTTTATTCTCCTATCTTGTAAATGCAAGATTTTAGATCACACCTTAATAAATAATTGAATTTCATTAGTCTAGGTTGGTAATTAAATCATACAACAGAAATAAAGGAGAAACTTTGGCTGGCTCAAACAAGTAGTAACTGCAATTAAACTAGGTCTATTTTAGAGATCTCAGCAAAAAAAAAAAAAAAAAAAGGCAGTGAAAGCTGGAAGAAGATGATGCCTAAGAATTTAATGTAATTTTAGAAGGTTTTAGAATCATATAGTCTCTGCCAAGTTACTCGGATGTTAAATGTGAATACTGAGTGTCTTTCCCACGAGCTGGGAGCTGCTTTCAGGCCTTGTCAAGGCCGAGCTGTTTTGAATGGACATCTGCAAGATAAAAGAAGGCAAACAACAGAAGAAGGCCCAAATGCCCCCACCCCCCCCACACCATGACGAAGGGGGTAGATTGGCAGAACTTTTGGGTGGGCATTAAAGAGAAAATGAGAATTCTGATTGGATGTTAAAAGGGGGTATAAAACCCTGAAACTTCTGGACCTAGTGGTCAAACCCCCTGGGTTTGATCATGGAAGCTTCTACATAATAAAACCCTATTATCTTTCTCCATTAACTTGTCTTCAGTGTGTCTCTATTCACCGGGATACGCGAGGTAAGGCATCAAAGATAAAGGTTATAAGAATGCACATAACAAAAAGAACAATCTATTAACCCATTTAATAAGCTAGTATTTTTAAGTCACTGATTTATTCTGATTTATTTCTGAATACTGGATGTTTTATCACAAATCACATACCAAATATTCCAATATGTCTTTAGTCACTTAAGGCTTAAACATTTCTGTTTCTGACTCACTATGGATTTTGCTTTGTTACTAGAAATTTTCACAAAAAAGTGTGAAGAACTTAGTCTGACTTTTGATACACTACAATGGTATGTCATATATATCTACACAGTGATTGTGACATTAGCAGTAGATTCAGTATAATATTATATATACCAGTTTAGTCTGAAACATTAGAACCAGAGCTACCATAGCTACTATTTAGCTAGGAAGCCCATTGTTGTTTGTTCCTAATTCCCAGTGCTTGCTTTGGGCTGAAGTTTCTTAGAACAAGCTAAAAGTACATACAGCATTGGTATAGTCACAACATCTTAACTAGAAAAGCAACATAACTTAAAATGCACATATTTTATACGTCTAATATGAGCAAATACTCCAGACTGCCTTTTCACCATCAGACCTTTCTCATGGATTTTTTTTTTCAGGAGGTGAGGGGGAAATATTTGATACTTTATTTAATCCAAGTGTAATCACTTATTGAGATCCAATTGCTGGTCATGCAAACATTTTATTATTTTATTTTCCTAGGGATAAGCAAGTTGGGATATGTTTTTCTATATAGGACCTCTGACTATTGTTTCTGTTTAGAAACACCTACAATGGTGGCAAATAAAATTCTATGGCCTTAACGCTGACATGTTTGTGTACAGAAGACACAGCAGAGATTTAGAGAACTTTATTTTCATTTCCATATTTGCAAAGAGTTAATTGTACCAATCTATGGTGTTAATATGTTTTAAAACTATCCCTATTAACACAGGAACAGTATGTCAAAGGAATCTGTATTTCAAAACAGGATTTCTGTTGAAATGTGATAGTTCTTAGTGGAGAAAGAGGCATGCATAGTTCTCATGGTTTGATTCACCTTTAATATCTGTGAGACAGGGAAAAGAGCATCATGACTTCCCATATTGAGTACCACTGGGCAAGCAGAAGAGTGAAGAACCCAAGAAAAGCAAATTTTTTGGTAGAGGTATTGAGTCAGAAAGTTATGATATCTGGGGTATTCTGAATGTCAGATACTGGAAGAAGACTAAAGTTAAGATGGCTTAGAAGCTTTGTCAGAATTTCCAAGTTACTAAAGAAAAGCTACTCAGAGAACTTCAGTTTTCTTATGTTTTCAGTACTAACCAGTGTTATGCAGTTAGGATTGTCTTAAGAAAGTACAAGGACAATGCTGAATATTCTACTAAATCCATGTTTGACAGACTGTCAAAATAATTTTTCTGTTATTTGACACCTGAAGGAAATCTCTGCTCACTCTGTATATTAGCATTTAGTTGATCATCTCAATTTGAAACAAAACCTCTTTTAATAATATGAACTTACAATCAATATCGAGTAGAGGATTACTTGCCTTCAAGTTAATTTGCAAGTGTTTTAACATCTTTGAGAAACTGTCATCTGGGCAGATCAATTATATTGTTTTAAAGTGAGATTGAGTTTAACGCTTTCTTCCTGACATGAAGAATGTCAAGATCTTATTACAGGCTCCCTTTAATAATTAGTAAGAGAGAGCAAAAGACTAGGTAAATAAATAAATGAGATGTTGTCATGTGAAAAAGCAAAACAAGTGCCCTAGTTCAGCAGGAGGGACCAGCTAACCCTGTGTGGGGGTGATCAAAGCTGTGTATTCTACCCCCTCTATTCATTCCCCAAGGACAATGGGCCATTTGCAGCAGCTGCCCAGGGAGTCATTATCACCTTCACACCCAGCCTGAGGGGGCGGAGCTGCTAATGGGCCATCAACAGTTCAATACCCCCTGGCTCCCAGAGTTAATCACCCATTGTGTGAGTCCCCGCCCAGGGGGAGGGACTGGGTGCTCTCTGAGGGTACATAAGTGGTGGGTAAGAAGACCTCGGGAACTTCTCGTTGGATCCAGAGGAGCAGCAGGACCTCGACAGGAGGAGATCACCGCTCTTGCCCAGACCACAACCCTCACCTGCACCAACAGGTTTTTCATTTCCTTTTGCTCTGGACTTGGGGGAACCACAGGGGTCTCAGCACAAGGGCAAACAAACCCCCTTGGGTTTGTGCCCCAGGACACTGGGTTATACTGCTGGGTTTTTGTGAGTTGAAAGCAATTTCCCTTTTGTGTCAGTGTTGTTATTGTAATATTATTATTAAATTTTAGGTCTGACTTATAATCTCTCTCTTGTGGTGAGTTCATTTCCCCTCCTGGTTCGCCTTTAAACCAGCACAACAAGTTAATTTATACCTTAATCTTTGCTAATGTTTTCTCTATGCTGTGTGTGTACTTTTTCACATAAACCTATTCAAGAAAATACACTTCTATTTTCACAGACAAAATAAATGTACAGGCAAAAAAGTAAGGCTATGTGTTGTTCATGGCTTGGGAGGTCCTGTTTTTGAGAGAGGCATGCATTGAGATCCATCCTGTCGTCTCAATACAGACAAAAGTAATAGTTGAGAGGCAGTACATGTTCTTACTAAAACTGCAGTAGTTTATACAAATGGCTTTTAAAAATATGTGAATAGATCAAGTAACCTAGATTTATCTATAACAGCCTGTTTCCCTTGCTTAGCGTGGTCTTAGGTAAACTCCTTGACTAACATATCCAGTTATGTAATTAGTGTTTCATTGCCCCAGAGACCAGGATTCATGGTGCTAAGTGCTGGCATTGATACACAATATTAAATTACTATATTCATTATTATTTAATCAAGTATGTCATCAATTGTAAAAGCATGACCATAAAAAAATCAAGAACAATTCTCATTATATAATTATATTACTAAAGATATACTATATTTCTCAGAACTGGTATCCTCTTCCTCAAATCATCTCCAGACTTTAGACTGAAATAATAATTATATTAAAATAAAGCTCCTATATGAGTTCTACCCAAAGTTTAGCAGGCAATGTACTCCTGTTTCCTTTTACACGAAATAGCCACATTTTTACATTATTTGGCAGAAGGCACATGTTTATTCCTAAAGCCATTCTTTATTGTATTAGACAGAACATTATCATAGAAGATTATATTTAGTCTTCATTATAGATAAAAGTCATAGTTTAAATGTAAAACATGAGAAAAAAATTGAAGTTAGGAATTAAAAATAACTTATTCACTTCAATTTCCTCTATGCTTTGAAATATATATAAGCATTAAAAAAAATAAAGAAATAAAAAGTTCCAAAGTAACAAATAATGCTAGTCCCCTAACATTATATTCTAAGCAGACAGGTATAAAGAAATATAATATATCTGTAGAAGTTATATGCACCTTTACATGGTGCTAAGGGCATGATTTGTATTATAAAATACTCAAGGTCAAGGGTTGTAACAAGGGTCTAGCATCGCTGAATTTCACTAAAGTGAGCACAGGTTTGGGTTTGAATCACAGCCTGTCACAATCTAATTTTGCTGTAAGCATCCTTACTTTATCTTGTCACAATGGTAGCTTCATATTAAATTCAGTATTTACTTTGCTGGGTAAGAAAGATGAAAAATGCAGTCTTTGCCTGTGAACTGATAAAATATTATTTACCTGAACTTCAAATGCCAATGTAACTTCAGACTCTGAAAACAGGTTTTGTGTTTCTTAGTGTCCTGGGGAGCATTATTATACTTTTCCTTATTTTGCAAATATTAAAAGGCATAATTTTCGGCACCGTTCCTGAGGCATAATTTCATGAGTACGAAAGTAGCATGTTTTTATGAGTTACAGAGGTTTCCAGACACAGAGTTTTCCTAATATTGTTGTGTTAGTGGTATAGAAATTTGGCAGAAAATAAACACCTTTGCATTCCAGCATGTCCTCAGAGGGACTGGGTGCAGAGGCACTGGGTGCAGCTTGGCTTAGTGCACGATTATAGGCAATGCAGAACTATAAGTCTGGTTACAGTTAACAAGATCTTTCACAGTGACAGATTCACGTATAGTCTGATTTATGAAAGCAACAAAAATAAAGGTAAATTTTGGTAACTGCACTTTCTGTGTTAGCACTTGATATACTAAAAGCTAGCTAATGATTAACTAAACTAAGTTAGCAACCCAAGCTAAATTATAAAAAAAAAAATCAGCTTTTCACTAAGTTGACTTCACTGTTAATTAGGCTTAGTTTTACCTGGCTATGCTCTGTGATGCTGTGAATGACCCTTCCCCCCAAAAACAGGACTTCGAGCCACGTTAGTGTAGGGTAAGATAAAAAGTAAAGGTCCTTTAATAACACAGGGCCTACAGCCCACAGGAATACAGGATGACATGCATGTGTCTCAGTTCTTGTTTCCATGGCTATTATAATAAGATCCCTCCAATCATTGCTTTACACATTTCTCAGTCCAGCCCCAGTCCCACCCCTGGTCCAACCCCCTGGAATTGGGTCTGGGGTCGTCAAGACCCTCTGTCTTCATCAACTCTTCTTCCTCAGGCACACAAAGGTCTCTTGGAGTTCATCCAGTTCTGGCTTTTGGGTCACTCTGACCTATGTTTATGTTTCATTCTGTAGGCCTCCTGATATCCTTCAGCTCTTTACCTTGGAAAGGAGTCTAAACAAGATTAATTAACTAAAGGAATTTGAGCTCCCTTTTCTGGGACAAGGGTAGTGATAGAAAGACATTAAACTTAAACTGTTAGAAATATTAACCCTCTAAAAATCTACAACTACCGTGTTCCTAAAATCTACAAAATCTGAAAATCAGAACAAAAACCCCTTTGGCATCATCTGAATGCATTTTTTCATGTGCAAATGAGGGATAATGAGGATTTTGGTTATCTTTGATCAAGCTCGGTTATAGATATATAGTTGAAGCAAGGGCAGAACAGAACCCTGGTATTTCAGTATTGCTCCTGCTTCGTGCAGCTGAGGCAGCTGTTTTGGCTGTCTGACCTTCGCCTCACAGCCTGTACTCCTGTCAACATGCTAAAAGCACACATCATTATCTCCTCAAAGGACAAGATTTATCCTTCTAAGAAGGCCTGTTATGCCCAGAGAAGGGAAGTGGGGCTGATGGCTGGTGCAGAGCTGCAGGTGCTCTTCTGTGCCTCACAGAGACAGCATTGGGCCAACAATGCCTCGGCTTCACCCCAGACATCATTCAGTTGTCAGCCCTTGCTCAAGCAGGTGCAAGATCAGCGAGGGGTTTGGCTCACATTCTGGCTCTGCCAGGCTCATCAATTCTTTGCAGTAAGCCTGGCAATTTGGCCACAGAGAGTAAGGAGCATGCAGTGTTTTGTAAATTTAGGGGTGGTCTGCTATCTAGGCATCAGTAGACTTCTATTTTACATTAAAAAAAACAATGGCAGCTGACTTCAATGATGAAGACGTAATTGTATCCATTGACAAGTGCCAGAGCATTATTTGGGCTTGTTTGTTATAGTGAAGTAGCACAGAATTGGCATATGCCCTTAGTAATTTTTTTTAATCAAATACTTCAATAATAAATTAGCCCACTAGTTTCAGTTGAGCAGTACAACTGGCACATTAAAACCAGGCTCTTCTGCTGCAATAATTCTGTGTCTTGAGTAAGTCAAGACTACTTGCATAATCTATGTAACATACAGATGCCACCTCTGTTTTCTTTTCCTTTGGTTTTATGAAAGTTTTGATTTCACAGGTAAGAAAACTTAATTAATTTGTTTACTGCACTGATACAGAAAATTCAAAACTTAATCCAAATATATAAAAATGGTTTCCACAATGGGAAAAACTCCAGCTGCTCTGTCCTCAAAATCTCTTTTAGCCTTGAAATAGACCTTCACATCTCCAGTCTCCATGCCACCTTGACTGATCATAATTTATTCCAGCTGCTGCAGTTACATTTTCTTTAGGCCTGTATTTTGTCTTTCATGAATCCCTACTCTTTCACATTGAAAAATCAAAACCAGAAACCCAAAATAACAAACAACAGGTTAGGGAAAGAAACCATTGTATTACGTCACTGAGTTCTCACAAAGAGAATACTGAAATTCTGACAAGACTGGATGCTTTTCAACAGGCTGACTTTTACATTCATCATATTTGCTGATTTTAGTTTACCTGCAGTTTTAGAAGACAAGTATTCATTACACATTCACGTGGCAGGTAATCCTTTTCAGGTTCTATAACATGGCTTGAATTTTTTATATTAGCTGAACTTTGAAAAAATTTATTATTTCTTTTTTTCATCTCAGTTACTCAAGCTTATGATTGATTTTGTGTCTGTGTAGTCTTTTACACTCTTTAAACCACATAAATATAAAACATTAAAACACTTCATATACGCTGGTGTAACTCCATTTGCTTTCTCTTTTTTGACTAATTTTGTCATGAGAAAACATTTGAGGATGTTTTGAGAAACTATTCTGAGTTTTTAAAAGTTATTTAATGCCACATGTTTGTTTTTTTTTTTTTGTCTCAGAATTATCTAGTGGCAAAAATAAAAGGGTTAATGTCATTTTCTTGTCTCACAAAGATATTCTAAAATGTTTAAAGGCATGAATATGTGGACACTTACAGAACCTCATTAAGATTCCAGAGTATGTGGGCAGGAAAGTTTCTGTCACAGGTTTCAACAGAACTTACTCAACTGGGGATAAATGGTGGGTTAGACTTTCTATGAAATTTTAGATCTAGCAGAAGTCAATGGAAATTTTTATGTAATTGTCAAAACGTTCCGATGTTTCACCCTTAGTGCTGTGTTTCATTCAAATAAGATATAATAAACACTACATATAACTGGTAATGAAGCATATCCTTTCCCAAAGAGAGGCCTTTGAGGGTGAAAAGACCCTTGAGGTAAAAAGCATGAAAATAATTTCCTACTTACTGTTTCTTTAAGAAAACAGGTATTTTGCTTTTCTTCCTGAAAGAAAACCATATAATTCCTCATAAAAGCAATCATTAATGTTATTATTAATTTGAATTCTTAGTGAATTCTAGGACAAGCAGGGTTATAAAACAAATCTGATGCAGCTTAGCTTCAAAAGTAAGGTTTTCTCCCAAACAAAGGTCACCTTTATTGGCAGCGATATTGAGAAGAATGTATAAACAGCTTTACTTATCCTTCCTAAATAAGCAAAGAATTTAATTTTAGGAACACTGTGAAGGTGTATATATTATTTCTAAAAAAAAGGCTAGTTAATATTGCAACTCCTCAGAACTGTCAACCTAAGTATAATGCCTGACACTGAAGGAATTGATTTTCTCCTACTTCTAAAGATAGTTAAGAAAAAATGGTAAGTCTGATGTCATCTTCAAAAGGTAAAATTCAAAGGCTATTTACAGCTATGGAAGAAAACACTGACCCTTTCTATGTTATTTCAATTCAGATTGAAAACAGATTGAATTATCACATTCCAGGAGAAACCATAGAATATTTCTCCACAGAAATTACACCAGAAACTTAATATAGAAGAAGGAGCAGGCAAGTCTAATAGACTACAAGGGTGTTGCGAGGTTGTGCAGGGAAAAAAAAATTAGAAGAGCCAAAGCTCAGCTAGAACTTAATCTGGTGACTACTATAAAAGGTGATAAAAAATGTTTTTATAAACACATCAGCAGCAAATGAAGGGCCAAGGAGAATCCCCATCTTTTACTGGATGCAGGCAGAAACATAATAACAAAAGATGAGGAAAAGGCTGAAGTTCTTAATGCTTTCTTTGTCTCAGATTTTAAAATTAAAACCAATTGTTATTGGGGTACTCTAGCCCCTGAGCTGGAAAAAATGAATGGGAAGCATAATGAAGCCCCCATAATTCATGGAAGAAAAGGTCAGCAAACTGGTACACCACTTAGATACACACAAGTCTATGGGGCTGGATGGGATCCACCCAAGGATATTGAGGTAGCTGGTGGAAAAGTATGCTGAGCCATTTTCCATAATTTATCAAGAGTCCTGACTGACTGGGGAGGTCCCAGTTGAGTGGAGGTTAGCACCAGAGGAAGAATCCAGGAAACTACAAGCCTGTCAGCCTGACCTCAGTGCTCAGGAAGGGCATGGAGCAGATTACCTTGAGTACTGTCACACAGCATGGTGCAGGACAACCGGGGGATCAGGCCCAGCCTGGGTTTATGAAAGGCAGGTTCTGTTTGACTGACCAGATCTCCTCTGTGACAAGGTCACAGGCTTAATGCAGGAGGGAAAGGCTGTGGATATTGTCTGCCTAGACTGAAATAAAGCCTTTGATACTATTTGCCACAGCATTCTCCTGGAGACAGTGTGCTTGTGGCTTGGATGAGTGTACTGTTGGCTGGATAGAACTACCTGTTGGGATGGCTGAGCAGTGCTGAACAGGGCTACATGTTTCCCTGGGCTCAGTATTGTCAACAGTCTTGTTTAGCATCTTCACTGATGACCTGGACGAGGGGATTGAGTGCACCCACAGTCAGTTTGCAGACAACACCAACTTGGTTGGGAGTGTGTATCTTTTGGAGGGTAGGAAGGCTCTGCAGAGGGTTCTGTATAGGTTGGATTCATAGACTGAGGCCAACTGTATGAGGTCCAACAATGTGAAGTGCCAGGTCTTGCACTTGGTTCGCAGCAAGTCCATGCTACAGGCTCGAGAAAGAGTGGCTGGAAAGCTGCTTGCTAGAAACGGATCTGGAGGTGCTGGTCAACAGTCAGCTAAACATGACCCAGAGGTATGCCCAGGTGGTCAAGAAGTAACACTGTGCTGTCAGGACCAGGGCAGTGATCATCTCTCTGCACTTGACCCTGGTGAGGTCACACCTCAAATCTTCTGTTCAGTTTTGGGCCAGTCACTAGAGGAAAGACACTGAAGTGCCGGAGCATGTCCAGAGAAGGGTAGCAGGGCTGAAGAAGGGTTTGTTGGAGCACATGTCCTGTGAGGAGCAGCTGAGGGAGTTGGGGTTGTTTAGTTTTGAGATTTTGATTCTATCTACATGGATACAGCTCTGACATGAAAGACTTACTAAACTACTTATTTACCATCTGTCTTGGTTTGAGATAAGCAACTGCCAACCCCCCCCAAGCACAGAGAGAAAAGCCTCCCTCCTAACACCAGGGAAAGGGAGGAAAAGAGAAGGGAAGGAAAAAAACACTTCAAACTGCATTTATACTAAATCTACATATATTTTTCACAGAAAGAAAGAGACAATTAGAAGAGAGTACAAATATACACTCACACAAGTCTGCAACAACAACAAAGTCCAGTTCCCCACCTCAACTTCTGAACAAACACACAAATTCTACTGTCTTAACTACACATTACTTAAGAAGAAGCTTATTCCCCAGGGAGACAAACCCAAGCAGAAAGGAGAGACCCAGAACAACACATTTTACTTTCCTGAGATACCCTGTGAGCCAGTGGTGGGCCTGGTCCTCTCCATCCCCCCTGGGACAGCATCGTGCGTCCTCCCAAGAGGAGGGCTGAGAAGCCACTGCCTTAACCACTCCCACACTGGTTCCTACTTCCCTGGAGATGATGTCATAATGTGGTATGGAATACAAAATTACTGGCTAGAAGAGGTCAGCTGTTAGCTCAGCCCAGCTCAAGTCAGCTGACAGCTTTGGCCTAGTCCAAACTTCAGAGCCCAAATTTAGGCCCACCTAGGTGAACCCATAACACCATCTAAACTCAGCACTGAACTACCATTATGCTTTCAACCTCTTGTAAGAAAAAAAAAATCCAGTGGGGGAATAGTTGACATTAGTCTTTTATTTGTATATTGAAGAGACACATGATACTTTTAAAAACAATATCAAATATGCAAGACCTGAGTAATCTTCAATGCTTTACTTTCAAATATAACAGAAATGTTTGCATACGTCAGTGCAAAATTTAACGTCATCTCTGTAAGATTATCTCTATTAGGAAAGACTCAGAAAATCTTTATATAGAGTCCTCAACTTCTCTAATAACTTATTCCAATTAAATGTGTAAGGAAAATAAATTGGCTGGAACTTAAATAGACCAGACTATCCTAATTGACTGCTCAAAAAATGTACCCTTTCACTAATGACTTTGTATTTGTTTTACCTGAGTGTATTTAGTCTTACCTCTATCTAAAAAGGGAAGCAGCCAACCCATTATAGAGAAGAGAATCTTATAAACACAAATTCATAGACATAAGAAAATGTTAATAAAACCTTCTTTAGTGTGAACTTAAAGTACACGTATATCACACAAATCTAGGCTCTACCTCTCTAATTAAATTTTACAATTACTGCTTGCAATATATTGAGCAATCTCCTAAGATTTTAAAGTCACCTTCTAAATCTAATTGTGAAGGATTATTTACTCTGCTTCTTTTCCTCTGTTTGGAGTATGAAAAAAATATTCACCTCATAGTCACCATGAAGACTCAGTAAATGTGATTAAAATGTGGAAAACTAAAGATTCGAAATGCAGCTGCAGTGGAAAGGATTATTTCTTTTATGGTAACATGCAAGTAAATAGCTGCAATTGTCTTTAAAACATAGAATAGTACCCCATTTAAAGGTTAACATAAAGACAAAGAGGTTTTTTCCATAAAATGTTCAGATCCTGGAGCTGACATCCTAATTAAGGTCTTAGGAGCCCAGTGTCAGTGTATAATGACATTTTTATATGTAATACACATTCTCTCTAGTCCACATGTCTGATCATACTCTATATAGGTTGTGAGAGAAAGTTGAGGGAATCAAGAGAAATACTGTACAGATCTAAAAATCTAAGGGATCAAAAATAGTTTTAAGTGATGTAGTCCTATCAGGAGGTCAACATTTAAGAAAAACAAGGGTAATCAGATATCTGTCACACTTTATTAGATAGTCTAAAAACACCATGAAAAAAATAGAGAGCTAGCTTAGCATTTTTGGAAAGCATAGATGAAACTGAATTTTGCCAGGCCTAAAACATAGGTCTTTGTCCTTGCAGGAGTGTCAGACTAGGTATGAATAAGGGAAGGGCAGGGAGAGCTGGCTGTGATTAACATGGTTAACATGATTTTAGTGGTCTACAGCATGTTTTAGTGAGATTTGGGTGTGCAAGGGGAGACTCCAACTTATGATAACTTTCGCTCTGTCTAAATTCAGGAGTGAGAGGTGTCTTTCTAGATCCTCTTTCCCTGTTTAGCTTTCTAATCTTTCTCTCCCAGTTTGTTTCCAAACTTGCCTTCTTCCATTCCTGTGTCCCCCCATGCTCACTGACATGTCAGAGCTCCAGTGATGAGCCTTGTCTCCAACTGCATCACATGTCCTTTTGGTCTTTTTTGTTAGTGAAGGTTTGGGGGAATCACTGCTTTAATAGATAGATGCACTACTCCCGATGGCTAGAACAGGGACAGGGATTATCTTATCAAATGCTGAAAGAATTGCTACAAGGAGAACAAGGAGTTCTAACCACATTTGGGGATGAAAGAGGGACCTTTTTGCCTCTGTAGAAGCCAAAAAGATAATGGGCTAATGTGTATGCTCCAAACACTGATAAGCATATAGCCATGGAGCCAAAAAAGGATTGTTGGTAAGAATATGTTCTGTGGAAGAACCAGATGTGGCTGGATCAATGCTGGAACCAAGACTGGGTTTCTTCCCTTTCCCCTTTCCCCTTTCCCCTTTCCCCTTTCCCCTTTCCCCTTTCTCCTTTCCCCTTTCCCCTTTCCCCTTTCCCCTTTCCCCTTTCCCCTTTCCCCTTTCCCCTTTCCCCTTTCCCCTTTCCCCTTTCCCCTTTCCCTTCCTCCCTCCCTTCCTTCTCTCCCTCTGTCTAATCTCTCAGTTCTCTTTCACCCTACCCCTTATTTAGAATCCACCTCTTAAGAGTTTATACTTGAAGATAAGGAACTAACTTTTATCAATTTCCATGCCAAATTATTTTACTAATAAAACTTAATAAGTTTTTGCAGCCCCTGCGACTCTTTTTGGTTTTCTTTTTATCCTGGGCATCTATGAATCCTCAACCACTATCTCTCTAACCACTCCTTCAGTGCTGGCATGTGCTTTCTTTAAGTATATGTCAAGGTGTGTCTTTTGAAGAAGTTTGCACAGTGGGAAAACAAACAAACAAACAAAAAAACTTTACCAACAAAAGAAACCAAACACTTCTTTGTTTTATCTACTTTTGTGAAGTTCTCATCTTGGAAACCCTTTTTTTCTTTAAATAATTTGTCTTGACATTTTTTTTTAACCTGCAGCCTTGCACACATTCTTTAAATAAATATGACACTCTGCTCCGGAGGCTGAAATGCTCTGTTTACCTCTAGGACACACTGGAGCTAAAAAAGAGAACTTAAAAAGTTGGAGAAAACAAAAAGTTGGCTAATTATGTACATGTTAAAGGTTTTAAGAACAGCAGAGAAAGGAGAAAGATCTGAAATACCAGACAAAAGACTAAAACCTTTCTGTGGAGACTGTCAGAAATTATCTACAGAGAAATTGAAGGGTATAGCAGTAAGTGACCACAGAACTAGAGACTTTTGCTCATGAGGAAAGATGGAAAGAACTGGAGCAATTTCTAGAGAAAGCAGAATGAAAGAGAAGATAATTCATAAATATCTACTGCTTCAAAGAGCAGAAATTACCTGCTCTTGTTCTGCCTCCAGCAACAGTATAAATCCTTAACATTTCTTTATCAACATGATTATTCGTAACGTTATTTCTAGTGATTAGTAAGCACTAACATGTGCTGCAACAGAGATCTCAAATATATATTATCGAGTATTTTAAGAATACTACAGATAAGCAGCGTATTCTGCTTTGAGGTAACTGAACTTTTAACACTGTTTCCAGCTGTTTTCCCTTCCACACTATCCCTTTTATCCATTCTAAATTTTATTGCATTTAAAGAAGCAGAAGTGGGTTATCTGCTTGCATCATTTGAAGAATTATGGCAGAATACAATTTTTACCTTATACTATGGGTATTACCAATTGAGTAGGCTTTGGTCATAGCTGAAAATCAGAATTAATTTCCCTTTATTATAATAACTAGCAAAATAGAAGCACAACCACATCTCCTTCCTTCCTTCCTTCCTTCCTTCCTTCCTTCCTTCCTTCCTTCCTTCCTTCCTTCCTTCCTTCCTTCCTTCCTTCCTTCCTTCCTTCCTTCCTTCCTTCCTTCCTTCCTTCCTTCCTTCCTTCCTTCCTTCCTTCCTTCCTTCCTTCCTTCCTTCCTTCCTTCCTTCCTTCCTTCCTTCCTTCCTTCCTTCCTTCCTTCCTTCCTTCCCTCCTTCCTTCCCTCCTTCCTTCCCTCCTTCCTTCCCTCCTTCCTTCCCTCCTTCCTTCCCTCCTTCCCTCCTTCCTTCCCTCCTTCCTTCCCTCCTTCCCTCCCTCCTTCCCTCCCTCCTTCCCTCCCTCCTTCCCTCCCTCCTTCCCTCCCTCCTTCCCTCCCTCCTTCCCTCCCTCCTTCCCTCCCTCCCTCAATCCTTTTTAATGTACCAATCAATTTATCAAGCAAGCAAACACAAAGAAGTACAATGGAGAAAATAAAGCTTTCAGCAAGAGCAATGTGATCAAACATTAAAAAATAAAAACTCCTCATCTTTATGACAGCTCTATACAGGTGCAGATAAAACATTTGAATTTATATCACTGCCCTATAATATTTTAAAACATCAGTGTTAAAGAAAAAATGCAGATATATATAGCTGTTAAATGGTAGTTATTTCTCCCCCAAATTTGAGGTTTTCCACTGACTTGGCATAGAAGTACTTACATAGGAAAAAAAAAATGAAGAGAATTAGTGCAGGGACAAAAAACTGTTGCAAGCTCTTAGGTGTATTTATTACAACTACTACAACAGAGAAATTCATCAAGAATGTTCTTTTTCCTTAAAAGTAATACAGAAAAAGACCTTGATATCTAGTGTCTTAGTTTGGGGGGAAAAGCAAAATGTTTACCAAACATCTGAGCAGAGGATTCCTCCTCAATAATCACGTCACTCCTTATTAAATTTAAGAAAAACAGAACTTTAATTAGAAAATAGATATAAGAAGGACAACTGTTCTTAACTACCATATATACTAATATAGATATGGATGTATGTAGATATAGATATAACTGTAAACAGACCAGAGCAAACTACTCCCCCAGCACCAAAAGTAAAAACAAAAGAGAACAACCCCCAAACAGTAGGTTCCTCCTGGTGCAGTTATATTATGGACAGTGTCAGTGTCACACCTTGGCTGGCTGCGAGGTCAATTGTCAGTCTCTTTCCCAGCGAGGCAGAGACAAGGGATGAACACTCATGTGGACTCTCTCTCTCTCTCTCTCTCTCTCTCTCTCTCTCTCTCTCTCTCTCTCTCTCTCTCTCTCTCTCTCTCTCTCTCTCTCTCTCTCTCTCTCTTCTTGTCCTTTGTTCCAAACGAGGAAGGAAAAGCTAAGAGTGGAAGAAATGGTCTGCAGTGTGTCCTGAAGCAGCTGTGTCTCTCCTCTCTTCTCTCTTGCTCTCTCTCTCTCTCTCTGAAGCTTGGGGTTCCCAGAGATGGAGGGGGAAAAGCCAGAGAGCAGAGCCAGGAAAAAGAGCTTTCACCAGCAAGCAGTGGCTCTTTTTCTGCAGCTGCTCAAAGAAAATCCCCAAAACCAAATCAAGACAGCGCACAGGAAAAAAGAAAAGAAAAACCTCTCCCCACACCCAGGTGCTGAAGTTCTGTTTTCTCACTTCCACCCCACCATTCAGCTGGAATATGAAAGTCATTAGGCATCTTTTGACCTCAGTCCTGGCACTCCAAGCCCAAACCTTTTGTGTTGCTATGGTGAGAAAAATTCTCTGAGGGGCTCCTCCCAATCCCACCTTCCTGTGTTTGAACCTTTAACATCTAGGATGATTTGCTTGCAAACTGAAGCAATGACCATGAAAGTTAATTCCTGATTGCAGAGAATGAAACTGGTGGTGGCCCCTAACAGAATCAGTTCATTAATTTGAAAACATTTGCTTTCCATTGGAACTAAATATTGAAATAAGCCTCTTTTCCATAAAGCTTCTTTTTACCCTATAAGTCTAATAATAAGGATCTGGCAGATTCAAGGGATTCTTTTTCCTCCTCAATCCACCGGAGATAGGAAGTGCACACATTGCATGAGCACTTATCTGCTTGTTGGTGCTTTTAACCCCAGTGTGGAATTTCTTTCAATTTTTACTGAGATGACAGCTGTGGTAGGTCAAACTGGATCATGTTCCTTGTATAAGGAGCAGTTATCCCATTTATCCTGCCACAGTTGTTCTAAAAGTTAAGTGTCTTCTATTTCAAGCAATAGTTGAAGGAAAACTCAGTCTATATCAAGATAAAAAAAAGAAAAACAGTTCCTAGCTTTGTCTAGAAGAAAGAAATAGAAGATAGCAAAACTGTGAGTTCAGGAACCCAAACTTTTAAATAAAGAACATAGGGGTTTGGTATCTTGATTCTTTTTAATTCATAATCTTTAGATCTATCATTTGGAAAAGAAATATTTATTTTACAGTAAGCAAAACACATCAGTCTTTCCTCTGAAGTATACACAGCTGTCTTACTACTTTCAAAGTAGGAGATCCAAAATATTTGTAAGGAGACAAGATTTATCATAAGATACAAACACAGTCTTTCTTTTAACTTACATATGATATATAAATTAGTACAGAATTTAACTATGAAATCTAGCTTCAATTGTGTTAATGTAAGGAAAAATAAACCAGCATAATTTAGCATATTATGGAGTTTTCTAGTGATTTTTTTTATTCTTATATCTTTATGATTGGATGTAGTTTTTTTTCCAGTGTTAGCAAAAAAAAAATGGTTGAGGCAAATATTGACATACATGGAAATACACATTTGGTGATGAGATGATAGTGATTATGGACTGAAAATTGTAAAACTGACCCTGCTGTGTATTAAGTTATTATTTTTAAAATTCAAATTTCTTCTTTTGGCATATTTATCTTTTGTTTTACAATATAAAGTTACATTTAGGAGTGCAAGTAGTTGGAAAATTGGACACAGTTGACTAAGCATCAGACTACAGTTTGCTTTCTGGGACAGACATGAATTCAACTCATGATCATTGTAATTTACAAAATGACATTTTATACATTGTCTTCCTCAATTATATTAATTTATGTTTCCATTCTGCAGAATTTTAACTGTAATTGTCTGACATATTAAAAAAATATATATGCATAAATATGTTCATATTGATATGGAAAAGTTAGCCATCATTAACCATGAGGTTTTACCTAACCTCAGTGTAATGGTTTGACCCATGGCTTCCTCAGTAACCATTGTATCTAAGGAAGTTACAAGTATTCCACACATGTCTTCCAGGTAGCAGAGGGGGAGTGGTTTTTTGTGGTTTTTTTTTCCCTGTCCTTGGCTGAGGAGCTTAGAGGGAGGTGGTTGAAGTCTGGTCCCTCCGGTCCCTGATGTTTCTCCTGTCCTGGGTGAGATTGTTTCATTCTCGTTCCCTTTCCTTGAGGTTTTTAATTGTGTTTGTTTTGATTCATTCAGTTTCTTTGGGTTGGATTGGTGTCTTCCCTATTTTCCGACTAATCAATCCCCTTTTCTCCCTTCCCCTCTCCCCTGGGGGGTGGGATCCTATGTATTGTGTATACAGTGTGGTTTGTAAATGTTAGTAAATATAATTTATTCTTTTTATTCAGTTCAGTTTCTTTAGAGTGCGTTTCTTTTCAGGTTTTTTTTTCCTTTCCTTTGCTGGGAAGGTTCTGGGAGGGGGAAGGGGGGCCAGTCCAGGGTTGGCAACAGCCAGGCCAAACCTGCGACACCCAGTAAGACATTCTCAGTTTGAAACAAGAAGTGAAACAAAAACATTAAATTGCTTAAATTTAATCCTAACTATTTTGCTTTTCTCAGTTATGAAAAATCATAGGATCATAGAGTATACTGTGTTGGAAGGGACCCACAAGGACCGTGGAGTCCAGCTCCTGGCCCTGCACAGGACACCCCAAGAATCACACCATGTGCCTGACAGCATTGACCAAATGCTTCTCAATCTCTTGTCAGACTTGGTGCTGTGACCACTTTCCATGGTCTTTACCTTTAGCAAGAGAAGCACTGGGCATTTTTCTCTCCTTTTGGCAATGATCAAAAATTATGGGCTAATATACACATAAGAGAAAAATTTTAATACTTTCAGTTTTCTTCCTGACTGGCTTTTTTGTAGAATATAAACCCAGGGGGATCAGGGCCTGTGAACATGGTGCTTCCAGCTGTCTGGAGAAGGCACTGTCTGCTCCTTCCTGTAACAGACATCTGTATAACATTGCATTGGCAATCTTTCAACAGCATACTACACCAGGCCCTCAAGTAAGCAGCAAATGTCTCAACATGACAGACTGACAGGTGGCAGCCTCTGCACTCTGCAGCAGTCTTCCTCTGCTGTCACCCACCACTTCCACCTGATTCTCATGCATGACTCAGGCTCAGCTTAAATGATTGAATTGATGGAGCTCTCAATAACTCATCTCCTGGAAGAGCACTGGAACTCTTCTGCACCTGAAAATCTTCAGATGGGGCAGGAACTCTCCTCCTGGTGCCAAAAAGTACTGACTTCTAGCCATTTGCTAGTACAGGAATGCCCATTTTTCAACTTGATATGCAGAGACCCTGCCTGCTCCTCAAGTTGGGACTTTGGCCTCTTGAAATCGCAGGGTCTCAGAGCAAATCCAATGAAGTTCTTATCATCTCTGATACTGCACAGTCTGCTGACCTTCTCCTTTTCTTCAGCTGGTAACACATCCTCAGCCTATACCTCTTGAAGACAGGAAATCATCTCCTGCTGCTGTAACCTCAGTGAGAGCTGCCAGGCACATCTGCAGGCCAAGACTGCAGGGCTGCCTCCTCTGTCAGGAGCTCACTGTTGGTCAAGGTCTCTGATGTTATAGGAAAAGTGATTTCAGTCACAGGACACTTTGCTGAGGACACATATATTGTTCTGTGCAGCTGCAGGCCCATTCTGTGTGCTTGTCTGTGTGAACTGCTGCACAAACTGCTGCTTCTTTGGTTATCTCTGTTATCTGCACCTAATGCATGAAGCCACCTATGTTTGGTGTCGCAGTCTTGGTCGTTGGGAAGGGACCAGACCAGCGACGGGGGTTTGCAGACCGTCAGCTGAGCTGTCGTTCGCCGGTTCCCAGGCCCCAGGTAAGGTTTGCCCGCCACGAGGAACAAACACCCAGGAGGCCAGGGATGGTCTGAGGTGATCAGAGCTGATCTGACTTTATTAACAGAACAAGGGGTTTATATAACCTTGGGTAGGGAAGGTTCTGGAAAGGGGGCGGAGCTAGGGCGGAGCATGCAAATCCACTACATACTACTGGGTGAATGAACTGAAGGGGTGTGAACTGGAGACAGGCAGGATCGGGACTGCCCCTTGGAGGGAGCCGGCCAATGGCAGCTGTACCTGTTGTGACAGCTCCTGCCTGCTGGGGGAAACTGCTAGAAACAGGGAGAGGCAACATGAACCCAAGAAAAAAGGAGAAGAGGCAGTAACAGACAAAGTCCTTGGTCTAGAGACATAGTCGGGATCAGGGATGGTCCTCCTGGACCTTCCACACATCGAATTCGGTTCGTTGATCCTTTGCCCTCCTCCATTCCTGCATGTCTATATAGTCGCCATCTCCAACAGTTTGGTAAACAGATTGCCATTTTCACCTGCAGTGAAAGCTGACCTCTGAACTGTAATTTAAAGTAAAACCAAACACAAGCATATTCAGTTCATGAAACCAAGAAAAAAAGATCGAAATGGAAGTAGAGAAGTTGATGGATTAGCTGAGTACATAGGGAATGCATATATTGCATACTAAACTACATTGATTTCACTTCTATTTTCCAGGACAGATGTTACTCTAGCACCTGTAGTTACAAATGCAACTATGCTATTGGGTTGCTGTTAAGCTTCATCTACATGAATTATTTTTTGCTAGGGCTCTGAAAACATAACAGGCTTTCTGCTACTTAGAATTTTATTGAAGAAAAAAACAGGGGGAAAAAAGTTAGAAGAATATAGTTCTTGAATTTAAAAAAAAATGACACCACAGTTTTATTTTCTTAAAATTATACTCTCAGAGGCGTTGTTCATTTTAATAATTAAGTTTTAAAAACCTAAACAGAAAAAAATACAAACATACAAAAATAGAAAAACAGGGAACTATTTTTCAAAATAAGAATTATTAGAAAAACTGTTAAAGAAATATTCTGACAAAGATTATTTAATTCAAGTACTGCCTCTGGTTCGATTTGACCTTGAGTTGCAGATTGCTGGAGGCTAGGACAGAATACCATAGAAGTATCTTTCCACAATCTGCTAATAAACATCCATCTAAACAGCTTAATAAGTTTAGTAAACTTTCCATATAGTAGAACTGTACTTATGTTAAGGAAAATTATGGTGGATTATGAGAGTGGACAAGCATAGAATCACTTAAATTATATCTGAAAATGGTCTGTTGAATTTTTGCCTAGGGACCCTTTTTAGTACAAATGTTTTGATGCCATGAATGACCCTTCCCCCCCAAAACAGGACTTCGAGCCACGTTAGTGTAGGGTAAGATAAAAAGTAAAGGTCCTTTAATAACACAGGGCCTACAGCCCACAGGAATACAGGATGACATGCATGTACCCCAGTTCTTGTTTCCATGGCTTTTATAATAAGATCCCTCCAATCATTGCTTTACACATTTCTCAGTCCAGCCCCAGTCCCATCCCTGGTCCAACCCCCTGGAATTGGGTCTGGAGTCGTCAAGACCCTCTGTCTTCATCAACTCTTCTTCCTCAGGCACACAAAGGTCTCTTGGAGTTCATCCAATTCTGGCTTTTGGGTCACTCTGACCTGTGTTTATGTTTCATTCTGTAGGCCTTCTGATATCCTTCAGCTCTTTACCTTGGAAAGGAGTCTAAGGAAGATTAATTAACTAAAGGAATTTGAGCTCCCTGTTCTGGGACAGGGGTAGTGATAGAAAGGCATTAAACTTAAACTGTTAGAAATATTAACCCTCTAAAAATCTACAACTACTGTGTTCCTAAAATCTACAAAATGTGAAAATCAGAACAAAACCTCCTTTGGCATCAGTTTACTTACAAAACCATTTTTACTCAAGGAACATTGTTTCACATGACCTGTATTTCTGCTATATGTTTAGTGCAAACAACTCACTGTAGCAGTCTAAATAGAAAATTATGGGATGGCTCCTCTGAGTAAAGTGAACAAAGAAGGGAATTTTATTACTCAGAAGTTTTTTTTTCATTTGTTTTGGAAGGACAGGACAGTTTTGGACTTTTAATGAGAAAATGTGTTCTCAGAAAACCTTTTTTAAACCATTCACTAGTTTTAGTAAAAATCTCTGGGAAGCCCCTTCTCTTGTGCCCAACTTCTACATGATCTAAGAAGAAAGAAAAGTGTGTTCATAACTTAAGGTTGCCATAAAAAGGCTTGTTGACCACTGAAAATGTCATATGCATTTAATGTGAAGATCCCTGTGAACAATCAAACGAGATAGTGGAAATAATTCTTATTTCTACTTCCTTTTTTTTTTCTTTTTTTTTTTTTTTTGGCATGCGTGTGGGTGTAAGAATGCAGAAGTAGTGGAAGCTGAGGACTCTTAGGTGCTGAATACACCCATAAAAATGTACAAAATGATTGACACTTACAAACACACATGTCAAACCCTTGAGGATGTAGAAGATCAGATATGCCACCAGTGTGGTAAAGTGGACTTATCCAGGAAACACCTAGAGGCAAAAGAAAATGCCTTGAGGGGAAATTGAGAAACAAACAAGCAAAGATGCACAACAGCATAGATAAATAGGAATGCAAGCTAACAGTGCATAACAAAAAGGTTTTCATTGCTTAGAGCAAGAGAACTGACAGTAACTTTGAGAAAGTAACCTTGAAGATCCATACTTGTGATTGTCCCACTGTGCTGGTGCAGCCTCACTTTGAGTACTTTGTGCAGATTTGGGTGCCAAAATGTAAGAAAGACATAAAGCTATTACAAACCTTCCAAATGTGGGCCATAAAGATGGTGAAGGGCCTTGAGGTGAAGCTGAATGAGGAGCAACGGGAAGTCATTTATCTGTTCAGCCTGGAGAAGAGGAGACTGAGAGGAGATCTCATTGCACTCTACAGCTTCTTTGTGAGGGAAAGAGAAGCAGACACTGATCAGTTCCCTGTGTTTGCCAGTGACAGGACCCGAGGGAACGGCATTAAGATATGTGTGGGGACATTAGGCTGGATATTAGGGAAACTTTCTTAATTCACCCAGAGGGTTGCTGGGCACTGGAATAGGCTCCCCAGGGAAGTGGTGTCTGGGTTTGAGATAAGCAACTGCCAACCCCCCCCAAGCACAGAGAGAAAAGCCTCCCTCCTAACACCAGGGAAAGGGAGGAAAAGAGAGGGGAAAGAAAAAAACCACTTCAAATGGCATTTATACTAAAACTACATATATTTTACACAGAAAGAAAGAGACAATTAGAAGAGAGTACAAATATACACTCACACAAGTCTGCAACAACAAGTTCCCCACCTCAACTTCTTAACGAACACACAAATTCTACTGTCTTAACTACACATTACCTAAGAAGAAGCTTATTCCCCAGGGAGACAAACCCAAGCAGAAAGGAGAGACCCAGAACAACACATTTTACTTTCCTGAGGTACCCTGTGAGCCAGTGGTGGGCCTGGTCCTCTCCATCCCCCCTGGGACAGCATCGTGTGTCCTCCCAAGAGGAGGGCTGAAAAGCGACTGCCTTAACCACTCCCACACTGGTTCCTACTTCCCTGGAGATGATGTCATAATGTGGTATGGAATACAAAGTTACTGGCTAGAAGAGGTCAGCTGTTAGCTCAGCCCAGCTCAAGTCAGCTGACAGCTTCGGCCTAGTCCAGACTTCAGAGCCCAAATCTAGGCCCACCTAGGGGAACCCATGACAAGTGGTCACAGCACCAAACCTAACAGAGTTCAGGGAGTGTTTGGACAGTGCTCTCAGGCGCATGGTGTGACTCTTGTGTTAGTCTGGTGCAGGGCTAAGAGTTGGATTTCAATGATCATTTTTGGTTTATTTCAACTTAAGATATTCTATGATTCTATGACTCTACTACCAGAGAGATTCACATATACACGCACCTATAAACAGCAAGCCTACTGGAGTATGAATATCCCTGTTGTGGTAAAACTGAAAGCAATCTCAGCAGAATTATATCTACACATGTATAAAACTATGCTTAGATTGCAGACACCTTTGCGGTCTAATTAGTACTAAACCTGCTGCAATCAAGATTTTGAGAAGTTTGACATGGCTACAGTTCTCTAAAAAAAAGGCAGTTCAATAACAGGCATTAGTTCAAATATGGATTAAAAATACTTTGCCCAGCAGATGCTAAAGTCATGATGTCTTCCACATTTGAAGAAGATTTTATGTTCCTCATGATTCTCTGAGTTTGCCAATGAACACATGTATTTTATCACCACCAATCATAGCCATAGAAAAAACATGTGAAGCATCTGACTTACTTCTCAAAACAAGAGTCTACCAGAAGTCTCCTGCTGAGCAGATATTAATAAAAGCTAATTAACGGGGTTCAATCTTTCATCTTAGACTATAGACCAAATAAGGAAAAAACCCAAATATGTAAAAAATATTGATGCACATAGGCAGAAGCTGGATGTCTGCCCTGTGAAATTACAAGATTTCCTATTCACACAGCTCATAACATCCAAACTTTGGAAAATGGGATTAATTATAATGGTAATTAGTAAACAGTACCAGATAATGAGGTCATAAAACATTTGTTAAAACTCCATAGAATCACAAAATAGTTGAGGTTAGGAGAAACCTCTGTAGATCATCTGGTTCAACCTCTTGCTCAAGCAGGGAAATTTTTGTCTCATCTTAATGAGATAATTTACCTCTAGAATAACACTGGGAGAAATCATTAGGACAGTGACAGTTTTCCAGTTAATATCTTCATGATAAGAAAATATTTTCCTGAATCAAAGTAAAACTCCCAAGACAATTTTTGTCTCATAAATTTGAGTTGAGTCTATTGAGGCATTTTCCTTTTTGACAAATCAGTTTCTTCTGATTGTCTTAAAAAGGTTATTGCAGCAAACAGGAAAATAAAATATAATTTTAAAAATAACAGTCTTTCAGTTAGAAATGGTTTAACTGTTTGTTTTTTTCAGTTCCAAGCTTTCAAAAATCAAAATAATGTTGACTCCAAACAGTTAAAACAAATGACATTTAATAGTGTCAACTATTAAATGACTTATATAATAGTTATATAATGGTTTCTACTATTGCATTTTGGAGGTAGGAATCAAAGAGTTCTTGCAGAATTTTAACATCTATAAATGCTCCTTTTTGCATCATGGTACAGTCCAGTGTCCACATCAGAGTACTGTCACTGAGATGTGAATTGAGACAGATTATTTGCTACAAAAAAAATGGCTTTGCAGGGCTAACAGTATAAATAATCTCAGAAGTTTATGCATTATAATCCTGGATTGTCAAAAAGAAATGGCATAATAAATATGTTTGTCTGATGAAGAAGAAGTCAGATCCTAGGTTAACTCAAGACAAATAGTTTGGCTTTGCTTCACAATCACTGATGAAAGCAGTATGCATCTTATAGACTAAATGAAAAACATATTTTCTCAGTATCTGCAAAGATAGTGTTTTATATGTTGCACAAATATTTGTCTTTTATTTTTTACATAGTGCTCACATAAACATATTATCTTTGTCTGGTCACAGCGTGGTTGAGATGCACAGCTATTGACAGCAGCGACTAACATGTTGAAACAAACTGTTCTACACAGAAACATTGCCAGAGTGCTAACCAAGTAGATTGCTTAATGAGTTCCTGGCAGTCCTCTATGGGTGTTTAATGAGGAAGAAGTCTAAATCTCATTCATTGTAATTTGTCATAAGTGCATTAGAATATGCTGGGATTGGTCTTGAAAATAAGATGGAGGGCCACGTGTCACTTAGAGCAGGTCACGACTTCAAGTTTATCTCCAGTTTTAAGGTGGCTCTTTGCTTTACATATTTTTTCAAAAGGAAACCTTAAGTCTTACGCTTCCATACTTGGAAGCAACTTGTGCTTGTTCACACTAAGAGAATTCTTTTTTGTTTTGTTTTGTTCTGTTCTTTTTTGTTTTATAGTTTTTGTTCTATATGTCGTTTCAATGTGACCTAATAAAGAATGGAGAATTATGTCAGATATTTGTTATGGTCTCATGTATGACAGAGAGTACAGACTGGGGAGAAGCATTTACACTCTGTGATGGTAGACCAGTATCTAGCTAGCACAGATGTCCCACTGAACTGTTATAATAAAATGTTCAAGAACTTCTGAGTATAAATGATTGATATTTCATCTTTAGAAACTAAAGCTAAAGGAGTTGAGGGAGAGACAAAGAGAACCCTGAGATAAAGGTGTGGAAGTACAGGACCAAACTACAGGACAAAAAACAGTGCTAGAACTGACTGAGGCCAGGCTGTGTGACAATATGAAATTGTCTTATAAATCTGTATGTTCTTTTACTTGTTGCCAGCCTGACAAAAGAAAAAACAATTAACAATAACATTGGAGAAGAATTAATAACTATGATAATGAATGATGTCTCTAGCATTGTTCTTATGAATAAAATTGTATGAGAAGTATGAGTCATATCTCATGTAATATGTTAACAAAATTCTTACTTTTGGAAACATCACATTTTGTTGGCACATGCCTAAGTTTGAGATCACAATTGACTTTCATGAGGGTTTTTTTCCCACCTTTGCTACTGGTGAAATGAGACAAGCATAAGGCAGAGAAGAACTTCATCCTATAACAGTGACATTTAAGAGAAAAAAAAGGTTAAAACCCAATGCATACAGCATGCAAAATCTTTCTATTCCATGAATATAAAGGAATAAATATCAGTCAGTAAGTGCATTACAAGAAGTCATCTTACAAAAAAGGATGCAAATTTGCCTTAGAAGGAGGTAATTTTTTCTACAGAGATAATTCTGATACATTATTTAATTCTGGGAAAACATGTTGATTTTTTCAGAAATTTAGCTACACAAGCAGTTCTTTTCTTAGTTTCTCCTCTCTCTCTTCTGGGAGAGGTGTTCTGAGGTCGCTTTTTGCATCCGAAATTCTTACTTTACTGAATCAAATTAAACAGGAAATAAAGAATACTGAGACAGTACAAGTTTACAAAATCAGCCATCATTCACTGTTTATGATTTTAGACAAGAGATGTATGAATAAATACAAACAGTACAATGCTTGACCTGGTATTACACCTTTCTTTAAGCATCCTGGTTTTAAAATGTTAGATATGAAGTGAGTACACAGCAATGCCAATAACTGGGTTAAACTGCAAGATCCATCCCATTTTATGGATATAATAACAGGTCAAATATTGTAAATTTTTTTCTCAATACACTCTCACAGTTTTAAAAAATCAGTGAACTTCCTGAGTTACATATTACATCTATGTTTAATATAGCTTCAGTAGGCAATCTCTTCACACTTAGTTTTGAGGTCGACAAACTCAGAACAGCACGATGTTCTGTAACACTTTAAATTCTCTTAATGTGCCACCATTAACTTTCTTAGCACAGCAGGCCAAGTGGTTGGAGCAGTGGATCAAGGTAGTGATGTCTGTAGCTGTGGCAGGGAAAGGGCTAATGGCCAGGGTTCTGAGGAGGCTCCTGAGTTCAAGCAAGGCTCCTGATGAGGTATCTCAAGGACAGGCAGTGGCAATACAGCCCTGAGCCCAGGCATCCCAACACCAGATGAGACAAAAGAAGGACAATCCACTTGGGATTCTGACAGGAGCAAAAGGCAGATTAATTTCTTTGGCTTCTACTGAGGATAATCCTCACCTAAAGGCATTTTTTCAGGGAAAATTTGCAGTAATAACATGGATGACATTAGTCATTGACATCTGTATGTATGGCCAAACTTTGCAAATGAAGATTTGGGCAGGGCTGTCCCCACGTGGGTGTGCCCTTCCAGCCTGCGCAGTGGATTTTAGGTGAGGCTCAGCATGCGCAGAACTGGCCCCACCGTTTAAGTCCTGAGGTTCATCTGCCACGGCCGAGCAAGCTTGGACGGTGCCAGTGAAGTCCTCAGGACTAGAACCTACAGCACCCAGCATTTCCCAGGAGGTCTCCCATCCAAGTACTAATCCGGGGCTGACCCTGCTGAGCTTCCGAGATCTGACGGGATCGGATGTCAGGGGGGCATTGACATCTAAGTAGTTGTGTAAGCACCTTCTGTCCTACTGCACCAAAACCTGACAATGTTGCCAGTGCAATATTTACAACTACACTTTGTTCTATGAGGTGCTTTAATTTCACATTTTGTTTCTATAAGTCAGAGCATTGGAGAGTAGGTAATAAAATAAAAATACTAAGAACTTATCTGTTCCTTTGGGGGTCTCGTTGGTGCTGTGTGTTGTAGGGACGCAGTCTGCAACAGTATGAATGGATCTCCTGGTCCTGGAGTTTAGTCCATAACCTAGGAGAAAATGTGCTCCCTGCCTTCCCTTGCCACGTTGTCACTGAGAGCCCCAGAGGAGGACACACAGAGACCACCTGGAGAGGGAGAAGAACAACGAGGAAGTTTGTTGCTGGTGAGGGGTTTATATGGACTTTGGAGGGATTCAAATGCACCAATAAGAAACAAGAGGGGGTTTTGCCTCTGGGCCAATGGGAGTAAGGGGATTTACATTCAGTAGGAGAGGAGTTTAGGTAATATACATGTGGCAATCTTCCTCCAGATCCTCAGATAACAGGGTATTCTGGGAAGAAGAAGCACTGACTTTGCAAAAAGACATTTTGTACATTCTAACATCATTAAAAACATCAATTGTTAAAGCATTATCAGTGGCTTGTTGATTCTCATCACAAATCCATTTCTGGCAGGACTTTCTCCATGTTAGATATTGTGAATCAATTCCCACACTTATCGTTCAGTCATTAGACTTCAGATCTCTTTAGTTTCATAGCACCACTCATATGGAAAAGATGCACTACTGTTGCACCAACACTTACCTTGAAGAAAGATCAAGAAAATAATGTAAACTGACTGCCTTCTTATGATCTTATGAGTTCATGAGTGACAAATAAAATCACTGCATCATTTTCAACCATTTTCTGACTTCACACAAGCCTCTATTCAACAACATCTAATTGAAAAAAACAGCATCAAAATTTCTCTCAAAGTTGATTCCTGCACCTCTTTTCACTCACTTGCAAATACTTAATTTGTTAGACAGGTACCTATGTGTAGTTGGAGCCTCCCACATCCCAATTGCAATTCATTTCTGAACTGGCAGAGTCCCTTTCCTGCTACAAGTTTCACTGTTGCTTCATGTTCTCACTGCTGCAAAGATTTTCCTCACATTCATATTCTAGTATCAGTACTGAACATCTCATATCACTACAATCACATGGAACAATCCTGTGCTAAATGTTCATCTCATGAAAACCGAACTTACAGAAGGAAGTGCAAATGTCAGTTGCTTGCATATAAAATCTGCTGTCCCGGGCATCCACCCACATTGTCATCGTGTAAACTGAGACACTGTCAGCACTTACAGGCTACTAAGACTAAAACTATGAGTAAGCAAAAATTAATTCGATTTTCCTATCATGCATTATTACACTAGGTAGAAAATTCCATGTAAAATTGGAAAGCCTCAGTGTTGCTCCTAGCAAATTCAAACCTCAATACACTCTTCAAATGAAAATAATATCCAGGTATTTTAGAAAGCATCCTGTCCTCCCTATTGTGCTTAATGCATTTGCCTTACATGTATTTACTATATTGTCAACATTTCTATGAAAACAGTTATCTCCTAATCAGTACTTCTGAGCCAAATGAGACCAAATTCTACAACCCTTCTAATTTACCTTAGCAAAATGTTGAGTGTGCCCTGATATATGAGAATATGTTTTGTCTTTTCTCACATCTCTTTTTCTCTTTATTTCCTTATTTTTATTTCCCTGTTGTTCCTTTGTAACACTAACTATTCAGTTCTACACAATGAAACAGGTTTCATTCACAGGGTGGAAGGCACTGATATGTGTCTCAAGTTTTTTAGATTTTTAAGAAAGAATAGGGAGTTTCCCTTAACTGTACAGACAGTCAGGGCAGAGTTAATTTAACAATTTTGGGCACAATTAACCACAACAATCATAGTCCTATAAAACCTTTATACAAGTTTTTTATGAAGACTACCCTAAGATTAAATTTGATTGAGGCATCTAATCATATTAGATTATTTTGCTTTATAAGTCCCTAGCTGTGAGCATAACTTGCCAGATAAAATCTAATATGTTTAATCTACAGTGCTAAATCAGTTTATCTTCAAATTACATTGTGTCGGTTTAGATCTCAGAAGATTTTAATTATCTGTGATTCAATTTTTAGTTTCATCTTTTCAAAATACTTTAGGCAAAATCTTTATTTCTACTTGCTAGTGTGAAACTTCTTTTAGTTAGCAGTGTTGATCATTACCATTATACAGGAGAGAGATCTCGTTAAAAGAATACGACAGAAGAAATTAAATTATTCTTATTTTACACAAAGATTAAAGTAACATTTTCACACAGTCCAAAAGTGGGTTGGGGCCATGAACCAGCATTTTACATAGCTCCAAACATTTTATAAATGTGCCTGTGTTTTGATGGGAGAACCATGTACACATGGGCTCAAAAATATTACTTTTCCTGCTTTTTCTACTCTGTTTTAATATCTGACATCCACACAGAAAGTTTCTGCATTCTTATGAGTTTTGGGACAAGGAGTCTATCCAGGAAAGCTGATTTAAAGGGATATCATGTAGGTTTGATACAACAAAAACTGGGGAATCTCTGAAGAGGGATCAAGAGAAAAAGTGATCTAACCTAGATGATAGCATGTAAACATCAGCTCTGCAAAAGTACTGTCAGGTTATTTGGATAAAGCAAGATGGCTTTTTCGAAAGCCACTCTGCAGGATGAAGCTGTAGTTAAAACACAAGAGAATGAAACTAACACTGGCTTTTATTTTGTTTTAAAGAGACGAAGACTGTATGATGAGAGAAAGGCCATAGGAGACTGACAGAAAAGTACCAGAGAAGTAAATGGACGTAACTGAGGTCAAAAATGGAAGGGATAAAAGAGATAATGAGGAAGGTCAAGACATCAGAAGACAGAAGATTACAGGAAAGGGGAAAGTTAAGGAATGCTAAGTATAAAACATGACAATACTGAGTAAAATAAAAATAGCATAGTAAAGAAGGAGGGAAGGTCAAGGAAGGTCAAGGAAAGGTGTTTCTGCCATCATTTGCTCCCTTTCAGAAAGGTCTGGCTGTTCCATTTCACTCTCAAAGTGTCTGCTGTTGTGACTCTTCAGAAGTCTGTTTGACAATTTCTTCAGTTAGCAATGTTTTCCATGGTATCCTGTTACATATATGGCTGTGCTGTACCAAACCTGCAATATGGAAGAAATATTTGAACTTTACATTTTCAGTTGCTGTCTTTTTTTCCCCGCCACTGTAAAGCATGGACTTTGATTAGATCCACAAATGTATTATATATCCTTCCTTCTTCATGTTTTATATCTATAGTTGCTCACAGCCTCTGAATTTGGTATTCAAACATGACCTCATGCCTTGGAATTACTGAATATATATGTTGGAGAGACAAATGGCAGGTTTTTTTTAAAAAAACCCTAACAAGTATTTTAGAATGACTGAATTCAATCTTTGCTCATAAACTGCTGCATATCTCAGATGGGTAATGCATTTTCTGTAATTTATTGCTAGGCTCTGTTGAAATGATAAGCAGTATTGGGAATATATGATTTTGTAATTCAGCCTAAGTCTTCAGTCTAAGGCACTAAATCCAGACATAGTGGTGCAAGAATTGAGCGCCATAGCAACAGCTTTATGTACCTGCAATTTTTTATCATCTGCTCTCCTGGCACTTCCACAAAATCAACGACATCATTTTGGTGGTCACTTTGCCTGCTTCATTGCTGCATACTGGAAGATAAATCCCAGTGCCTGCTCTTTATTACTGGGTATTTTTAGCTGTGTTGTTTTGGTGCTAATTACTTATAAGTACTGTCAGATAAATGAAAGATTTCCAGGTGTGTATTTAATTAAAACTTTTTAATCACTTTTATTAAGTCAGTAATGCACAAAATCAACATGCTTAATTGGCCAAACAAGTCATACAGAGAGTTAAGAATAGTGTCCCAGTGAAACTGAAGGCCTGGGTAAAACAAAATCTGTGCTGACAATGGACTATACACAGTGAAAGATTTCGGACAAGGCATCTATGCCTAAAGTTTCACATTTTAAGTTTCTTATTTTCTTATCAAGACTTTTGATTAGCAGAAATGACCCAGCAAACCATCACTAGGATATGAGTTGCTATTTCTCCTTTTCTTTTTTGCCTTATCAAAACACTAGTTCAGACTAATCCTCTCTTCCAAATCTATATTCCTTCATGCTACAGGCCAAGTGTGGCACTACCCTATGAAGGAAAGCTTGTAGGTCTTGGAGCTACTGTCAAAGAAATGGAAGGGCAAAATGTTACTTTTTTTTTTCACTTAGTCCAATAGGTTGCTTAAGTTTAGTATTAGCCTAATTTTCTAATTTGACTCCTGTAGTATTTAAAGAATTCTACAGTCCCTTACTTGGTGTTATGAGGGTTGGCCTACCATGAACAATGGAAATATCTGGGCAGAGTGCTGCCTGCCCTTTCTTGTCATAATTTGGTTGTATTAACACTGTGCTCTGGATTTGGAGGAGGCTTGTTAGCCTGAGATAACCTGATTTTGTGCAGTATTTGACTTAAGTCTCAGGTGGTTTTTAAACCATGAAGGAACACAGAGGAAAAATGGCTTTGTGTAAAATCAGCTGAAGTTTCTGTGCCCTCCATTCCATATTTTCTGTTTTGGGGGACAGTGCAGGGATTACCAGACTAACTGTTCATGGGATGAACTTGCCTTTGTCTGCATTTTTTTAGCTTAAACTGAATGCTTTTTATACTTTAACTGTGCTTTCTCCTCACACAAAATACCACTGAGGCAGAACAGCAGTAAACTTATGCCTATGTCAATAAACAAGGCTATCAGTAGAATGTTGGCACAATAACAGGTTTAACAGTAAAAAAAAAAATTATAATCTGAATGTTTCCAGTCTTTCATGTTTTTTGTCAAAATCTATGAAAATACAAGAAAGTATTCTAAATTTCCAAATTAGGCTATTTTCATGTGAATGTAAACACTCTCAAAGTTTACAAATACTCAAACAGCAAACTCCATGAAGTCATAGAATCATAGAACCATAGAATCGATTGGGTTGGAAAAGACCTCCAAGATCATCAAGTCCAACCCTTGGTCCAACTCTAGTCCATTTACTAGATCATGGCACCCAGCGCCACACCCAATCTGTGTTTAAAAATCTCCAGGCATGGGGAATCCACCACCTCTCCGGGCAGCCCATTCCAATGCCTGATTACTCTCTCTGTAAAAAATTTTTTTCTGATATCCAACTTAAATTTCCCCTGGCAGAGCTTGAGCCCGTGCCCCCTTGTCCTATTGCTGAGTGCCTGGGAGAAGAGACCAACCCCTACCTGGCTATAACTTCCCTTCAGGTAGTCCTGTCTGTTTTCATATTCCTGAAACTCTCAAGTAGCATGTTTGTCCAACACAAGAGGATGGGTAACAAACATAATATCTATGAGCAAAAAATACTGTCACTTTGTCACATAACACTACGCTACTATTTTTAACACCTGTCTCAAACAACAAAAATCAGCAGAAGTCTTGCAGGACACTTAATCAGTGAGTAAGAATGCAGAGTGCATTCAGAGTCCATCTCCCTGGTGCAGTTTGCCTTTTTTCATGCAGATGTTCACACCCCTCTAACAGGTTTCAGAATAACACTCTCCCTTGTGCACAGAGGGCATGTCTCTGTCTCAATAAGAGAGAATCATATATTAAGCAAGATGGAGGAGGGTAATCTCCAGCTTGTTATAAAGATCCATATTCTAGTGTTACTATCTTAACTTAAAACCCTGAATGCAGACATGCAGTAAATAAATACTTTCGATACTGCATGTTTGTTTGCATGCTAAGAAGAAATCTGTTTATTGTGACAGTACTGCCAAGCAGCAGCTAAAATTTATTTTGGCTTTTTTTTTTCAGCTCCATCGGAGTCAACAGAGCTTTATAAAAGTCCTATAAAAAGATCTTATAGGAAAAAAAATAAGTAAAAAGAACAGTAGCAATAATTCAGAAAAAAACCCAAAACCAAACACTGTAGTCATCTAATTTCTCTAAGGATAGCCAAATACATATGAAGAAGTTGATCTTGTCAAGGGACAAGAGCTAAATATCCTACTTAATTCAACAGTTTTACTCTATAAAAGGAACAGTTAATTATATTAACAAAAAATACTTGAAATCAGCAAGGAAGAAATTGAAGCTGTCTTGCCTCTGGCAGTGTACTGTACCATCTATGAACACTGTTAAGTTATCCATAACAACTGTGATTTTTCTTCTTCACTTAGGAAGCTACTTCTGAAAATCTGAATGTTTGTCTTCAGAAAACAATGGGCCGACCCAAATAGCAAAGTTTATCAAAGTATGATGAAAATAGTGCCAAGTGCTATCTAGTGCTTTGAAAATTATTTTTTATCTAAGCCTTTTTCAGTTTGGAGCTTTTAGTGTCATCTACCTGTAACGTTATTTATGGAAGCAGAGCAGTAGTATTACCATTTTTGTCTGTTATTAATTGATGTACTGACAAGCTTTAGTTCATTCCTCATTTGTTTTATTTATTTCTGTAGTTTGTTTTAAATGGATTATCTCTTGGGCTTCTTTCTTCTGCAAGCAGGGAATCAAGCATTGGAGAGAAAGAATGCTTCAAAGGATCACAGTACCTGTTGGGCTTAAACAGCTCCAATGTATCAGGGCAAAACAAACCCACTGTTTAGGAAGTTGGTGTCTTGTGCTTTTTCACAAAAATATTGTTTTAATGTATGTGATGTTATTTTCCCTAATGTTACTGTGTGATCAGACCAATGAAATTCTATTCCTCCTGAAAAGCAGTATCCAACCTTTTGCTCTTAATCCAGAAGTCAGATAGGTATGGGTATATACAGCTACAGAATAATTGCCTTCATGTTCATATGATGTTATTCAACTTTCTTCCCCAAAAACCCCCAAACATGAAGCCTTCCATTTTTCACCTAGCTATATGGTGAGAGTCAGAAGGTGTTGAAATTGGAAAATTCCATGTTAACCCTTGGTATAAAATGTGAAAGGTTAAGTAGGTGACAATGTATAGACCCTTTACTGACCACTTTGAGAGAAGTAACCTGCAAGAGATGAAATATGCAAGCACGTGAACATTCATGTGGTAAGGAAAAATTCAATTTTATATGTTTACATGTATAATTACTGATTTGCTTTTCAGTGAACTTCTATTTCTGTGTCTTTTTATTGCAGTCAAGAGGAGAAGCTATATCTAGTTGCTGTCTAACCTATTCAAGTTCCTGGAGTGCCTCAATTCTCTTGTAATTATGCTGAATGCTAAATCTGGAGGATGGAAATAAAAACTCTAAAAAAATAATGGTCAAAATTCCAAAGAACTTCTAATGAATATTCTGGATCAGAATGCACAAATAATGTAGAAAATCATCTGGCATGCCTAGCCACAGATTATCAATGACACGGTACTTACAGTCAATTAAGGGAATAGAGAAAGCAGCCTATGGAGTACGTTTCTCTCTTTAACACAAATTGTCCATATTGCCACCAGACCAGAGTTCACTGCTTTTGAAATAATAGGATGCAAAGTGTAGATAATGCAACAAATTAGGTTAAACACATAATGATCACAGATGTGAAGGCAATAGTTTAAATATGCAAAAGCAAATAGATTAAAATACTACCTCTGGTTGTAATTGAACATTTGCTACTATAATATTAGAACCATATATCTATCATGTGTAACTGGGGCACAAAGCCAGGCCCATTTACAGAAAAAATAATACTAAAGTAATGGCTATACTGGGACATGTTAAAAAGATCTCTACATCTACATCTCTAATTGTGTTTTAGGTTAAAACTATCTACATTCATTTGAAAGCATAATTATGTTATAATTAGATATTGATCATTACACATAATGTTTTCATGCACAGGTGCCTAATTTTTTTTTTTTCCCCCTTTGGTTCAAGTTTCACTCCAGTAAACCTTTGGAGTAAAATTTGTCTTTATCTTCTTTATTATTACTTTTTCTTAATGACCAGACATCTCAATGCAGCAGATTAGAAATAAGACAAGAGGGGAAATGAGTCACGAACATGACTCTAAACACCAAGCTGTCAGTGAGTTTGCAATTTCAGCTTCCAAAATACTTTGGTACCTTCTGAGAAAGCTTGCCATAGACATAGTGCCTGATTGGATACACATTTAGGCAGTTATTTTCTTGTGACTTCATGGAATTGTTTTTAAAAACACTGTCGTGAACTAAAAGAATTCAATGAGATGAAACAGGTAAGGAGAAAGAGCATGAAAAATGCAGGCTTGAAGCTATACAAAAAAGGTTGAGCATAGAGGAAGGAAATCACAGAAGTCAATGAGCTGATCAGTTCAGGGTGGAGAAAATTGCACCAAAGCTGTGAAAAAACTAATCAAACACATAAGGCATCAAGAGAAAGTTTCTGATTATCTAGTTGGTGGCCAACATATGCTATTTGCTCTAAGTAAGTTGAAAGCTCAATTATTGTAATATATTCATTTTAACATCTCGGTATGACTCTTGCTATTTAATCTAAATAGCTGACTTTGAATGAATGACAGTCTCATTAACGTGTTACAATCAACTAGAAGCATGGGAGATTTTGAGAAATAGTATGCTTATAATTTAACATAAGATTGTATGAAAGAAATGTTAAATAACATGAGAAGAAATGTGAGGGCTAGCATCAGGTTTCAGTCAGTGGAAAACCCCTCTTGTGATTTATGTAAGAATAACATAGAAAACAACCTGATAGGTGCATTGACATGAAAAACCACAGGCGATATCTACTTACCACTGTTGGACAGTTAATATGGCACTATTATTTCACTAAATAATCACAGAAAAATAGAGATTATCTAGTCCATGCCAACTTACTTCAGATATCCCTACTTCAGTTTCTCCTGTATTGAGAACTCTGGTTTGGGGGTCTTTTCTTAAAGACTATTTAGAGGTCAATGCAGTGGCTTTTACAACCTCTTAATTGATAATACACTGTTGTAGAGCAAGTATTTGTTAGCTGCTTTACACAGGGCACCCTAGCAGCCATTCTTAAACTCCCCTGGAGCTACATTTGTAAAAAGCAGTGTGCCAGAAATCTGAATTTGGGCCATGGTCTAATAAAACTATCATGCATACCTGATCCATCAATAATGCCTCATTCTGGGCTCTTTCAGTCGACCCTTGGGTATCTGGATACTGCTTCAGAGCAATGGATTTATGTGCTTGTTCTTGACACTATATTACTTTAAAAACTGTTTCACAAATTGATTTAGCATCTCTTTTAAGCAGTTAAACTGAAGTTCTCTGAAGACTTACAAAGCTTAAACTTTGTAATTTATTAGTAGAACTAACAAAAATGAACAGACACTGCTATACAAGAAAGATTTCTTAGGTGCCTCAATATCTTCTCTTTCACTTCTCTCCTGAGAATCAGACATTGTTAAAATCAGACATTGACATTTCTCATTTTATGCTCCACTTCAGCATGATATAGTTAATGCTAGACTTTATGACCACAAACTTCAGTAGCCTTTTATTGCTGCTCTGTGTCTTCCTGACTTCAAAATTCTCCTGGGCTTTAATTAGGGTCTCTACATCCCTTAGGTTTTCAACCTCTTTTAGAAAGCAGCAGGTTTTCTCACCAAACACTGCCTCAGGATTTGTCTGACTATTTAATAGTTATTCACTTAGCTGAACTCTTAGATACAAAATATGCCATCAGAAGTACAATCTGCACTAAGGAGATGCAACTACACATCTTTCCACAATAGCAGTGAGGCTCTGAGTCTTGAAACCAGAATATCACAGCTGGGCTGGGTAATTAAAAAAAAAAAAAAAAAGGAAATCTCAAGGACAAAGTATTGAAAAAACCTTTTCTGTCAGAGGACTAGTAAGGGGTTGAGCTATGTGAGGACAGAGGGAGCATAGTTCTTTAGATTTTTTAAGGAAAAAGTGAAAAAACATGAAAGTTACAAAGGGGAGTATTAATGGCAACAGTTCCCTAACACATGAAATAATTTGTCAAAAGCTGTTTGAAAGTGATGGTAAAAGGAGAAAACTGATATTATACCACAGCAATTTGAACACTAAATAAAACAGACTAGTGACAGACTTGGCTTCAGATGGAACAAACATATGCACTAGGGAAAAAAAAGAGAAAAATACCTTGCATGGAAGAACTGGACAGCTGAAAGCATCACTAGAGCTGAAGCTCTCTAAAAATACATAAGAAAACTGCTCAGGTTCTGAGAAGTGCATCTGTACCTATCTGTAGCAAGTGTGAACAAAAAGGAAGACTTTCGGATGATAGCTAATTTCAAACAGCACCCCAGAAAAGCTCTAGAATTTTTAATAGTCTTAAGAAATTTTCAGTAATAAGTCTGAGGAAGCCAACCAGGAAAGTCTATGGTGGAAATGAGCCCAAGTATTTGCCATTATACAAGAAATGAAATGCAGGAGGTAGGAAAGCCAAGAAGATGATGAGAGGGCTGAAGCACCACTCCTATGAAGAGAGGCTGAGATGGCTGGGGTTGTTTAGCCTGGAGAAGAGAAGGCTCCAGGGAGACCTTACTGCAGCTTTCCGGTACCTAAAGGGAGCCTATAGGAAAGCTGGAGAGACTTTACAAGGGCATGTAGTGATAGGAAAGACAGTGGATGGAGATTAAGAAGAAATTCTTTACTGTGAGGATGGTGAGGCACTGGAACAGGTTACCTAAGGAATTTGTGTATGCCTCATCCCTGGAAGTGTTCAAGGCCTGGTTGGAGTGGGCTCTGAGCAACCTGGTCTAGTGGAAGGTGTTTCCCCCACAAGAGGGTTGAAATTAAATGATCTGTAAGGTCATTTGCTAACGGTGGATGATTTCCACCAAATGTTGGTGAGCAATTCTGCTCTGAGGGGCTCAGCTATTAGTGATTCAGCTCTAGCCCCTCAAAGCCAAGGAAGACTCCTTCCGCTCCGCTCCGATCCCCAAGGACGCTGCACCCAGAAGAGAGGTCCAGCCACCAGGAGGCTCGGTGGCAGAAGAAGCACACTTTATTGAGATCTCCCGCTTTTATGGGCTCAGCAGGGAAGTTTCCAGAACAAGGGGCAGAGTTAAGCTTCCCATTGGTTGGAAGGCATGCAAATGAAGGATTGAAAATGGACCAATGGAGGATAGAGGTGGAACTGCACAATAAACCAATAGGGAGAAATGGCGTGAAAGGAACCCTAGGGGATTATGGGAAGAAGAAACTTGGACAGGGAATGACTAAGGGAAAAATACAATTGGGAGAACATTTTTATGATGTACTTTTAATTAAACCCCTGATGATAACCTAACAACATTGGGGATAGTAGAAATCGGAGAGTCCACATCCTCATAGGGTCAGCACTTAAAATACTCCTGCCATTTAGTAAATCCTGGATCTTCTCCCACAATTTCCAACCTAAACCATTGTATGGTTCTATGACTTCTCAAACATAACAAAACAAAACAGAACAAAATGAAACAAAACCAAAAACATAAAAAAATGTGAACTGAAGAATGAACATGGAGTCTTAAAAAATAAAGGTGTAAGGACAGTGCTTGTGGGATTCTGGAAGATTCAGTGATCAGAACATGCCATTCTTCATACCTGTGCTTATAGAGCAGACAGTGTTCTGTTATAGCACCTGTAATTCAGATAGAACAAGACTGAAGGCAGAGGAGTACACCAGCGAAGTCAGAGCCTAGTTAAGCAAAACCTGTAGCACCATCACAAATTCTAATAAATATTATTTCTTTTCTTTTTTTTCCCCCCACAACTAATTTTCACCTTTGGCCAGCAAAAGAAGAGGATAAGCAAAAAAACCCAAATATCTGTTCTGTATGTAGGAACATGTGCAGATACAATATAAAGAGCAATGTGAGTCTCAATAGATTTCCATGGAAAGCTTCACACCTACCAATTATCATAACTATATTAAGGACTTATCGTTAAAGTATCCAGTCTGTCTATGAAATTACAGTGAGGATATCTTCAGAAAAATGGGCTCACTAAATTTTGAAGTAGGGCAGTGAAATTACAAATCTCAATAACTCTGTTTCGTTGATATTTAATATGTACATATTTAAGAGTTATTTATTATTATGCGTATTCAGATACTTGATTTTGTCTGTCATCATAATATTGATAGAGATATACAGCTGCAAGTACTTACCCCGTATGTTATTTGTAACAACAGAAGGGAAAATATCTAGCAAAATATGAATACAACAATTTACTATTCATAGTAATTTTCAGGTTATAAAAAACCTTTTAAAACAATCTGATCCAAGGTAGATAAATTAAATAAAGTTGGTTTGTTTTTTATATTTTTTGTGGGTTTTTTTTTCATTTATCATGTAATTTCCTACAACATTTGTGCTGTTCAGTCTTTATTCTTGCAAATTAATCATGAAGTCTACAGTTAGATTTCTTAGGGCAGCTAACACTGTTTTGTGGTTTTAATTTTTTATGTCTTATAATTTATTAGTATATTTTGAGTCACGCTAAATTAAGGCACATCAAAAAGAGCACTGATCATTAAATGCATGAAGGTTAGTGGAGCAGGAGATGCAAAACAGACAGGCATGCTTAGATTGTAAAAACAGGATCTATCTTAATTCTAAAAATAAAAAATTCAGAAAAAATCCCAAGCCTATGAGTCATGGGTCACAAAAAACCATAGTAAATTTAGAAATATATAATTTTCTCTTTCATACTACTCTAGATAAAATGCCATATCCGATATTTATAATTATATACTGATGCCGAAAGGGTTTTTGTTCTGATTTTCACATTTTGTAGATTTTAGGAACACAGTAGTTGTGGATTTTTAGAGGGTTAATATTTCTAACAGTTTAAGTTTAATGCCTTTCTATCACTACCCCTGTCCCAGAACAGGGAGCTCAAATTCCTTTAGTTAATTAATCTTGTTTAGACTCCTTTCCAAGGTAAAGAGCTGAAGGATATCAGAAGGCCTACAGAATGAAACATAAACACAGGTCAGAGTGACCCAAAAGCCAGAATTGGATGAACTCCAAGAGATCTTTGTGTGCCTGAGGAAGAAGAGTTGATGAAGACAGAGGGTCTTGACGACCCCAGATCCAATTCCAGGGGGTTGGACCAGGGGTGGGACTGGGTGTAAAGCAATGATTGGAGGGATCTTATTATAAAAGCCATGGAAACAAGAACTGAGACACACACATGTCATCCTGTATTCCTGTGGGCTGTAGGCCCTGTGTTATTAAAGGACCTTTACTTTTTATCTTACCCTACACTAACGTGGCTCGAAGTCCTGTTTTTGGGGGGAAGGGTCATTCACGGCACGAATACAAACCTGCTTCTTTAGGAATCTGCACTAGATATTTTGAAAAAGCACCTTAATGGGTGAATTTTTTTTTTCATTATGCAAAAACTGCAGCAGTGAGATTTCCATGCAAATGGTTCTGTTCTCTGTGACTTGAGGGGGAGTAAGGACAATTTCCTTTACACTGTAATAAATTTAGCGGAATTCCACTACTCGGTTCCACTACTTAATGGTGCTTTGCACTTGACCTAGAGGTGTTATTTATTTAATCATGTGGAAATCACAAGTATTAAATAGCTGGATGTCCCTTCATAGCCCACAGTGCCAACTAGCAGTGGAGAGGTGTCTGTCATATCTTAAAACTGTAGCAATAGATTAGCAGAATAATTGCCTGCTTACTACTCTTACATATTTATTTCATAAAAGCCTGAGTATATGGATGTCACAAAGAGACAGATAACTCATCTTAAACACCAACATAAACACTGCAGCAAAGAAAAACAACAGGAGTTATTTTCTCTTGTATTTATCTAAATAATATCTCCCTTATTTATTTAAATAAATTAATTTCTTCTACAGTTGCTGAGAATGTCAGATTCAGGGAAGGTAGAACTGGCTGGTACTAATATTTAATTACTCCTAAGGAGTATTTAAGCAGCTGTAGCTATAATGTCTGAGCAGGTTTTTTACTCTATGTCCTGTGTGTGTAACTCCCACTGGCATTAACAGGAGACTCGTGGACAAAACAGAATAAAATATCAATATTCACCACTGAGGGGAGTTTGCTTCTGGTGTGTTGCTTTGTTTTTGGTTTCCATTTTGTTTGTTTGTTTGGGATTTTGGGTTTATTTCCCCCTCCACCCTGTGTATCAAAGGAAAAAAAAATACACACTGGCCTAGAACTTTTGATGCAACTGGAGTGGAAAACATTCCCTGAAGTAGAAAAGGATGTATTTAAGAAAGGGTTAGTCATTTAATTACATATTCAAAGAAAACACTCTAAAAATCTGACTTTCTTTCTGGCTCTTTCAAAATAGAAGAAAGAAGACAACCTGGTCTTTGGATAGGGTGTACACCTTTGTATCTGTCTAGCTGAAAAATCCTCTACAAATGTTTGTTCTCATTAAAGCAAAAATTTTCACATACTATGCATGAACCCCCAAGGATGGCAAGGACATTCACACAAACACCATAAAATTTTTATATTATGAATCTGACCGTTCTAATTATATTTTAAATGTATGGTTATTATTCCAAAAATGAAATCATTTTTGTATATAAGTGCTTGACATACACATTTGCTTACCAGGAACTGCATTACACTCTAGCATTAATGTCCCATAAAGTCATTAGTGCTGTAGGAATATCAACAACATTTCCACACATTTAGTGGAACATGCAGGATCAGATACTTAAAATAGAGCATCAAAGGACTATAATAATGAATTCATGCTTGTGGTTTGCTTCTGCCTAAAATATTCAAAGTTGTTATTGAACAGAATTTCATCAGCAAGAAAACCAGTAGGTCAAGCTCACAACCTTTGCCACTTTGCTTGGTGGCAAAGGATGTTCATGTGAGTAATAACTATTATTACAGAAAAAACAGGTGTTGCCACTTTTTTGTGAGTTAACAAAACATTATAACCTGAGAAAACACTGGATGGTCCAGAAAAGGACTCAAAACTACCTCCTAGCACCTGGATTTATTTCAACTAAATGCTGGAACTGGGCTAAGCTGGTGCAGCTCCCAAACTTTGGATGAAAAATTGTACACAGGCAGGAAGGAAGCTGCTGTATTGTCCAGTGCATCTCACATGTTTGGAGGATCAGCTCATAGATTAGGGCATACCTGCCTTCTAGCATAGCCAATGCCAATCTCCTACCAGTCCCATTTCTCAGTTTTGGTTTGTGGGGTATTTTTAGTATAGGTTAAATTACTTTCTGCATGTCTGTAGCAATGTCAGAAGCAGGAAAATAAGTCAAAAATTTCTTGTAAATTACTCATATTTTTTTTTCATTTATACTCATTCTTTCATTAAGCTGATAAATACGTAAAGAACTTCCAGCAAGACTTGAATCAGTCTATGTCAATTCAAATCACATTTAACCTTAGCTCTGTTGATGTGTTGATAGATCATGTTATGTCATCAGAAATGGTGGGGGTTGCAATAACATTCCAGTTTTAGTTTAAATCTAAATTAGTATAATTCTTTTGGCAGTCTCTCCTACGGAAGACAATTACTTCATTTGCATCCAAACTCTCCAACAGCACTGGACACTTCTGAGTATATACACAGGGAGAAAGAAAATATATTGAGGTGTATTATTTATTTTCATGGAGTTGTAAAACAGAAACAGGCATTAGCAGTTTCTCATTTAATGAATTACGTGTGATAGAAAAAGGTCAACCAACAAAACCAGTAAGTTTAAGATGTCAACTTTGCAATAATTCATTGCTTCAGCTGAGCAGCATTAGTAGCTTGATGTCTTAAGAGCTTGCTGGTTTAATCTTTTCACTATTTTACTTATAGTCCTTAGGCCTGGCAGGAATTACAAGTACATGATCAGTGATACAAAGAAGGAAAAAAATATTTTGTACCTTTATCATTATTTTTATTAAAAGTCAGTTCTGTTGTCTTGACTTATAAACAATAGTTCTTCAGATCCTCTTTAGAGCAGCTCATAATTGGGCTTTAATGATGTAGTTATTTTCACATTTCACCACCTCTTCTTACCACCTACACTTTCTGTAAATGAAGAGCACGAGGAGAAGCTTAATTGTAGTTGCTTGATGAATATTTGCCTCTCAGCTCAATAAATCACGATGGTTCACCTCTTCCAAAGTCAATAACTATTTAATATTCTATTAAGCTGATAGGAGTAAAAGAATAGAAAACCAGATTTCTGCTACAGCAAAGTAATTAACTAAAACAAGGAATAATTCCCCTTTCATTTGAAATGGCAATAAATCGTCCGTTATTCAAGGAGTGTGATCATTATAAAACTGTGGAAATAAGTGAACCCTGTAAACTTAATGCAATCTTCTGAGTGGAAAGTAAAAAAAACCTGTAGAATGACAACTTTATAACTTCAGCACCATACTATTTTTTAAAAAGTCGAGTTCTCAGCTGATGATAGATCACCTAACTGACTAAAGTCAGTGAGGAAACAATTTAAGAGTTTTCATTCATAGATTAATACTGAATAAGCTGTCCTTTAAGGCTTAGGCTAAGTTCATTATATATTACTGCTTTGGAATACCTCATTTATAACACTTGGATTATACCCACAGTAGAGTAAGGCAGACTTACTCTATCCTTCTTCTGCTTAAAGAGACTTGAGAAGACTGGGGGAAGGAATCAGTTCTTAAAAAAAATAATGATTTCAAAGAAAATAATATGCCCCTTATTAAGAAATGAAATAAAAATTTCTATTTTTGCACATTCTGAATTTGGCTTCCTCTCTCCTTTTTTCTACAGGCACAGCACCTTGGAAGATGGAAAGAAGGAGAATAATGATCACTATTTCTCTTTAATTTCATCTGTGTTCCTCATCTCCATTCTCCATGAGAATGGCAGCAAAGGACCACATCAGCTTCTGCTGGGAAATTCTGCAGTGGAATGGTGCTTTGAGCTACTGGTAGTAGGCATCCTTATGAGGTGATAGATCAAGGAAGTTACTTTGCATTAAACCATACTGTGCATTGGTACATTGGTTTGGTTACTGGCTGAGAAGTTCTGCAGCATTTCATCACACCAGTAGAAACACAAAATCAGGATTCAACTTCTCTATTATTCACTGGTATATATTTTATACTTTTCTCTCTACCACAAATAAAGATTTGATAAAAACACTGCGTAAGTTTCATTTGCTTTGACTGTGTAGATCATTGTACCACCTTTCTAACAAATGTGAAAGTTCACAAACTGACAGCACCACAAGATTTGGCATGCTGCACAGTCCTCGATAATAACATGCAGCACAATCTCTCTCTCTCTCTCTTTCTTTTTTTTTTTTTTAGTACATAATATAAAAGAAAAAAATAGAATTCATTTTCATAAAGCTAAAGTTGTGGGTGGACCATGACTGGCTGCCACACACCCACCCAGCTGCTCTCTCATTTTTTCTCGACAGGACATAGGGAGAAAACAACATGGAAAAGCTCGTGGGTTGAGATAAAGACAGGGAGATACCTTAACAATTACCATCATGGGCAAAACAGAGTCAGCTTGGGGAGTTTTAATTTAATGTATTGCCAATTAAGGTAGAGTTGGATGGTTAGGAAAAAAAGTGAAAATCTAAAACATCTTCTCCACTGAGCAGTTCAGGGGGATGGGGAGATGAGGGGCTGCGGTCAGTACTAACAGCTCCACTCTGCTGCTCCTTCCTCCTCACACTTTTCCCTGCTCCAGCCTGGGGCCTTTGCAAAGACTGCAGTCCTTCAGGATAAACATCCTGCTCCAGCGTGGGCTCTCCATGGGCTGCAGCTTCCACCAGGGCAAGTCCACCTGCCCATCGGGACCATCACACCCGGGGTCTCTCCTCCCGCTCCGCCCTCGAGGTTCGCAGGGCTGTTTCTCTCCCGGTTGCTCTCGCTCAGCCCTGGCTGCCGGGCAGCGCTTTGCCCTGCCTTGCCCAGGCTTTCCCCGGGGCTCTCGCCCACCTACCCCTGGCTGAAGGGCTCAGCCGTGCCCTGCGCTGGGGCCGCTGGAGCCGCTGGGACCGGCTGTGTCCGGGCGGGGCAGCCCCGGCAGAGTCTCGGAGCTGCCGCTGCCAATGGGCATCTGTGTCCTAATGCACATGGCTGTAATTTATTTATGAAGTAGGAGATTATAAGTGTGTTACACGGCCACATTTGCCTTTCAACTCTGTACACAGTCATTTAACTTTGTTCACTTGAGCTCCAGCAGCAATAGCATCACAGATACACACAGATGAGCTGAGTGTGAAACATGTATTTAGCATTCTGGGAAATAACCTGGTTCCAAAACGCTTTGGTTGTACAGTACAGTGGGAAGACAGACCTTCCATTTTGTTATGCAAGTGCAAGAATTTTTTGTGGATTCAAAGGTTTAATCTAGATTACTGTGCATTGTGAAGTGAAATGCAGATATTTTTGTAATCTCTTAGAATATATTTTACACGCACTAAACCATGATGGACTGGGAAGCACATGAAGAGGCTAAACCTGAAGCAGACAGCTGAAAACAGACATGATACTTCTGCACTATGGTCATCTCCAGTTTGCAATAGGATAAAAGCAGGTCCACGCCCTCTGGTTTATTTGAATAGAGAAGTATCCTGTATGCCCAGTCTCAGGTCACTTCTGCCATAATAGCTCTGGAATCTGCAAAGGAAAAAAAAAGTAATTGTTTTAGACAGGGCATTGAGTAACAGAGTACTCTTGCCAATGCAGGTGTTATCAAAATCATCAATAGTTAAATGACAATAAAAGCACTGATTCCTAGAACAGAAAAATATAAAAGTTATAAAATTCTGAAAAGCTAGTTGGGTGGAAGGTGACTTGATGAAATATCCTAATAAAATTTAATGTGAATTAATTATTTTTAAAAAAAATCACAGATTAGTGGTATGATGTCCCAGAGACTTGTAGTGTGATAAAAGAGTAGGCAGTCTGTGGGTACTCTGACACAGAGGTAGGCAACATGCAACCTGCAGGCAGGGTTTGCTAAAATAATTTGAATCCCATTTAAGAGGAAATAGAAGCCACATAAATTGCAATTGTTCCCACTATCTCCGGTTTTAAATCTATTTCCTGTGTGATTCAGCAGACCCAATTAAACAGATTTAAGTACTTCTTAATTAAATACAGGAGACTTTTCCAGTACCTTTAAGCATAACATTTTTCAGTGTACAGGAATTTTACGGCAATCCCACTGGCAATAAAACTGGGAGGGTCAGTAATTAATTATAATCCCTAAATTAACATTTTGTTAAAAATACATAATCTAATTAATTCTCAATTAATAATTCCACAGATGACTACAACTTTGCCGTTATTCTTCTCTTAATTTATTTAGCCATGTACACTTAAGTTTTGCCTGAGTTGCAATTGCTCACATAGGTCCTGTTCTCAGCTAAGAAGCCATTTTACAGCAATGTAAATTCATTCTGTTGTTCTGCTGTTTGAAATTAAACCATGTAAAACCCGGTCTGACTCACAACAATGCCTTTATTCCTGAGGAAAAGCCTGGCCCTTTAAAGCCTCAGACAGAATACTGGTTGTCTCAGTTTAATTTTCGCTGGACATCCACACAGAATGGCTGGACTGGGTATTCTTTGGCATGGGAAGGTTATGGTTTTAGCAGTTGTATTGAGTTTGTGTGAACAGCTTTTGGTAGTGAGGGGGCTACAGGGTTTGGATGCTGAGAGAAGCTGCTAGAAGTTTCCACCATATCCAACAGACCCAATGCCAGCTGGCTCCGAAATGGATGTGCCACTGGCCAAGGCTGAACTAATCAGAAATGGTGATAATGTCTCTTAACATATTTGAGAAGGAAAAAAAAAACCTATTGGGCAGATCTAATTGCTCTCAGAGAAGAGAGAAGTAAGACTATGTGAGAGGAACAATGCTGCAGATACCAAGGTCAATGGAAAAGGAGGGGGAAAAGGTGCTCCAGATGCCAGAGCTGAGATTCCCCTGCAGCCCATGATGCAGATCATGGAGAGGAGCTGACACCCTGCAACCCATGGAGGTCAACAGGGATGCAGAGATCCACCTGCAGCCATGGAGTTGACCCATGCCAGAGCAGGTGGAATGCCAAAAGAGGGCTATGAACTTGTTGGAAACTCCTTCTGTAGCAGGCTCCTGGCAGGGATCTGCAGACCCATGGGGAGAGGAGCCCACACTGGAGCAGGTTTCCTGATAAGGCTTGTGACCCTGAGGGCGACCCACGCTGGAGCAACCTGTGTCTGAAGGACTGCACCCCATATAAGAGTGACCCACATTGCAGCAGTTCATAGAGAACTGTAGCCCATGAGATAGACTCACATTAGAGAAGCTTTTCTAGGACTGTCTCCCATGGGAGAGACAAAACTCTGGAGCAGAGGAAAGCTCTTCTCCCTGAGCAGCTGTAGGAACAATCTGTGATGAACTGACCATAATTCCCACTGGGGGAGAGGAGGTAGAGCTTGGAAAGGAGGGAGGAGTGCCTAGCATCCAGCCACTACATCCAGTCAACTCACTACAGCAGTACAGTCGTATAATTTAGCTTCCACCACCACGACAGCAAGAATGTCTACTGTCTACCAGTGAGTGATTCTCAGTGTGAGAAACAACATAACGTGAACACAGTAAAGATCCTGTCTACAAAGGTGTGTTGCTCTCTGAGTTCCTTCTGCACGTTGCAAAATAGCTCCCCTTTTATGCACATAAATTAGCATCTTGGTTTCAAGCAGTGGTGCCAGTTCTGCATGGAGTCAGAGTCCCACACCATTTCTGCCCTGAGGGTAATTTAGTCCTCACAGGTAGCTGGATAGTCTCTTTTATTTATCAGCTCTTCAAGAGTACTCATTGAAGCACCATTCTTGATCCACCCAGAGGTATAAGGTGCAGTCATCAAGGCATGCTAAATCTGTCAGCAAACGCTGGTATTTCTTCCTGGCTGTGCCTCTTTGTATATCAAATAATCATTGTCAGTAATAAGGGAGCAGAGTGTAAACATGCTCCTCACTAATTTGCTATGTTTGAACATCTGATTCTTTAGCATTGTGAAGAGGAAGCACTGATGAGCTTTGTGACTGCACAGTTTGGTTCCAATTAAATTTTTAATGAAACAAAAGTCAAGCCCAACTGTGAGTTGAGACAGTTTTGATTTCAGCAGTGCCCTCTTACATCCTCTAATTTGGCCAGGTTTCCTTCACTGAATGTAAATACTGATAGTTGACAAGTCAGAAGACACAGAGCCGGGTATGGAGTGTGCCAAGCATATTGCTTTCCTCAGTTGTCACTTGATATTTTTTTAATTATTATTTTTAGTGTCTTTTGACAGATTGGCAGTCAAACCTATCTTGAATTTTCAAGTTCACTCAAATCTGCTTTCAGAATGGATGTCCCAGGGCAATTGTAAGGCAAAGGAAGCAAAGTGTGCTTGCACCATCGAGCACACTGCTTTAAGCTGATGGAAAATGTTTGAAGCTATTTATCTTCTCTGTAGGAGCGCGCAAAAGTCTGTTTCTTTTTGCCACTAATAAGTGCCATGGAGGCCGGTTGCTTTCAAAACTCCCAGTAAGACCCACTGGTGTTGTTTTAAAAGGAACAGTGCAGAGGGAGATAAACTAGTTTAAGAAACATTTGTAACAATGAAACAGTGCTCAAAGCCACAGTATTAATGACAGTAGATGGTAGCAGCATCTGACTGCCTGGATTTAAATGGAAATCCTCTTGGCAGCACCAGCTTGGAAACAATGCAGATATTGGACTGCACTGTCCTTACCATAACAGGTTAGGTGATTTGACCCTTGGATACTAAATTCTGTAACCAAAGAGCAAAATAAATTCTGTAACCAAAGAGCAAAGGCAAAATAAATTGCTTTAGCTCTGAGGCTTGCTTTATCTAGCACTCATTCAGTGACAGTTTTGATATCAGAAACTGAAAAAATAAAATAAAAATATAACAACACCCCCTTCAAGTTTTATACTAATGAAGAACTGTCAATAAATAGTTCCAGTAGTAGGGTACAGTGTCCCCAGCTTGAATAAACTGGCCCAGCTCTATTGACAACAGCAACACTGCACTACAGCTGTTAGCTGTGGATAGGGCTGTACATTCCTGACATCAGACTACTAAATAAGTAACAGTAAGAATATCAGAAGTACAGAATCTGCCTTTGGATCAAAATATCTGATTTCTTTTTCCTTAAGTTTTGGTAAGAAAAAAGGGCAACACTCTTGATCCTTAAATACATATTTAAGAGGATAATTTTAAACATAAAACCTGGGAAAAGTGTTGTCTGGAGTCCACAAGTCAAGATCTGGTTAAATTCCATGGAGTTCAGAAGATTATGGACCTTAAAGCTATCCTGCAATCCTGAGAATTTCATTTAGTTATTTTAGTGAGGCATTTTAAATGCATTCTCCTATACACCAAGAATGGAAGCCTGGTAACTGAAGGAGAAGATTGTAGAGGAAGAAATCTTGGTCTAAAAAAGCTCCATCTGCTTTTTCACACTATCTCTTCCTCACCCTTCATCAGCAACAGACAAACAGTCCAACACTCATGTATTTATTTAAGTGGCAAATGTAAATGATGGAATATGATAGTTGTCAGAAAGGATTTATGGGTATGGTCTTCCAGTTGTTCTTGACTTGTATCAGTGCACCCCTATGCACCTGTATGATATGTTACAACAGCAAAATGTTTTAGATTACTAATTGCTGCACAAGTAGGTATTAATCCCAAAAGTATGTTTATATTAGTTGTTTTCAGTTATTTTATTTGAAACCCACAATCCATGCCTTTAGAGACTACTCAAAAAACTCCACTGCTGGGACAAGTTTTTTCTCACAGCAATCTTATATTACCTCACTATCTGACTTAATTTTACCAGACCTACCTCTTTCTCCAAATCTTACACCAAATGACATTCCTTATTCCTTAGATTTAACACTGTTGAGGACAATATCTCATGTTTTCTTTCAACCAATACATACACATGTAATCCTCTTACAAAATGTTCCCTCACAGGTCACTTTCCCAACTCTCTAATAGAATTAACTGTAAAAGCATTTTGGGTTTTTGTCTGTTTGTTTGTTTTGTTGTTGTTGTTGTTGTTGGAGGGTGTTCATTTATTTTGTTGTTTTGTTTTTTTTTTTGGCTTGACTCTTCCAATAGATTTAGGAAAATGGGGTGCCTATTTTATTATTTCTCATTTAACTGTACCAGCCTGTGCAAAGCCTAGGTGCTCTTTAATAAACAGTTGCTATCAGAAAGATCAAATACAGACAAAGAAATTGAACAACATATATAAGAGTGATAGAATCAAGACAATGGATGTTTAATGATTTCTATAGAATGTGTGATACTTATGAAGACTAGATTACTTTTTTTTCTGTATGATACAAAAAGGTCATATTGTGATTTTTACATATACTCCTTTGTCCTGGCTTACACAGAAATTCTAGTATCCACCTTTTCTGTTGTCTCCAAATACCTTTTTTTGGCTTTTTGGTGTTGTGCCTTCTTTAAGCAGACTGAACTGCTAGAGATGAAGGATTCAAACATGCAACCACTTGCAGTGACTGCCCAGGTGCTATAAGAGACTGGACTATCAATGGTAATGACTTAATCAGTAGTGTGCTTTGCTAACAATATGCAGAGTGGCCACCCAGATGTTAAGGACATGCACATTTACCATCTCAGCTACAAGCTGGGTATTGAAGAAGATAAGAAGAAAGGCAAATCCTTTCAGGCAAGGTAGTATTGCTTTGTCCTTACACAAATGACTCAGCTGTGATAAGTCCACTCAGGGGACCCACAGAGACAAGTCCCACATAGCCTGCAAATATTCTTTTCTGCTGATGGGCCAGAATGGATCCACCTGTGCTGACATAACAGGCAGAGTTACCATTTTAGAAGGTGCCAAAGACTCACCAAGTGTTGATCCAGTGTAGAACTCCTGACCTCATCATTCTCATCCAGCCTAAGCCCGGTAAAAGACCACACTCAAACTCAACACTGCATTTTCCCCCCTCATCACTTGGGACTTCCTTTGCCACGCAGGTCTTCCACCACCACCTCAACAGATCTGTGACTACCACTTCAACAGGACTGCTACCACCCCCTCAACCAATGGACATCGAAATTGCTACAAACAAGGCTTGTTGCTGGATCCAGTGGTTGTCCTGTGGGTCCTTCCAGCTGCCTGGGTATTCTGCAGCTGTTATGCCCTGCTCCAGAAGCCTTTAAGCTTTACTGGGCATTATGGTTGATTTGACCCATCAATCATACAACCCAGTGAGATTCAAATTCTGACTATAACAGCAGCCCTACTCCAACTACCTGTGCCAGCACTGCAGCTTCACTCTGGCACCACCCAGTATCAAATCCCAGACATCTGTTGTTTCCTATGAGTGTTGACCCTCCAACCATTCCTGCCAGGTTTTCCAGGTGTAGGGGAGAAGAACCATGTGGAAGGACAGCTGTCTTGTCTGTGTCTTTTAGCCATGTGTGTTTTTTCCAGCTGGGTGAGGCCAACCATCATCTTGATTTGGTCTGGTGGATGAGGCCTGGAGAGTTGCTCCACATCAGTTGGTTTAACACAGTTATATCGGTATTGTTACGAGCATTCTCCTTGGTAAAGAGTTATTTTTTCACTTATATCTGGATGTATTTGCTCTCTCTCTTCCTGCAGTGGAGAAAACAGAGGTATTGAATCTGAGGGAGGAGACTTCTGTCTGAAATCTCCACCCCTCCAAATTTTCTTAAATTGAGACATCCATCAACTGGGCCTTTTTGGGCATTACATTTTCCAAGAGCTATCTGTACTTAAATATATTTCAGATCTCCTATATAGGAGGTTGGTGATGCTTAGAAGCAGGGACTTCAAAGAAAAAAGTGACAGAAACTGACTTTATTTCTATGTGTAATTAAATGGTCAACTAAATTTCAGCTCAGGTTTTTCATAGGAGCATCTCTCTATTCCTCAACTTGTGGTTCCAATCCATGTAATTACAGCCACTGTGATACCATGAATTTCTACTTTAATTTCTATTTTCTGTATTTCTGTTTGCATTAGTTTTCCTAGCCAGTATATAGGATGGCCCAGTTTTAGTATTTTTAAACCTGTTTTTATGCCAAACATTTTATAGTCAAAATGCTTAAAAAATATGTTAAGTAAAACAGAACTTAACCTTGATTGCTCTGGAAGCACAATATTTTTGCTTGCTTAGAAATATTTCTTATCTTTCCTACCATATGATAGAAGTCTTATGCACAGCTGTACATGAACTTTTTGGGTAACACTTCAGTTACTAGCCCATGGCAGCTTTAACTGGACTCTGGAGTCATCATCCCCAAAAGAAAAATATTTTGTTTTGTTTACACAGTCATACTCACAGGCTCTGGCATGATAGCCACTGTTACTGGGGCTGTCTTCCTTCTATAGACAAAAATAGGCTTTAAAATTATTCTCAATTGGTTTTTAGATAATTTTGAGCCTTGTGAACCCCCATAAACTGCCTGTTAATTGTAATTCCTCCTACTGCCCAATTTTATTGGTCTCTTTCACTACATTTTAAGGCACACTCCCATTATCTGTTACCTTGCTACTGCTGTAAACATATATTTAGTATATTTTTATTGCCTAAATTTTCCAAACCAAAAGTCTTTCCAGTTACTTCTTCAAGGTATGCATATTATTCTTATATCCTAAATAAATTTCTCTAACTCTAAATGGGTCTAAGATCAATTTTTGATTGGGGTCTTTTTCAGTGGGTTGTCTTGAAGTTACTTAAGAATATATTTTTTTTACAACATTTTGTATTTTTTTAATTGCCATTAATAAACTACCCTGTAAATATGAGCCTTTATACCCGAGTCCAAATCATTTTGTATGTGATTGTCTGGTGCTATGGAAAACAAACAATAGAAGTGACATCAGCTTTCCAGTCCTCCAAGGGAAGAAAAAAGAGAGACAGACTGCTCTTTCAGCAGTCAGAAAACATGTGCTACAGTATGTTTTCCTTTTGTCAGTAAGAGATAAAAGAAAATCTCTATTCAGCAAACAGGTGGGAAAAGATAATACAAATATCATGTCATGGCATGCTTTATTTCATAAGTATACTGTGCCCTGAGGTAGAGCCACAATAGAAATCCCTATGTTTAGGTAGACTGTCCTAGTTCAGCAGGAGGGACCAGCTAACCCTGTGTGGGGGTGATCAAAGCTGTGTATTCTACCCCCTCTATTCATTCCCCAAGGACAATGGGCCATTAGCAGCAGCTGCCCAGGGAGCCATTATCACCTTCACACCCAGCCTGAGGGGGCGGAGCTGCTAATGGGCCATCAACAGTTCAACACCCCCTGGCTCCCAGAGTTAATCACCCATTGTGTGAGTCCCCGCCCAGGGGGAGGGACTGGGTGCTCCCTGAGGGTACATAAGTGGTGGGTAAGAAGACCTCGGGAACTTCTCGTCAGATCCAGAGGAGCAGCAGGACCTCGACAGGAGGAGATCACCGCTCTCACCCAGACCACAGGCTCACCTGCACCAACAGGTTTTTCATTTCCTTTTGCTCTGGACTTGGGGGAGCCACAGGGGTCTCAGCAGAAGGGCAAACAAACCCCCATGGGTTTGTGCCCCAGGACACTGGGTTATACTGCTGGGTTTTTGTGAGTTGAAAGCAATTTCCCTTGTGTGTCAGTGTTGTTATTGTAATATTATTATTAAATTTTAACTCTGACTTATAATCTCTCTCGTGGTGAGTTCATTTCCCCTGCTGGTTCACCTTTAAACCAGCACATAGTCATACAAAATTTAAGTCACTAAGAAGAGGTCTGGCTATCAACTCAATCATGCCACTCTACAGACTCCTAATGTAGTTGAGGATTGCACACACATTTTAGGTTGCACAGCACTTGCAGAAGCCAGTGTCTTCCCTTTGTAATGCTGTTACTGTCTCAAAGGGCTAGACAGTCAGATTACTTCATGATTCTCCGATCTCAAGAATCATCTGGGGTTTTTTTAATTGGTTTTGGTTTGGTTTCTTTGTTTGGTTTTTTTTTGCTTTGTTTGTTTGTTTGCATACTGGCAGTCTTCAGAAGGTGGGAGGAGAGGATCAAAGGAAGAATTAGGCTAGAAGGCAAGTCTAGGTTTAAATAGTGTCATCTAAGGACATCAACACAATCTGTTCCATTAGATTCTGTGCAGTCAGCATACTTTACACATACAGTGTGGAAAAAAAGAGTGACCTGTGCACTCCAACTTTACAGGCAACTACAAGTGACACTTGGAGGCTATTTTGAACAGAAAGAGTATGGCAAATGTTTGGTTAGAAAGATGAGTCAGGAGGTGTCTTCTTGCAGGATCTACTTAAACCACACAAGAAATCTTCCAGATTAAGTTGCATGTGTATGATGCCGAAAGGGTTTTTGATCTGATTTTCACATTTTGTAGATTTTAGGAACACAGTAGATGTAGATTTTTAGAGGGTTAATATTTCTAACAGTTTAAGTTTAATGTCTTTCTATCACTACCCCTGTCCCAGAACAGGGAGCTCAAATTCCTTTAGTTAATTAATCTTGTTTAGACTCCTTTCCAAGGTAAAGAGCTGAAGGATATCAGAAGGCCTACAGAATGAAACATAAACACAGGTCAGAGTGACCCAAAAGCCAGAACTGGATGAACTCCAAGAGACCTTTGTGTGCCTGAGGAAGAAGAGTTGATGAAGACAGAGGGTCTTGATGACCCCAGACCCAATTCCAGGGGGTTGGACCAGGGGTGGGACTGGGGCTGGACTGAGAAATGTGTAAAGCAATGATTGGAGGGATCTTATTATAAAAGCCATGGAAACAAGAACTAAGACACATGCATGTCATGCTGTATTCCTGTGGGCTGTAGGCCCTGTGTTATTAAAGGACCTTTACTTTTTATCTTACCCTACACTAACGTGGCTCAAAGTCCTGTTTTTGGGGGGAAGGGTCATTCACGGCATCAGTAGGACATTTGATCAGCTTGCTAAACCTGTGACCTTTAGCCTGACACATCAAGGCAAAACAATGATTTTTACTTATTTTAATATGTCTGCCTAAAAACTATGCTGTTGCAAGAACTGATCCGGTAGTAGAGAAGCTACATCTGCCTTAAGAGCAAGGATGTTCATCACAGAAGCAGGATGGATGATACCAGCTCTAAAACTGCAGGCACCTAATGGAGTTCAGTCCACCATGGCAACTCTGTTACAGATAGTACTGTTATCCCAAGCCTTTTGATACATAGGGAAAAAAATGCACCAGTGAAAATTCCATGTTCTTTTTCTCTTTATATTCAAACTGCTTTTCTTTTACACTGAGGTTTTCAGAGAACTTGTGCCTGCCTTACTGCCATGTATAGAAAGTGGTCGATGTAATCGAAGATTGTGTCCTCTCTTGGTAACTTCAGCAACAGCTGTTGAAAACTAAAACCACATCAGCTTCAGTGACTAGAACACAAGAATGAATACTAATTTACACTTGGCTGTGATCAAGGCTGATTGCAGACGCAGTGACCTTGGGCAACTTACTCAAGTTCTTTGTTTGCCTCCCTGCTCAGCTGTAAAATTAAGTCAAAGCAGGACTTCACTGGAAAACAGATGCTAGTTCAGACTTCTTTTTTTTTTTTGGTAAATAAATTATAGAAGAAAATATAATAATTAATTAATAAGTAGCAGTCAACACACAGTAATTATGTGGCCATATCCATTATGACTGTAGAGAAACACAATCAATTTTCATTAGGCAATATTAACGTTACCAACTATTGCTAGAAAGGCTTTGGCAGTTACTAAGAAAGCTTCTCTTCAAAGGAGCACAGGCATTCTTTCATTGCTTAGTATTGTATACTTTTATAAACCAATCAGATCTTGATATAAAATGGATGTATACTGAAAGGCAAGAGCAATTTTAAAATACATTTCAGCACTGTTTCATATATTTATGAATGGGATAGTTTTATCTTCATAAAAGGCAGTTTTATGAGCAATGAACATAGAGTCAGATTCTGTTGCAGTTTAAACTGGTGCAAATACAGCTATTCTACCAAGACCAATGGAGCTGGTTGTAGCATCAGGATTACTGCATTTAAGTGCCACTGTCTTTTAGGACACTAATGAATGCAGTGATTTTCTTATTTTATGTTATTTTATATTATTTTATTTTATGTTATTTTATTTTATTTTACTTTATGTTATTTTATTTTATTTTATGTTATTTTATGTTATTTATTTTATTTTATTTTATTGTTTTATTTTATGTTATTTATGTTATTTATGTTATTTTATGTTATTTTATGTTATTTATTTTATTTTATTTTTTTTTTATGTTATTTATGTTATTTATTTTATGTTATTTTATGTTATTTATTTTATGTTATTTTATGTTATTTATTTAATTTTATTTTATTTTTTTATTTTATTTTATGTTATTTATGTTATTTATTTTATGTTATTTTATGTTATTTATTTTATGTTATTTTATGTTATTTATTTTATTTTTTATTTTATTTTATGCTATTTATGTTATTTATTTTATGTTATTTTATGTTATTTTATGTTATTTTATGTTATTTTATGTTATTTTATGTTATTTTATGTTATTTTATGTTATTTTATGTTATTTTATGTTATTTTATGTATTTTATTTTATTTTATTTTTATTTTTTTTTTATTTTATTTTATTTTGAAGCAGGGAAGAATTTGAGGTGAAGTTCTGTTGTAGGAATGCTTTATGATTTTTAAACACGGATGAATGATAGAAATGCATTTTTCTATGTTCATAATTACAACAATAGATGAAACAAGAAAGCTTTTCCTAATTCTGAAGTGCCTCTACTTCTTATTGAAGCAGGGGAAGGGGACTAAAAAATTGGAAATAGCTTTGATATCTGTAATTTTTTAATGGAATCTATACTGTCATGTATTGAATTTGCATTAGCAAGTATTTTGGAATTTGGCAATTTATCCCAGAAAGATAGCAGAGGATTGTCAGGCTTGCCATCGTTGTTATTTTAGAAATCCAAGGAACAAGGAAATGAATAATCACCAACAATTAAACTTGGGGAAAAATTATCTATTATTAGATCACACTTCTTGTTTTCACATAGATGAGTTCAAGTTTAAAGTTTGCCATGCTAGTCTAAATATTGCAGAAACCACCTTTGATATTCTGGTCTTCGCTGGTGGAATTTAAAGGAGTCAGTTTTTACTGCAGGTTTCAAGACAATTTGTGCTGGTTTGAAGGTGAACCAGCAGGGGAAATGAACTCACCATGAGAGAGATTATAAGTCAGACCTAAAATTTAATAATAATATTACAATAACAACACTGACACAAAAGGGAAATTGCTTTCAACTCACAAAACCCCAGCAGTATAACCCAGTGTCCTGGGGCACAAACCCAAGGGGGTTTGTTTGCCCTTGTGCTGAGACCCCTGTGGCTCCCCCAAGTCCAGAGCAAAAGGAAATGAAAAACCTGTTGGTGCAGGTGAGGGCTGTGGTCTGGGCGAGAGCAGTGATCTCCTCCTGTCAAGGTCCTGCTGCTGCTCTGGATCCAACGAGAGGTTCCCAAGGTCTTCTTACCCACCACTTATGTACCCTCAGGGAGCTCTCAGTCCCTCCCCCTGGGCGGGGACTCACACAATGGGTGATTAACTCTGGGAGCCAGGGGGTATTGAGCTGCTGATGGCCCATTTGCAGCTCCGCCCCCTCAGGCTGAGTGTGAAGGTGATAATGGCTCCCTGGGCAGCTGCTGCTAATGGCCCATTGTCCTTGGGGAATGAATAGAGGGGGTAGAATACACAGCTTTGATCACCCCCACACAGGGTTAGCTGGTCCCTCCTGCTGAACTAGGACACAATTACATAGAGATATTTTTTTATTTTATTTACACTGCAGAACACAACCAATATAATGATTAAAACCTGTAAATTGTATTGTTTCATTGTGCACACTCTAGTCTTCTATTTCTCAGCTGCCTTTTTTCTTCCCTAACAGGTTTTCTTTCTAAAACCATAGATTGATTCTTTCTAGCTCCATTCAATTGCTGCAGCTATAAAGGAGGATAGAACATGTATGATTCCTAAGCTGCTAGACAAAAACTTATCTTTGAAGAGCTCAAATTGTAGGATTAGCTCTTGTTAATACTGCTTATTTATTGCATTGTAATTCTACAATAAGATTGGACAAAAGAATTCAGCAAGTTATCTACTTAATCCTAAATCTAGGAACAGTAGAGACCATACATTTAAAGTATGCACTGTTGGCCTGTTATTCAATCAATTGGATATTAAATTGGATATCATAGTTGTAGAGGATTACACTTGTCAATAATTTTTCAGCCATCTTACACCTTGCAGTTGTTACATGTTCCATTTAATCCGGGTGGAAGACAAGCATCAAAACTTCAACTGTGTTTAAAAAGTGCGTAAATAAATGTGGACATTTATAGTGCTAGAAATGCAATGCCACACCTCTTGCATATATTTCACATTGCAATTGTTGAGAAATAAATGTCAAAATGGTTTTGATAATCATATTAGTCATACTAGCCATATTTATATGGTACTGACAGTTGAACAAGTCTTAGTTCTAGGACCTTTTTTATCATGTCACGTCAGAAGACAGATTTGGAGGACTATATCTGGGGCTCTACTGGATTCTTCAGGGGTTATATTTTTCTGATAACATCTCAGACATTTTAGAAGTGAACAGCTAATGGGATTAATTTCCTTCTCTTCCTTTCAAATCCTCTGTTTTCCCCTTGCTTTGAGATGGCTAGTCAGTTCTGATATCAAATGCTCTGGGATTAGGTCATTGCTAAACATGTCAGCAGGGATGCATTTCTTACACAGAAACTTCACAATCTTTCAGGTAGTGATGTACTCCACAATGTTGATGGTAAGAATTCTTGTTTCTCTAGAGGTATCTGTAGAAACTTTTCTGTGTTCAGAACTAAGAGATGTAGTCAAGGAAATTTTCCAGAAGGAATTACAGAGTTCTCTCAATGTTTAATCCACCTTCACTACCAATGAAGCCCTCACAAAACCACATTCTTTTAATGGTATATTGTGTTTTAAGTTTAACTGTCCTACATTTTCATCCTTCAGCATTTATTACTTCAAGAGTACAGATGTGTTCCCTCAAAAAACGAGTTAAGTATGTAAGTAAAAAAGTCCTCCAAAAAAATCTTAATACAAATTAAAAACTACTGATCAGAAATCAGCTTTATGTAATGCCCTTGAGAGGAAAAATTGCTAATGTGAGCGTGGGCAAGCATGGGTATTTACACACAGGTCACTGAAAAAGCAGATGAAACCATATGAAAAAAAAAACAAAACTAAGTTATTATTAGAATTCGTGTGTCAAATAATTCCACTAGCCTTATAAACCTATTTCTCCTGTCTTTTCATAAAGATGAATAGTTATAATTTGCATCACCAAGAAAAATTACCCAACTGGGTTGCTATAATTCCTAAGGGTGGATAGTTTGGAGCAACATAAAACTTTTCAGGTTGAAGTGAAGTTATGAAAGTCCAAGTGCTAACTCAGAATAACAAAACTATTTTTGTGAGGTCATAAAATATCCAAAACCTCCATTAGTCTGAGTAAAACCTCTGAGGAAAAAAAACCCAAGTAACCCAAACCACAAAAGCTACACAGAAAACATACAAATCTTGGTAAAGTCAGGCTTTTTCTATCAGCAACTGAATGTGAAACAACTATATTTTTCTAGAACAAGAAGCAGCCACACAGGAACTGTTCTGCAGCCAATAGTGAGCCAAAGGGCTGTGCAGAGTGAATGTGAGCAACGCTGGCAGACAGATGACTCTGAAAGTTGGTCATTACAAAGGGGAATATGAATAGAATAACGGATGTGGGCCAGAAGTCTGGACTAGCAGAGAGGGTATTAATGACAGTGCAGGAAAGCAGGGAAATGGAATCAGCTCAAACTATCCAGATTAAATAACATAGATTTTTCTGTGGCTAAGTACCAAGATTAATATCTGATTTACTATATTATTTGAGATATTCTACTAATCTTTTTATTAGAATAAGATTTTTACACAGCAGATAATTTTCTTCTTTTAAAAGTTTACCTTCATTATTCAGATACAGAAAAAGGATTTTTACAGGCACTTTGCATGCAGAAATTCCCAGGATTCTATGCTTGTTTAGTATGCAGTCCATTGCACCAATGCCTCTAAATTTGGTACACAGGATAATACTCATTTCTTAAATGAGTCAGGCTCCAGTGAAATTGAAAAGAGCTACATGCCTGCATTTGCATCCAGAATGTAATGGATAATTTGGGGATGCAAGAATAGCTTTGCTGTGTTCAATATCACACAAAATTTGAAAGTTATTTTCTTTTTGTTATACTTTATGATGAGCTACCATATTTTTCAGCAGAAGAATCTGGAAGAAATATACATATTATAAACTTCTGGCAAGAACTTCTGTTTTGCAGGAATATAGCTCAGGGTAAAATTAAGAGAGCCACTAATAAAACAAAGATTAAGTCCTCCATATCGTGGTGAACTTCATTTGAACTTTATTGTATTTAGAGAAATAATTCTCCCCACTTACAAAAAACTTTTAGTAAAGCAAGTAAACATAAACAAGAAAGAGGATTAGAAGCTCAAGATTCAATTCCTAAATAATAGCTAATTTTTTTACTCCTACTGCTGCTTCTACTGCTTCTACTGGACAAAACTGCTAGTGCAGCTGGCTCTCCTACTCTTTCGCAGGCTGTTCTGCAAATATTAATTTTTTTTATTCCTGCTCTGCCTCACTGCCTGGTTCCACAACACTCCCACAGTAATCCCACTCTATAACTGCCCTAGCTGTTCCACACACCTCTTTAATCTGTTATCTTCTATTTTCCTAATTAATTCAGTGTTTTTAATAGTCTCTACAATTTTGGTTGTTTGGAAATAAAATTAAGGCCTTCCCCATCCTTTTTAATTTACAGAAGCTTGTTAAACACATTCTTCCACCTTCTAAATAACTGTTTCTTCTTTAATTCTTGCACTCATTTTCTCTTTAAAATACTTTTTGCACTTTGTGGTTGTAATGAATGTCCTAGATAAGAATGACTGGCCAGCCTCCAAGCTCTTAGACAGTTATCCATATAATGTTAAAACTTCAGGAATTTCTGTGGATCAAGATGTCTCCTCGTCTCTGTTGCTCCCACCTTCCCCGCCCCTATCCCCATTTTAGTGTTCACAAACCAAAATATCTTTCAAAACAGTGAAACAACCTACCTCATGATCAATCCTAAATACGCACCCTTGTGATGTGACAGGTAGTTCCTACTATCCATTCCTCTCCTTCCTCCATCAGGTATTGCTGCTCAACAGTGCTCACACAGGGCCAGTCATCCTGAAGACCAGGGAGATATTTTTCACACCATTTGGGTCTCTGTCACTGTTATGTTCCAATAAGAGAGAGTTGCCTCTTCACAAATTAAGGTGCAAACCAAGACCACGTGCTGAAGTCAATAATATAGATTTTACTTAACGGTAAATTTGAGGCAGAGAGGCAGAAAGAAATAGAAAACATGGGAGGGATGGCGGGGGTGGGGGATGAGAGAGAGAGAGAGAGAGAGAGATCAGAAGATAGTGCCCACCATGTATCCAGAAGTGTCCAACTGGCCCTTCTTCACCCTGGGCTTCTTGATGGTGGGAGTCCTGAGTAGTTCTTCTGTTCAATGTTAATTTCCATGATTTCTTCTACTGTTGGAGTATTACAGATGTATTACAGTTAAATAATCTTTTTTTTTTTATTCATTGTAAGATGTCAATATTTAATAAATGAAGAGAATTTTTAAGGAATTTTCTAGCATTTATTTGGCATTTCTCCTTTTGTCTAAGACTTTTTTCTTCCTCTTTCCCTTAAATGAAAAGAGACAAGAGTTCTCAGGTTATAAACGGTGCATAAAATAAAATGTGAGATAACAATTATAGAGATAATGCATAAACAAAAATAATATACAAAGGAAAGCTATTATTTTTCAACTCATAATGGAGAGTGTTTTATTGCCTATATCACTGCTAATGTTACAGATAAATGTCATATTTTAAAGATATGAAGTCCCATTTTCAAGATGAACATTAATATCACCTATAAAACCGAAGTTAAAAAAAGATTTTGTCTAGGCTGTTTATCTAAGCTCCTCCTATAAGCAGAATCAGACATTTAGAGAGTGTGTATCTTCCTATTTCTACTGATTACTAAGGAAATCTAGATGCCAAAGCAGAGTAAAATACTCTTAGATTTGAAGTCTGAAACTCACTGAAAAAAAGATTTTTTTTTTCAATTAAAGTGCTTAACATGTTTTTAAAATATGCTAAATTTACAAATAATTTATATCTCTAAGGCAGTTCAAATAATCAAAAGATATCAGAATTTTTTATCTCTTTAAATGCACACAAGTATGCACACATACAAGGGAAATAAATGGATATTTACATACAAAATACTAGCCCATGACCTTCATGTACTGAAATATGTTTAAAGTTCACCAAGGTTTATTTTTAATATATTGAGTAAGTACTTATAATTACATATAGATTTAAAAGATGGGGAGCCCTGGATTTTTATTTAAACAACCTTGGAAGAATCTCTAGGTGTAAGTTGGACTGGGTAAAAGAAGATGTGATAAGTTTTTTTGACCTTGACCTGGTTTGAGGGTGAAAAAAATTTAAAAAAGAAATTGAAAAGGAGAGATTAAAGTCCTTAGTAAAATTACACTTCTGAAAATTCCTCCAGTTTTTAACTTTAGTGTTAGTAAAATTATACCTACACATTTGATATTTGCCAGAAGAAAAAAAATATCTTCAAACAAGAAATTTAAACACTTGCTTTCCCTCTCTTCTTTTGGAGACAAAGAGTCTGAGAAATAATTCATAAATCCTCCTTTTAACTCCAGTTCTTCAGTTGTATTGATCTTCCTTGCCCTTAGGTCTTTCTTAGTGAGCAAACAGCAGGCACTTGACTTCCTGTCTCTTCTCTTTCCTACTATGAGCTTGTTCTGAATCCCTGATGGACTCAGACCTCCTATTGACTTCAGACAGGAAATCTTTTTACAAATGACTGCACCACTGTCCCCTAAAAGAGATTCTGCTGAGTGACTCTCTGCCACACCAATAACCTGCCTAATTACATGCCTTAGCCTCTTCTTTTACAATCTCACAAGTGTACTGTCTACAAAAGTCAAAATAAAATTGTCCTGCACCATTTTTTGAATGGAGTATTCCCCTGTATCACACATTTCCCTTCAAAAACATTTTTATTGTGAAATCCCAACTCTTTGCAACTTGTAAGTTGTTTTGAACAGCTATGCCTTTAGCACCAATAACTCCTACATTGCCTAATGCAGAAGACAAACGTGGGTCTACTTGTTGCTTTTATTTAGAATTTTTCTTTAAGAAAAATTAACAGTTTTATATATATAAATATATATACAGTAGAGGTACGTGTTCTTTTTTCTTAAGATTTCACTTTGAGGAGATTAGTGCTTAATTACATGTTTGCTTAAGGAGACTTTCTGCCTAAGAAGAAACCCCTTTTCCAAAGAAAGGGAAAATGTGTCTCTCCCTTCTACATTCTAGAGAAAAGCTGCCCCTGTGGGCAGCTCCCTGGAATGTGAAGAGATAAAACAGATGTTACAGGCAAGTGCAGCAGAGAGGACAGAAGAGATAAGAGGCCTGGAAGAAAAGAGAAGGTGTCTCTCAGGCTGAGCACTGCTTTGCAGCCTGGTGTGAGTTTTCCTTTGCAAATTCTAGTGTTCTCATCTTCAAAATAAAGCCTTTTGGATTCTTTCCACTGCCTTGGCATTTTGGGGGTTTTCTGTGTGTATCTTACTACATAACATATATAATTTTCTTTCATGAGTACTTAAAGGGTTGCACAGCCAAAATTCCAGCATTGCTACTTTGAAGTAAATATACATCATCTACATCAGCCTCAAGTTAGGCCACACGAATGCATCAGCCTGGAGTAAACTGGCTCTGACACTGACTAATGGTAGCTGAATATTGAAAAATGATGAAAAATCAGGTCATGCATAGTTGCAACTTAGTATCTTGCATTTACTAATTCTGCACCTGCTTTGTTCACTTACATTGATCTAGCATGGTTTTTATTCTTACCTCTAGTCCTGATATTCTAAGCTATCTGCTTCTCTACATGTAAATCTCTGCTAAAGATATCTTACTGTTGCTAATTACCCACGATGTATGAATTTAGAGTCTTGCTTTCAGGCTTCTCAACTGTGCTGGTTAAAAGTAAAACAGCAGGAGAAATGAATGTAACACAAAACAGATTATGTCAGACCTACAATTTAATAAAAATATTACAAAAAAATGAAATGATACAAAGAGAAATAGGCTTGTCCTAGTTCATCAGGAGGGACCAGCTAACCCTGTGTGGGAGTGATCAAAGCTGTGTATTCTACCCCCTCTATTCATTCCCCAAGGACAATGGGCCATTAGCAGCAGCTGCCCAGGGAGCCATTATCACCTTCACACCCAGCCTGAGGGGGGCGGAGCTGCTAATGGGCCATCAACAGTTCAATACCCCCTGGCTCCCAGAGTTAATCACCCATTGTGTGAGTCCCCGCCCAGGGGGAGGGACTGGGTGCTCCCTGAGGGTACATAAGTGGTGGGTAAGAAGACCTCAGGAACTTCTTGTCGGATCCAGAGGAGCAGCAGGACCTTGACAGGAGGAGATCACCGCTCTCGCCCAGACCACAGCCCTCGCCTGCACCAACAGGTTTTTCATTTCCTTTTGCTCTGCACTTGGGGGAGCCACAGGGGTCTCAGCACAAGGGCAAACAAACCCCCTTGGGTTTGTGCCCCAGGACACTGGGTTATACTGCTGGGTTTTTGTGAGTTGAAAGCAATTTCCCTTTTGTGTCAGTGTTTTTGTTGTAATATTATTATTAAATTTTAGCTCTGACTTATAATCTCTCTCGTGGTGAGTTCATTTCCCCTGCTGGTTCGCCTTTATACCAGCACAAGGCTTTAACCCACAAAGCCCAGAAGTATAACCCAGCCTCCTGAGGCACAAACAGAATGGTGTTTGTTAGCCCCTGTGCTGAGGCCCGTGTCATTCCCCCTGAGTCCAAAGTAAAAAGAAGAGAAAGGAAAACCTGTTGGTGCAGATGCCGGTCGCAGTCTGGTTAAGTGTGATGGTTGCAGTCCTGTTGAGGTTCTAGTCCTCCTCTGGATCTGATGAATGGTCCCAGAAGTCTCCAAACCCCAAGATTATATACCCTCTGGTTCAGGTGGAAACGCCCAGTACCTCCCCCAGGGCGAGGGGTTCCACAAGGGGTGATCTGACTCTGTGAGTCATGGGGTATTTTTGGAATTGTTGATGGCCCATTCACAGACCTGACACCTCAGGCTGGGTGTGGAGGTGCTAACAACTTCCTGGAAGGGAGTTATCACAGCTCTTATCTCCCAGGCTTCTTTAACACCCAGCTTTCACTCTGAGGGGTCATGTGTGCCCTGGGCAGCTGTTGCAAATGGTCCATTGTTAAGAGTTCATGGAAAATGACGTAGAGAGTTTACAATACACAGCTTTGGTCACACCTTCACAGTGATAAACTGGTCCTGGATTGCTGAACTAGGACATCAATACATCAAGGTTCCTTCTCCTTGATTTGGAGTTTTCCAGAGTAACTCCTTCCTCTTTTGGACTATACTAATTATAATATCACCATTTACTAGAGGATTTATTTTAAAAAAAACAAAACATGATGAACTTTTTGATGAGAAAACTCTTTCCTGTATCTTTCTTCCATGCTTTCTTATAATATATTATCCCACCCTTGTAAAACAGCTTACTTGTGGTATAGCAATAAGATAGTCATTGAACCATACAATGTTTTGGGTTATAAGGTACCTTAAGGATTATCTGATGGCAACTCTCTTGCTATGGGCAGGGACACTTTCCCCTAGATCAGGTTGTTCAGGGTGCCATCCAACCTGGCCTTGAACACTTCCAGGAATGGGTCATAATCGCTTCCCAAAAGACTGGTTCTTACAATTGATCATGAAAAATAATTTTACAGCATCATCTCCTTAATAAAGCAGAAGACTAGCAGACAGTAAAACCAAGCCAGATGATACCAGGTGTGCCTAAAACACTTTCTTTCCACCTATCTTTTCTAGAAGACTTTTGAAGTAACAACAGAAATTGAAACATTAGGTAATATTGAAGAAACAATTACTGGCACTTGAACAAGGACATAAAAAGTTGAGATACAGGAATATATTTACAGGAAAAACTACTTTCCAATTCCTTTTTTTCCTTCTTTTTAGAAGTTTTATGGCCATTCTTAAGTAGTAGAGATGACAGCCAGAGCATATAAACTAATATATTTTAAATGAAAAAGGAATGGAGAAACCCTTATAGCTGCTTCTGGCACATGCCATTTTAGGTCAAAACTTCATGGAAAGTAATATTTTTTAAGTATGTAGATTATTTTCTCAATATAGAATAGGGATTATTGAATTGAAGCTTTCCTAAGAACTTCCTGATCACACTTAAATTCATTCATGTCATGAGATCATAGATGGGCACAGGCCATCGTTGCACTGCCATATTTCTTTCTTTGCTTCCTTCCAACTCAAAATCATTTTAAAATACTTTGCCAGGCAAGAGGGAAATTAATCAGGTCACAGAATAGTGTTTCTGGGAAGTTACCATAGACTGTCTGTGGAAAGCCTTACACAATTAGTCCAGCAGCTCTGGGGGCTTTTTTAATAAGTGTTGAGATCAGATTACCTCGTAGGAAATTGCAAGCTTTCACTGTGAGGTTCAGGGAAGTGGGCTTCAATGCTGTAAGCAACTGAAAGAAATTGGATTAGTGAAACACAAATCAAAAGGATGAACACTGCAGGTTTTCTATGCTATTTATGGTTAGAGATTTTCAATGCAAATATATGACCTAAGTATTTCTCTTATTTTCCTTATCGATTCAGATATTAAAATTATTTTAGGTATATTTCAATATTTCTTGTATTTAATAATTCAACGAAAATAAATGAAATTATTTAGAAAAATAACCCACATAAGCACAGACCTTTAAGAAATCAAAATGTAAGTCAGAAAATGCATAAAGTTTTGGGTGTAGGTTTCCGAGTTCTCCACCCCAAAAAAAGAATAAAAAAACCCTGGGAAAGTGGTTACATTAATTATGAAAACTCTATCAGCTCAACTATTATATTCCAAATAACAAAACTTTATTATAACACAACTTTCATAACAAAATTTTAAAATAAATTTTCTTTATATTATTGTGTTTCAGATGAAGATCATGCATGAATCAAGATTTGACAAGGTGATCCCTTGCCTTAGATAAAATAAACCTTTGAGTATGTCATGCTGTGGTTTCCTCAGGCAAAACAAACTTGCCATGTGCTTGCTCACTCCTGACTCTGTCTGTGCCAAAGTCCTGATTAATCAAGATTTGACTTGCTGCCAGAAGCAGCTTCTATTATTTGAACTTCTTTTACATCCCTTTTCTGACTTACTTTCTTTACTCAGCTCCTGCTGCTGCTTAAACTCTGGGAAAAATAAAATCTCTGTTCTTTAGGATCTCAGTGACAAGAGCAAAGCTAATAACTGTGGTTCAAAATTTAGTCCAATGATTGAGAGTCAAATTAAAATTTGTGAGCTTATATCATCTTATGCATTGACTACTTCTCCCCACATATACCACTTCCATTAAAGTAATGGCCAATGAGAATTTGGTTAGAAAGATTTAAATTAACCTTCTATGTCGTAGATATTTTGAAATATATCAACATGGAGATAAATATTTTTCTTTATTTTAGGGAGGTTTCCCTCAAGATATGATGTGTTTGAGGCCTCTGTTGTATTCCCATTACATATATATTGATGGACATTCACACTTTCAATGGCACATCACACTCTCACACAACAAACAGCAGTGGATATTATTTGAATGCAGTCAGGATCGTGGCACACAATGCAGTATTATAGACTGATCCAGAAAGGTGAAGATGAACAATCCCTTCCAGCAATTTTAGTAATCTATGCCTAATGTAACTTTGAAAACATAAAAATTATGGAAACTTGTGGAAAAAAAAATTAAAATGCAAGGATGTAAGAGATCTGCTCTTGACACCATCTCTGCACAACTCTAGCTTTTTTGTCTAACATCAGATAAAGAGAGACAGAAATGGTGCTGTAGGGAAATGGAACAAACTGATGCCAGGAGTAGCTTAATACTTTCTTCTTGTTAACTTTTTCACTATTCCCACTGTATTGAATTCTCTTTGACCTTGTATGATTGTTCTCTACAGGCGGCTTAGTAATATGACATGTGCATCTAGAGCCTGTTGTCTAGGATTAATCTGTTGCTTTACAGTACAAATAACTGTCATGTGATGCACTTCATTGGTTTTATGATGTTACTCCCTGCAGGTTACTCTGAAATGGTACAGATTATCTTGGTATTTCTAAAAGGCATCTCAGTGCAGGACACTGCTTTCTGTAAGCATCTCTGCCACAGCACTCATTGGTCATGCTGTGAAAAATCAATCTCAGTTTATACACTGCACTTCTACTGTTACTGTAGACTGAAAGAAGAAAAATCCCACAATCTATACATTACTAGCTTATTTCAAACAAAACAAAACAAAACCACACACACAAAAAAACAAACAAAACACCAAAACCAAACAAATGAGAGGGCAATATAAAGCTGTTATCATTCTGAATAGCACTTTAAACTGTGAATAGAGAAAATAAAATATGGGGAATATAATTCTGTAGCCAGTGCTTAGTTATACATACAAATAGTTTTGCACTGAGCTTAAAGACACTTCCCATGGATTTACATGTCAGAGACAAAAAGAGACAGAATTATAAAATTTTCGCATATAATTTTAGCTACTTTTGAACACAAAAGTGTTCTTTAACCAAAATTATGTGTGGAAAAATAAATACTTATACATTGCCCCAACCATGGCAGTATTCTAAACCAGGTTGGATAAGTCCTCAAGTAACCTGGTGTCGTAGGAGATGTCACTGCACATGGCAGGTGGCAGGTGGCATTTGGACTAGGAGATCTTCAGGGTCCATTCCAATGCCTTTGCATTCTATAATTCTATGATAAACCGACAAATTCTTTTTTTTTTCTGTGATACTGCCTAGAACATTTGTTCAGAATACCATTTAATCAATTTTTCCACCTATACACAATAAGCTTATGTTCTAAAAACTAATGTGATTGCCTTGTATATTGACTTTGTGTGTATGGCAGGAAGGGAAGAAAAAAAAAGATAAGAGAATGAAAAGCACAGAAATTTTACAATCAACATTCTTTCCATTAATTCTACGTGTTTTGATGAGAATGAAGATACATCATGTGTGGTGTTTTTTCTGCACATGTATACACGTCTATATGTCTTTTGATGTGTCTATAATCCTTAATAATAATACATAAATGTAACAAAATAGTGGTATAAGCATGATTAAATAGTAGAATATAAGTGGCTACTTTAGAAATGGAACTGACGAAGTGATTAAATGCCACTCTAAATAAGAAACAGCGAGTCTTCCAAAAGTGGAGAATGTAAAGAATCAAGCTAAAGTTCTAATCACTGAATTGTTTTCCTGTTTACTTCCAGGTACTTGTAAATGAATCAGTAACTTTTTCATAGGTTTGTTTCCCCTCTTTTATATCCTGAAAACTAGTTTTAGTTGATCCACTGTCTCTGCCACTGAGGAATGGAATAAAATATCTTCAGCTGACAAAGACCTAACATCATCCACACAAAACAGGCCTGTGTGAGCAGATGAAAGGGCTACTATCAAAATTTAATTAAATAAAATTTCACTGCAGCAAAACAAACCCAAAAAACCTTCTCAGGTAAACTGCTGTGAATATGAAAAAAAAAAGAAAAAATAAAAAATGAAGGTTACAAATTTTCATTTCATTCACAGCCATTCCCTCTCTCCCATTTTTCCTTGACTCAAACAAATCTGGAATAAATAATAAGGAAAAAATTCTCACATTAAGTCTAGAATCAGGAAGGTTTCAAAACTACAATCAAATTCTCTCCAAAATAAGACAATGGGTAAGGTTGGCTATAGCAGCAAGCCAAGACATGCAGTTGTATATTCTATAACTTTTTAAAGAAAACTGCTCTTGTGTATGTAATTATGATTCAAAATTACTTTTACTTTGTTCTCATCAGCCGATTCAACTTTGAGTCTTTGTTTTTAGTAGCTATCTGGCACCTGTAGAATGACTGACAGCAAACTATCAAATTGTGGGGTTTTTTTACCTGAAGATTTGTTGTTTACCAAGTACAAATTTTAAGGCTGAACACCACTGGTACTTGCATTTCAGAGTTGATATAACCAAGGTTTAGGTAGTAAACACAACACAATTCTTAACAAGCTTGTCATTTTTTTTCTTTTTTAAAAAGCTTTTTATTTTTGTAAGTGGATTTTTTAATTTTTATTTTCAGTCCCACCAGGTAGCCAAATGATTAAGTAGTATGGATTAGTTGTCACCCCAGCAGACAGAGTCACAGCCAGTACCTTCTCTGTTTCACTTTCACTGACTGCAAAGTGAAGTTAATGACATTGACCTCTTTTGCAGAGTGCTTTGATGAGAAGTGCTGTTTATATGGGAAGTAGTTATGTTAATCAGTTGTACAAAAGCACGAGTTATGTGTGCTGATCAGCAGAGACTGAATAAAGAGTTCACCAAAATTACAACAATCCCTAATTTGCAGCATCTTAAGGAAGTTAATATCAGAGACTTTTTTTATTCATATTCATATATACTCTTATGCCTGAATTTCTGCAGCTTCTTAGATTATTGACTGACACTGGCTTTTTACAACAATCAGCATCCTGACATATTTGTCAAGAAAAACTGGTGTTCATGGTAGAAATTTCTTCCTTATTAATGCTGGGATATATTTGCACTTATTTTTTATGTTTCCTCAGTACACCCCGGGCAGTGTGACCAGCACTCACTGGCTGCCCCCCATCCTAGAAACACCCAGGGCTGGGGTTTGTCACTCCATGGCTCCTCCTGCCTATAGGCCAGATGGTATTACAGAGACTCAGACCACCCCAGGGAGGTAAAAGCCACTCACATCCAGGCAGTCAGGGTGACCAGTGCCATCAGGACTAGGTTGCTCCCACAGGTGACAGACCCCTTGGTCCTTGAGCAATGTGGAGTCAGGGTCTTTATCAGTGAAAATCTGGCTAATTTTTCTTTTCATTTCTTCTTTAAAGTTGAACTGATAAAGGAAAGTCTGCCAATGTGTGGCAGTTCCACAAATAAAGACAATTCTTTAGTCTTCCTATTTGTACCTCTGCTTTCACAGACCTGGGTATCAGATACAGAAAATACACTGCCTTCTTCACTGAACAGCTCTTGTAGCTGGTTATTCAATGATTACAGCTATCTGAGCCTCTGGTGCATCACCATTACTGAAAGTAAATATTCTAAACCTTGTCACACTCATAAATGATACATCTAGGCACTGCTGTGCATTGGCAGTGTTTCAGTTATCCATGGTGACAGGACCATTATCATTCTGAATTCATGTGACAGATAAGGTTTGCCAGAAATGCCAAGGAATCTATTAAACTAGGTTGTTAATCAGGGGCACAGTTAGTCTTCCCATTACTCTGTTTAGTGTTAATAATGCCTGCAGTCATCCAATAACATAATTTCAGCATTATCTCTTTACATGCTTGGCTCTAGGTAATTTATGGATAGCACCAAGTGATATATCCCATAGCTATGAACTCAGTAACTACGTGTAGAGAGTTTCTTAGCAATGTATATAAAGTGATTTCAAAGTATACTCTGATTTAAGACAGAACCTCCATTAAAGTGTGCTACTTTACAACTAGAATCCTTTTTGTTCAATCAATACCTTACCACCTAAAAGCAGCTTCACATGAGATTCTGAGTTACTTCTACCTTATTAGCTTTTTTTCCTGTCCCTTCTTAATAAAGTCTAAGAGCCACAGATACACATTCCAATGGATCAAAGTCTGATGCCCTTACATACTCTTTTTTGCTCAGCATCACGCTTAGAAGTACCTGAGCCTGTCCCAGTTACCTGGTCTCCTGGCAATGGCTTTACTAGGAAAAGGCTTCTGGTGAAGAGCTCTTGACTTTTCTTCCCCCTCCTCCACTGAGCACTATGTCAGATTGAACCTCAATAAACCTCCTGTACTGGAGGGAGCAGAAGTCTGTCATTAAGACTAAGCATAAGGAAGCTTTAGACACCCAACAAGGGTAATCTTAGGACCCTTCTGAGCTAAAAGAAAAGTTCAAAGGAGTTCTCATGGGCTCTGTTTGGCTTTTTTGTCTTCAGATGAAAAATAGGATTGGCACCACCTTACCTTCTAACCGTTATAACTCTCTAGGTGCTACATTTACATCTGCACATGAGCTATTACCTCTTCTTTACACTCTGTGTTGGAAATAGCCTATACAGTTGTCGCAGGTTTGGCCCAGCTGTTGCCAACCCTGGACTGGCCCCCCTTCCCCCTCCCAGAACCTTCCCAGCAAAGGAAAGGAAAAAAAAAACTGAAAAGAAACGCACTTTAAAGAAACTGAACTGAATAAAAAGAATAAATTATATTTACTAACATTTACACACCACGCTGTATACACAATACACAGGATCCCACCCCCCAGGGGAGAGGGGAAGGGAGAAAAGGGGATTGATTAGCCGGAAAATAGGGAAGACACCAACCCAACCCAAAGAAACCAAATGAATCAAAACAAACACAATTAAAAACCTCAAGGAAGGGGAACAAGAATGAAACAATCTCACCCAGGACAGGAGAACCACCAGGGACTGGAGGGACCAGACTTCAACCACCTCCCTCCAGCTCCTCGGCCAAGGAAGGGAAGAGCAGGAACAAAACCACTCCCCCACTGCTACGTGGAAGACACGTGTGGAATACTTGTAACTTCCTTAGATACAGTGGTTACTGAGGAAGCCATGGGTCAAACCATTACAACAGTTAATGTTTTATCATTACCAGAGATAGTTAATTTAACCTAAAGATGCTTGCACAAAATGTCCATTTAGTTCAATCTTTCCCCCATTTCCCAGATGCTCCAAACACAACTTCTAGATGCAGAGGAAGGTTCATGAAAGTCTCAATGAGATATTTCTGTGACGTTACCACCCACCTGAACTACTTATTTCAGTCTGCCAATCAGACTGCTTGAAGTGCTCAGACAGGAGTAGCCCACTCTGAGCTGCTTTCTTTCATAAGCATTTTGCAAACCAAGCCACACTGAAATCTGCACACAGACCTTACTGTGTAAATCCAGAGATTGCAGAAAGCAATCCATTCACCGCGTATGTAGATGTAAGTGATTAGTTGTAGGTCCCAGCATGTTACAGGAGAGGATTGTGGCACAAGTAGCATCATGCTACAGGACAAGCTAAGATCTGCAAGGCTAAGAATGTAAGTCAGGGCCAGTAAAGCAAGGTCTTTTACAACCTCATTTAAATGTTTATTTTTCAAAGTAATGCTCTTCAATATTAAAAGAAATTGAAAGTTTAGAACCAGTGCACCCTTCGGAGTGAAATTAAAAATTCGCATGATGTATAGGTAGCTACAAGAACATTTCAAAAGTTACTCTTGAGCACTGCAAAGAATCAGTTAATTCAGGACACACTTCTTAAACCTCCCTTTTTGGAAAAGTAAATTGATTTATCAATTGCTGCAAAGAATGTCTCTAAATATTATAAGAAATTCTAGGAAAAAATCCCAAAGAGTAAATAAAGAAGCCTCCAAATTATTTTAACCCCAAAAGTAGTCATTCGACTAAGTCTGTGCATTTGCTATTTTTGATGCAGGAAGGGGGGCATTGAATGAGTCTAATAATGATTGGTAGGAAAGACTAATCCTGATAGGGCTTATTCTGCCATATGGTCAAAACAGGTGTTTGCCAAGAGCAAGAAAACAATATGGGGCAAGAAAATCTTCAACAGCTTTTACACGCATGAGTGAGTGTGAGCCAGGTAGATCAGCAAAACATTTAAACACAAAAATGGCAGAAACAGACCCTGGGCTAACAAAATATGGTATTTGTAATCTGAAATAATTGCTGCATTATGCCCATATCTAGCACTTCAGTGTTTGCTGTCATGATGAGTCAGTGCCAAAATGCCAGTTTCAAATGGAGGTTTGGATGTTCCAATTACACCAAACACAAATATGATGACTGCATCATATCAAAAGAAGCTTAAAGAATATAAATTCCACGCAAATGGCATTCAGAAAAATATCAGGCATTATGTTTTATAATGCAGTGAGTATTCTTTGTAAAAATCAAAACTTATATTCCTTTTCAGAATAGATTAACGCATTTCCATATTTGGCTAAACATGCAGTGATGCCATTTATTGACTCTGCAAAAATATTTTCAAATGTTCTTTTTTCTGCTTTTTTTTCTACTTTTGCTGTGGCATACTGGTAGGAATGCCAGGATCAGTTGCTTCATTTATCTTCTCTTTTTTAAAAACAAAGTTTATGTTCTCCTTTCCATGTCTAACTAATGAATAATCAGCTTGGGAGCAAGAGGCAGATTTCATACTAGCTAACTCTTGCAAAGTAAGATTCCTTTAGAAGACCAAAAAGTTATTTCCATTACAAAAGAAAGACCATCCATCACATAAAAAGGGCTGGGAAAAAGCATCATCTGTCTAAATTAAACACTTCTAAAATAATCTAATAGACAGAATGAAATTAATAATGACACACAAGACATTTCATATAGACAGAAGCCTCATCTACCCAGTCAACAATCTCTATGGTAGCTATTTCCTAACACAGAAAGTAATAAGCTATTTACTTCCTGTTGAAATGTGGCTCAGTATGCCTGAAAAGAAGAAAAATAGAATTCCATGTAGGTGCTAACAATTGTCATCAATAGCTCCTCTGCAGGGAAATAAATAGATTTTTTTTGTTTGTTTGTTTTTAAAGTACTGTGTGTCTTGTATAGTCACTTTCTCCTGCAGTTAAAAGGCTGCATGGATTTTATTTCAAAACATATGGGAATGGAAAAAAAGAAAATGTTCCCTCACTCTTACCTCTTTTCTATCTACCCACTGAAATCTCACTCCTGCCTTGATTTTGATACCATTTGCAAGCTTGTTGCAGGATTTTGCACTACTCTATCTGAGCAGCACAATTAGGGTAATAGAATAAAGGGAAAGCTGAATTTAAAACTTTTCATAAAGAATCTTACAGGGATGGGGAAGGCAGCAAAGGGGCAATGGTACAAATATTGAGTCACTTCAGAAGCAAGACCATTTGTGACAGAAAACAATACAAAATAAAACATTTAGATCTCCTATTGAGATCCACACGGGACTGACAAACTGTGGAGATTGGTGGCAGTGAAACTCGGTAGACAAAATTGACCTGCAAATATGCTTTCAAAGGCAAACAGCTGCCTGAGGTTTAAAGCAAAAACAAAACAAAAAAAAACCCCCAAGCACAAAACAAACAGAAGCCTTCCACACACTTATGTACTGCATCTAAATCAACAGAAATTAGACAATGCTTACCTGTGGAACTTCCATCTGCTTTTTTCTTTACCTGCTGTTGGCTGTCTTAAGGATGTGTGACAATCAATGGGATGCTAAGACTCTGCTTTGTGTCTAGAAAATATATAAGCTGGCATGTCCTGAAGAGAAAGACCACTTGTGAGGGACTGAATACACCTGAACCAGGCAAGATTGTTCCAATTAATTAATTTCTGCCACACCACTAAGTCCATAATTAGGATTGTTAGATTAAACCAAAAGAAAGTGCTATGCTATGAAACCAAATTTATTTTAAAATCTAAGTCCTAGAAAGCAGGATTAATGGAATTCAGATAGTACAGGCAAAAGTTGCCAGGTTCCCCATGAATGTTTCCTTTCTCTGCTTGAAAAAATGTATTTCAGAGTCTGTTTATATTTTTTTTTTGAGGTGAAAACGGCTACAACTTGTGGTCTGCCATGAAGCACAATCCAACACAAGCTGGTGAGCTGAACACAAGCTCCAAGCTGTTACCTGGAAGAGGTGAAATTTTAATTATTCTTCAATCTCTCCATAGGGAGCAGGAGACAAGAAGTTATACCTGGATTGTAAGAGCTAATAATCAGTCAGTGTGCTATACTCCTAATTGTTCTATGTGTGGTGGCTATCTCGTGCAAGCAGGCTGACTGGTTAGATTCCTCCAAAAAGCATGAGAATGTTCCTACTGAATGCCCTACCAGGTCCTATTGACATGAAAGTACAACTGGCCTAAGACTGTTATATCACTCTATAGCAACAGTGTTCTGGCCTTCAAATGTAAATTAATCTCAAGGTAGACACCTCTGTCTAGACCAGAAATAAAATATCAGAATTACATATAGAGATCCAAGGAGCAGTGTAGTAAATCTAAGGGAAAACAAACAAACAATGAAACAAACAACAAAGCAACAAAACCCCCAAACAAAACCAAAACAATAAATCAATACAAACCCCAAACCAACCAAACAAAAAGAAAATGGTCCTTCGCTTTACTTCTTCCTCTTATCAAAGAATGACTGGTGAAGGGACTGGAGCACAAGTCCTATGGGGAGAGGCTGAGGGAGCTGGGGGTGTTTAGCCTGGAGAAGAGGAGGCTCAGAGGTGACCTCATCACTGTCTAGAACTACCTGAAGGGAAGTTCTAGCCAGGTGGGGGCTGGTGTCTTCTCCCAGGCACTCAGCAATAGGACAAGGGGGCACGATGGGCTTAAGCTCTGCCAGGGGAAATTTAAGTTGGAGATCAGAAAAAAATTTTTTACAGAGAGAGTAATCAGGCATTGGAATGGGCTGCCCAGAGAGGTGGTGGATTCACCATCCCTAGAGATTTTTAAACACAGATTGGACGTGGCGCTGGGTGCCATGATCTGGTAAATGGGCTGGAGTTGGACCAAGGGTTGGACTCGATGATCTTGGAGGTCTTTTCCAACCCAATCGATTCTATGATTCTATGACTGCATTATACACACTGAGCTGAGACAAATTTTATTTTGTGTCCTATTAGTGGACACCGTTTCCAACCAAAGACTAACATCATGCTGTATTGGTACTGCTCTGACAAGCAATATTCTTTCTTAAATAGGTAGGTCAGAGAAACTAGGTCAGAGTTCTTTTTCTTCCCTATCCTCCACATTCTACAACCTTAAAAAGCCCTTTTCTCCTCTTGGAAAACTCTTTTGCTTTTAGTGGAGATTCAACCAAGCAAGAAGTGTCTCAGGGTTGAAAGCAAGTGAGAATATGAACAATCAACTGAAAGGAACAGAACAAGCACACAAAAAAAGGCCACGGAGGCAGGACCAGTGAACAAAGGGGAGTGTACTGAGGCAAAGGAAAAAGGAGCAATTCTCACCTGGCCAAAGGAATCTACGGTGGCGGAAGATCCTGCATTTTGGTGCAGGCTTCGGAAAGGCAGTACCATGTTAGAAAATAGCTAGGAATTATTAATTCAGGACAGTAATTTCTGTCAGTCATGAGGTCATCCTGTTTTGTAGTTTACATTCTCCCTGAAGCTCCTTCTGCATAGAGCAGTTCGAAGTGAGAAATATTGTTCTCAGATTTCTAAAGAACATCCACAATACAACTCAAGTACTATCCTAATTAAGAATTGTTCTGGAAATTTTACCTGACTAGTAAATAGCCACAATGTACCTAAGTATGCTAAAACTGGTGACAAATAATACCTGACAGATTGCTTAGAAAATCTGCTTTGTTCTTTGTGGGGTTTCCAGCTACATCCCATCTTAGCACCTCTTTTGATAAATACAGTTGATTGTTGTTATCACAGTTGGGATAACCTCTCTTTGATTCTATCATTCTTATAATTGACTGTTTATTCAAGAGAAACTGATTGATTATTCTATTCATATCCCATTCACTCTCTTTCCTAGCTGCAAATAATATTTGGACAGATACATATAAATCAATGTGATAAAAATGACTCAGACTACTATTGTCTAAGCATGCCAAATTTCAATTAATTCATAAAAAACTTTTCCATCTGACCAAGTCATAACTGTGCATGCTGGAATATCCAAATTGCAGGTAGTCAGTTTACTACTCAATATTATGCAGGTCTGACAGTAAACATTCTTTGTTCTTTAGAAGACCACATTTTCTGACATTTTGTTTGATAATACTGCATGTTTAAACATGAGTCACCATGGGAAAAGAATACAGAGAAGATATCAAAAAATCAAGGTAAGAGATGTTTTCTCCCCATGTTTCTGTCCTTTCTTGAGTATTGGTGAATACCAAGTAATGAGCATTTGTACATAGAGTGTTTTGGTATAATAGGAAAGGGTAAGATAGAAAGCATGTGTTCTAGAATATTAACAGAAATAATTGTCAATATGAGTATCATGATGAATAAGGTTTCTGTTTGTAGAAGAAACATGCTCAGATGAATGTGTAATATTTCTGTGATCTTGCTGAGATACTAGAACACTTTTCAATTAATCAATACCTGGCAGGAAATGGCGACACTTTAAGAAACATTAATCAGAGGTTAGACAAACAAAATGAGCTTTACAGGAAATGGTACTCACCTAATATTTGAAAAGACTTGAAGGTATGGCACTTAGGGACATGGTTTAGTGGTGGACTTGGCAGAGTAGGTTAATGGTTGGACTCAATGATCTGAAAGATCCTTTCCAACCCAAACAATTCTATGATTTTAATCCACCTGAAGCATTAATTCTATAATATAGTGCTATGACTCACTTTAGTACAACTACCGGAATCAATTAGCATAATGTCATCACAGCTCATCCTTCCCTTGTTTAGTTGACATTTCAAATTATTAATTGATTCCTGTGCAGTAGATGGCACACATAATCCTCTATAGGCTGGAAGCACCAGTTTCTCAATGAGAAGCTGCACTCTAAGCTGCCTAATGGCCCTTGTCACTCTAGCAGGTAATTAAAAGGCTTCCCACTTTGGCAATTAGCCAGTGGAAAAGCAGATAGAATGCTGCATTTGTAAAATGAGGAATGAAGCTCATGCTTTAAAGAAAGAATGATAATATTTTGCAATTACATAATGTATTTTCTACAGGGATTTTAAATAAATTAATAGGCATTAATTAATAGGACCTTGTAAATTCCCTGGAAAATATTTTTAGCTACTCATTATAAAAGAGAACAAAAAGGAATTAAGTGCCTCAATTTCTACAGGACCATTCTTTTCTAATGCCTCAACCTTGGTGAATTTTGGATTATTATGTTGGAACAACTGTTCAGCTTTTCTGCTCCTAGAAAAACAAGAAGAATTATTCATACTCAGCATCTCTGAAAGTCAAACTTTGGGGAAGAGACAGAAACTTGCAAATTAACTTGGTGCCAGACAAAACCTTTCTGATAATGTATATGTACGGCCAAACTTCGCGAATGAAGATTTGGGCAGGGCTGTCCCCACGTGGGTGGGCCCTTCCAGCCTGCGCAGTGGATTTTAGGTGAGGCTCAGCGCGCGCAGAACTGGCCCCACCGTTTCAGTCCTGAGGTTCATCTGCCACGGCCGAGCGAGCTTGGACAGTGCCAGTGAAGTCCTCAGGACTAGAACCTACAGCACCCGGTACTAACCAGGGCTGACCCTGCTGAGCATCCGAGATCTGACGGGATCGGATGGCAGGGAGGCATTGAACTGTCCGGTACGGTCTCCACTGAGACTGATAATGAAGATGTAACAAATAAAGCTATTATACTGCAATTATGCTAAACATAAAGGTAAATATATCTTTAATTTGTTTTGAGACACTTAAAATTACCTTTCTACTCAAAACATTTGAAGAAAAGCATAATTAATATTTTGACCAGACATCTGATCAAGTCATCATGTGTTTCAGTTATTCAGAGGAATTCTGTAATACTTTTTTCCTTTTGCAACACTAGAATGAGTCTCAGCTATTAACAGAGATAACATTCAGGACAATAAAACAGTAGATGTGTCAT